>NC_069783.1:61161175-61463988 GCF_027406575.1 Nycticebus coucang
CAGAGTCTCATTGTGTCACTTGGTAGAGTGCCATGGTGTGACAGCTCATGGCAACCTCCAGTTCTTGGGCTTAGGCAATTCTCTTGCCGTAGCCTCCTGAGTGGCTGGGACTACAGGTGCCCGCCACAACGCCTGGCTATTTTTTGTTGCAGTTTGGCTGGGACCGGGTTTGAACCTGCCATCCTCAGTTTTCGGGGCCAGTGCCCTACTTACTGAGCCACAGGCGCTGCCCTATTTTAAAAGCTTTTAATGAAATAATTTTAGGTTTACAGAAGAATTGCAAACACAGTATAGAGAGTTCCTATATACTCATTGCCCACCTTCCTATGTATAACATTCAGGTAAATAAATTTATAATTGCCATTCATCAAAACTAAGAGATTAATGTTAGTACAATATTATTAGGTAAACTACAGACTTACTTAGATTTCACCACTGTTTTTCTTTTTTAAAAATTTCACCACTGTTACTCTTTTTTAAAAATTTGAGACAGAGTCTCACTTTGTTACCCTCAGTAGAGTGCTGTGGCATCATAGCTCACAGCATCCTCAAATTCTTGGGTTCAAGTAATTCTCTTGCCTCAGCCTCCCTAGTAGCTGGGATTACAGGTTCCTGCCACAATGCCTGGCTATTTTTTTTTTTTTTTTGTTTGTTTAACAGGCCCAGGCTGGGTTTGAACCCACCAGCCCCAGAGCATGTAACTGGCACCCTAACCACTGAGCTACAGGCACCCAACCCATTATCCTTTTTCTGTCCATGGTTACAATCTATTGTACCACATTACATTTACTTGTCACATCTCCTCTAAATCTTCTCTAACCTGTGACAGTTTTTTAGTCTTTATTTATTTTTCTTGATCTTGATAGTTTTGCAGAATGCTGATTAGGTACTTTGTAGAATGTCACTGAAATTGGGTTTGTTTAATTTTTTTTTTAAATGATTGGACTGTGGTTACAGAATTATGGGACGATACCGCAGAGCTAACACAATATCAGAGAGCACATAATATCATGACTTATCTCTGGTGATAGTCACCTTTATCATTTAGTCTCTGGAGTTTCTCTATTCTTTTTTTTTTTTTTTTTTAATTAAATCATAGCTGTGTACATTAATGCAATCATGGGGCACCATACACTGGTTTTATATACCATTTGATGTATTTTCATCACACTGGTTAACATAGCCTTCCTGGCATTTTCTTAGGTATTGTGTTAAGACATTTATATTCTATATTTAGTAAGTTTCACAAATGCCCTTGTAAGATGCACCATAGGTGTAGTCCCACCAATTACCTTCCCTCCGCCCAACCTCCCTTCTCCCCTCCCCTCCCTTTCCCCTTCCCTCATATTCTTAGGTTATAATTGGGTTATTGCTTTCATATGAAAGTTATAAATTAGTTTCATAGTAGGGCTGAGTACATTGGATACTTTTTCTTCCATTCTTGAGATACTTTACTAAGAAGAATATGTTCTAGCTCCATCCATGTAAACATGAAAGAGGTGAAGTCTATATCTTTCTTTAGGGCTGCATAATATTCCATGGTGTACATATACCACAATTTATTAATCCATTTGGTAGGTCTATGGGCACTTGGGCTTCTTCTATGACTTAGCCTTTATGAACTGGGCTGCAATAAACATTCTGGTACAAATATCTTTGTTATAATGTGATTTTTGGTCTTCTGGGTATATACATAGTAGAGGAATTGTAGGATCGAATGGCAGGTCTGTTTTTAGATCTCTAAGTGTTCTCCAAACGTCTTTCCAAAAGGGATGTATTAGTTTGCATTCCCACCAGCAGTGTAGAAGTGTTCCCTTTTCTCCACATCCATGCCAACATCTCTGGTCTTGGGATTTTGTGATATGGGCTAATCTTACTTCAGTTAAATGATATCTCAAAGTAGTTTTGATTTGCATTTCTCTGATGATTAAGGATGATGAACATTTTTTCATATGTCTGTAGGCTGAGCACCTGTCTTCTTCAGAGAAGTTTCTCTTCAAGTCCCTTGCCCACCCTGAGATGGGATCACTTATTCTTTTCTTGCTAATACGTTTGAGTTCTCTGTGGGTTCTGGTTATTAAATCTTTGTCGGAGACATAACCTGCAAATATCTTCTTCCCTTCTGAGGGCTGACTGCTTGCTTTACTTACTGTGTTCTTGGCTGTGCAGAAGCTTTTTAGTTTGATCAGGTCCCAGTAGTGTATTTTTGAAGCTGCTTCAATTGCCCTGGGGGTACTCCTCATAATTAATATTCGCCCAGGCCGATTTCTTCAAGAGTTTTCCCTGCACTTTCTTCTAGTATTTTTATAGTTTCATGTCTTAAGTTTAAATCTTTAATCCAGTCAGAGTCTATCTTAGTTAATGGTGAAAGGTGTGGGTCCGGTTTCAGTCTTCTACAGGTTGCCAGCCAGTTTACCCAGCACCATTTGTTAAATAGGGAATCTTTTCCCCACTGAATGTTTTTGGCTTGTCAAAACAAAAAATTGGCTTGTCAAAGATCAAATAACGGTAAGTAGCTGGGTTCATCTCTTGGTTCTCTATTCTGTTCCATACATCTACCTCTTTGTTTTTGTGCCAGTACCATGCTCTTTTGATCACTATCGATTTATAGAATAGTTTGAGGTCTGGTAACGTGATTCCTCCTGCTTTGTTTTTATTTCTGAGTAATGTCTTGGCTATTTGAGGTTTTTTCTGATTCCGTATAAAATGAAGTATTATTTCCTTTTAAGATCGTTAGAGTATGACGTTTTAATAGGGATTGCATTAAAATTGTATATTGCTTTGGGTAGTATGGACATTTTAACAATGTTGATTCTTCCCAGCCATGAGCATGGTATATTTTTCCATTTGTTAACACTTTCAGCTGTTTCTTTTCTTAGAGTTTCATAGTTCTCTTTATAGAGATCTTTCACATCCTTTGTTAGATAAACTCCCAAATATTGCATTTTCTTTGGTACTACTGTGAATGGAATAGAGTCCTTGACTGTTTTTTCAGCTTGACTTTTCTTGGTATATATAAAGGCTACAGATTTATGAATGTTGATTTTGTAACCTGAGACACTGCTGTATTCCTTGATCACTTCTAAAAGTTTTGTAGTAGAATCCCTGGTGTTTTCTAGATATACAGTCATATCATCTGCAAAGAGTGAAAGTTTGGTCTCTTCTGACCCTATATGGATACCCTCGATTGCCTTTTCTTCCCTAATTGTGATGGTTATAACTTCCATTACAATGTTAAAGAGCGTGGAGACAATGGGCAACCTTACCTGGTTCCTGATCTGAGTGGAAATGATTTCAGTTTAACTCCATTCAATATGATATTGGCTGTGGGTTTACTGTAGATGGCCTCTATCAGTTTAAGAAATGCCCCTTCTATACCAATTTTCTTAAGTGTTCTGATTATGAAGGGATGCTGGATATTATCAAAAGCTTTTTTTATCAATTGAGAGAATCATATGGTCTTTGTTTTTTAATTTGTTTATGTACTGAATTATATTTATAGATTTATGTATATTGAACCAGCCTTGAGACCCTGGGATGAAACCCACTTGGTCATGGTGTATAATTTGTTAGATGTGTTGCTGGATTCTGTTTGTTAGGATCTTGTTGAATATTTTTGTATCAATATTCATTAGTGATAGTGGTCTATAATTTTCTTGTTGGGTCTTTTCCTGGTTTGGGGATCAGGGTGATGTTTGCTTTATAGAACGTGTTGGGTAGTATTCCTTCTTTTTCTATATTTTGGAAAAGGTTGAGGAATATAGGTACTAATTCCTCCTTAAAGGTTTGGTAGAATTCTGACATGAAGCCATCTGGTCCTGGGCTTTTCTTTTTAGGGAGATTTGTATAGTTGATGGTATTTCAGAACTTGATATAGGCCTGTTCAACATTTCCACTTGATTCTGGCTAAGTCTTGGAAGGTGGCATGCTTCCAAGTATTGGTTAATTTCCTTCAGATTTTCATATTTCTGAGAATAAAGTTTCTTGTAATATTCATTAAGGATTTTTTGAATTTCTGAGGAGTCTGTTGTTATTTCGTCTTTGTCATTTCTTATTGATGAAATTAGAGATTTTACTCTTTTTTTCCTGGTTAGGTTAGCCTAAGGTTTATCTATTTTATTGACCTTTTCAAAAAACCAACTTTTGGATTTATTGATCTGTTGTATAATCCTTTGGTTTTAAATTTCATTTAATTCTGCTCTAATTTTGGTGATTTCTTTTCTTCTGCTGGGTTTGGCGTTGGAATGTTTTTCCTTTTCCAGTTGCTTGAGATGTCCCATTAAGTTGTTAACTTCCTCTCTTTCCGTTCTCTTGAGGAAGGCTTGCAGTGCTATAAATTTCCCTCTTAGGACTGCCTTTGCAGTATCCCAGAGGTTCTGATAATTCGTGTCTTCATTGTCATTTTTTTCCAAAAATTTGGTAATTTCCTTCTTAATCTCATCTCTGACCCAGCTATCATTCAGCATAAGGTTATTGAACTTCAATGTTTTTGTATGAGTATGCAGATTCCTGTTGTTACTGAGTTCAACTTTTATTCCATGGTGGTCCGAGAAGATGCAAAAAATAATTTCTGTTCTTTTAAATTTACTGAGGTTAGACTTGTGACCTAAGATGTGATCAATTTTGGAGTATGTTCCATGAGCTGATGAGAAGAATGTGTATTCAGTTTTGTTGGGATGAAATGTTCTGTAGATGTCTGTTAAATCTAAATGTTGGATGGTTAAGTTTAAATCTAAAATTTTTTTGCTCAGCTTCTTATTGGAGAGTCTATCTAACACTACCAAAGGAGTGTTAAATTCTCTGACTATTATGGAGCTGGAGGAAATCAAGTTGCTCATGTCTGTTAGAGTTTCTTTTATAAATTGAGGCACATTCTGGTTGGGTGCATAAATATTAATAATTGAAATCTCATCATATTGAGTATTACCCTTAACAAATATGAAGTGACCATTTTATTCTTCCTTACTTTTGTTGGTTTAAAGCCTATTGTATTCGCAAATAGAATTGCAGCACCTGCTTTTCTCTGATTTCCATTTGCCTGAAATATAGATGACCATCCCTTCATGCTGAATCTATATTTATCTTTTAAGGTAAGATGAGATTCTTGTATACCACAGATATCTGGCCTGAGTTTTTGTATCCAGTCAGCCAACCTCTGCCTCTTTAGGGGACAATTTAAGCCATTCATATTAATTGAGAATATTGATAAGCCTGGTAGAATTTGGGGTATTGAGTTTTTCGAAAGTCCAGTGAACATTTTTAATCCTTTTGCCACTGTGGATGTTGGAGTTTGATGAAAAGTTTCTGAGTAAGTTTTCTTTTGTGGTGGTCATTATGGAGGATAGGTCTGAGAATATCCTGGAGAGGTGGTTTAGTTATGGCAAATTTCTTCAACATGTGAATGTCCTTAAAGTACTTAATTTCTTCATCATAAATGAAACTCAGTTTAGCTGGATACAGGATCCTGGGTTTAAAGTTATTTTGTTTTAGGAGATTAAAAGTTGATGACCACCCTCTTCTAGCTTGAAAGGTTTCAGCAGAGAGATCTGCAGTCATTTTAATGTTCTTCCCTTTGTAGGTTATAGTTTTCTTACGTCTGGCTGCTTTCAAAATTTTCTGCTTCATGTTAACTTTAGTGAAGTTAATTATGATGTGCCTGTGGAATGTCTTATTTGGGTTGATTCGTGCTGGGCTTCTGAAACTGTCTGCTGTCTAAATTTCAGAATCTCTTGGCATGTCTGGAAAATTCTCTTCCATAATTTCATGAAGAAGAGCCTCTGTGCCTTGTGAAGCCACTTCATCATCTTCAGGGATTCCTATGAGGCAAATATTAGTTTTCTTTGAATTATCCCAGAACTCTCTGAGAAAATGATCCATTTTTGCTCTCCATTTCTCTTCTTCTTTGAGAGTTTGGGAGTGTTCAAAAGCTTTGTCTTCATTGTCAGAAATCTTTCTTCTGCTTGCTCCATTCTGTTACTGAGGGATTCTACTGTATTTTTCATATCTTTGAGGGCTGCAAATTCTGGTCTCAATGTGTCAAAATCTGTGGTGGTTTTGTCTTTAAATTCGTTTAATTCTGGAGGCAACTTTTGAAATGCTCCTGGAATTTCTGATTCCAACTTTTCCTCTGTTCTATTAATCTAGTTTGCAATCCATATTCTGAATTCGATTTCCGACATCTCGGCCATCTGTTTATGAATGGGATCTTCTGTTGGTTCTAAAATATCTTTCCTTGGAGGAGTTGATCTACTCTGGTTATTCATGTTACCGGAGTTTTTCTGCTGATTCAGCTCCATGATTGTTTTACACTGTTTGATACAGAGAAGTTGGGTTGGGGGCTCCAGAAGTAGTGATTAACCAGCCCTTTGCCCAAAAGCTGGGGCTGGTGTCTGTACCTTTTCCACTGGAACTTTGGCAAGGACCCGTACAGTGCTACAGCCTAAGAAACTGGGGACCTGCTTGGTGTGGTGGGGCTAAGTGGCTCTGTCTTGTTTTCATCTGGTCTCTGTCCTACCCTAGTGAATCAGTTACTCTGGGTTGAAGTCTCAGCTGTGGAGAAATACCAGCAATTAAGTCACACCGCCCCCAACAGGCAACAATTGGAAAAGGAAAATCAAACCTTCCCACAACCATATACCCAATGTACCACTTGGATAGTCTTTGGGTGATTGGCCCAGTTCAAGAGATCCAAATCAATTTTCTCAGTCAGCACCTGTCTTAGGTGGGAGAGTTTAAAAGGTCTGTGACAACTAGATCTTAGGGGTCTGCTGGCAACTCACGTATGAGTCACTGGTGCTCCGTGAGGTCAAGAGGACCCACCCAGCAAATAGATTAGTCTGGGAAGGTTGATGTGTCCTCCCCACTCTTGCATCTCTGTCACACCCAGTCATTGATAACCCCACAGGGCTGTGCCCCAGTTCCCTCCAATGAGCAGATATTCCAGGGGGTTGCACCTGCCTGAATCACAGGGAGATCTATGTCTCCTCAGCTAGGCCGCTGCTCTCTGCCAGTATCCGGCAGGGGGATGTGAGGCCTGACAACCTCGGGTGCTTAATGAGGCTGGGGTGGTTCACTCAGTTCCAACCCCGCCCCTGATTGTTGTTGCTGACAGAACAAAATATCTTGGCAAAATTTGTTTCTGTCCTGGCGATATTCCCCTGGATATCAGAAGGTGTTTGAGTTCACAGAAATTGCAACTCAGGCCCGGGCTGTGCAGCTGCTTGGTCTTGGCTACAGTTTATTTTGGGGCAGCATGGTTAGCTGTGAGTTCCAGCCTCTGCCTGCCCTCCTTTGTCTCAGCAATGATCACCTGAGGGCCGGGTGCATCTAAGCTCAGTAAAGCAGTCCTCTGGGTCAGCCCCGCCCGAGAGTCTATGGTCCCCGTGCTCCGCCCAGGCTGGTACCGCCTCAGGCAAACCCTTTACTCACTGTGCCTGTGTTTCTGTCCCTGATCTGTTCTGCCAGTGGTCGCCACCAGAAAAAATGCCTGGCAGGCCCGCCCCACGATGGCAGGGGGGCCCCCAGCTTCCTTCCCCGCTGGGCTTTTTCAGCCGTCTTGGAGCTAGTGGAAATGCGCCCGGTGGTTTTGTTCACTATCGGCGAGTGTACTTTCATTTTCTCCAAGCGGCGGGTGAGATCTTGCAGCGGCCGCTGGCGCCTCCTTCTGCGTTGTCTTTTCTGAATCTGAGTTAACTACTCCTGGAATAACTTCAAAGTTTTTAGTATAATTTGAACTTCTACTAATTATAATTTCAACCGTTCTAGGCAAAAGTTGCTTTTTCATTGCAGTGGGGATTAAAGTAACACCGTCCCATTTGGATAATAAGACATTCTTTTCACTTGCTAAATTTAAACCTGCACTTTCAGGCGTGTTTCTTTGGAGATTATGAATAGTGAATTCAGGCGCCTGAGGATTTAAAGTGGACGGTTGCTGCGTGCTCTGCAGTGCAGCACGATCTCCCTTGGGGTCAGGGCTGGGAGAACGCCCCCTCTCTAGTTTTTTGATTTTCTCATTTCCTGTTCCTCAGGATCTGAGTCACCCTTGTCATTATTCAAGGGGGTCCCATCCTTATGAAATTTTGATTTACATTCATTTTTCCAATGTCGCCCCTTTTTATAACGGGGGTATAAGCCGGGTGGGTCTCCCCTCGGCTTATTGGCATGGGACCGTTTACAGTCTTTCTGCATATGTCCTGGCTTGCCACAATTGTAGCAAGTGTTAGCAGGAGCTCTTGGCCCCTTACCTCCTTTATTGAAGGTATTTTTAACATAGGCGCTGAATTTTTGTCCTTGCATTGCTGCAGCATAGGCCATACTTTGGACTATAGCTGGTGAGGCATCCATGTATGCTTTAATATAATCTGGTAAAGTACCTGTTTTTCTTAGAGGACGTATAAGGTCCTGACACAGCGTGTTGGCATTTTCCCATGCTAACTGTTTAAGCAACAGTGATGTGCCCTCAGACGGGGGGAGCATTCTGTTAATGGCTTTTTCCAGCCTTGAAATAAAGTCTTGGTACGGTTCTTCAGTACCTTGTCTAATGTTAGCTAAAGTGCCACCCTTGGCACCTGGAGGAGGGATTCTGCGCCAGGCGCTAACAGACCCCTCCTCCACGAACCAAGGGCTGACAAGCTTAATAAAATGCATAAGATCCTCCAGCCGTTTGAGGGACACACTGAACCCGTTTTTAGCCAACATACGCTGTAACATAATACTCAGCATTCTTTCTTCCTTAGTTAATGCGTGCCCCATGAATTCTGTGATTACTTACACTTAACCGGTCAGCCTTTACCGGCGGGTCTGCAGCTCCCTGGTAAGAGCCGCCCTCAACCTTGAAAAAGAAAGAAAAGGAGAGAAGATTACCTGTCCTTCAGGTCCCTGTTCGGGCGCCACCTGCCGCGGACCGCCCTGTCGGTGGGCTCCAGTCCGAGGGAAAGTAGGGAGAAGGAACGAGGAAGGTTGAGAGATTGGCGAAGGAATGACAGACTGACACACTACGGGTGAGGTATGCAGCTGTAAATTTACTGGGTACACATGTTGGTATTTATACATTTTTACAGAGCTTGCAATCTTTCTGCTTACATGCGCGGGTTATCTTTGTGTTTGTAAGTGTGATTTATCATGCATTGTTATGTCTTAAGGTTCCGCTTCCCGGAGGGTAGCGGTTATTAGTCAACTCTGCCCGCTTCTTCCTATCTCAGGAATGTTACTGCCTCTAACTCTTTTCTTAGTTTCTTATTATCTTTTTAGAACAGCTTGATATTTTCTTTATACTAATGCTTGACTAATTTTACATTTACTATTTGATCTTATTGTTATTGATAATTATAATTTTGATTTAGAGTAAATTTCTTGACAAGTATTAGTTTTTTTATTGATTTTTATTATGCGTGACAGCTGGTGAAGTAAGATGTTCTGAACAGGACTTCATGGTGGGTGGATGTGTTTCAGTGACTTTGTAACTTATGTAGATAATTTGTATTTTGTGTCCTTAGGCTTATCGTCTTAGCTCACTGGTATTTATGGTGGGAAAACATCTTTATGTGCTCATTGTTGGTGCCACTGAGTCTAATAGCTCATGAGGTGGTGTTATATCTGGATCAACAGTGTATTGTGTTCATTCTTAAGAAAGTACATATTGATAGTTTATCAGAACAAACAAACTTCTGGTACAGAATGACAAACACATGAGTAGACGCCACAATCTTTAAACTTAAGCGGGTAACTGAGCATGCTAGGCAACATTTCTGATGCTGTGCATACTGGGGGCGCTGGGGGCAAAGCTCCGGGGAGCACAAACCACCTTCCCGTCGTTCTATAACGCGGACAGCACTGCCTCACTACGGCTATATGCCGTGGGCGCGGCAAGTTCAGAATTGCAGGTAGAGAATACATACAGTTTTACATAGTTTTATGCCCGGCAGGAGAGTGCCATGGCATCCTAGTAGGGGAAGTAGGTCCAGTTTTCAGAGGGTCTCTCCTGTGGGATAAAATGGGAGGACTTTTGAACTCTGCTCGCTTGTTTGTATGGAGTACTGCGAGCTGTTCTCATGCGGGAGGGGACTCCCATCCGCTTGGTGATGGATTTTGTACCTTTTGTTTGTATCCTTGGGGTCACAGATCTTCTCAGCAGGGTTGATGTGCGTTCTTCTACCTTCTCTCTTGGCTCAGCTCTAATCCACCAGTTACTTGCTAAACTTCTGTCCTTTAACTCTCCTTCTGGATGGGAGCTCCTGTGGAAAGCTGGCTTCAGTCAGCCATCTTGCCTCCACCGCCCCACCCCAAGAGTTTTCAGTTTCTGTATTCTAAAGTTACTATTTTACCCTTATATACTCTCTATTTATTGGAAACCAGTCCCTAAATCCAAGATATACTTGTGGGGAGGGGAATTAAATTCCATGTCCTGGAAGAATTATCAACTGGGAATAGAAGTATCAAAGGCTTTGTGATGTATTAAAACCACCATGGATCTAATATGTTTTTGGAGAGCTCTTTGAGTTTATGTAACTCTCTTGGTTCTCTTTAAAATTCTGGTTACTAATTTAAAAATCATTAGTAGCTTTTCCCTGTAGCAATTTTCACTGTGTTCTAATGGTAATTTTCCATTTCCCTTATTCCTTCAACATTTATTTTTGTAATTCTTTTGTAAGAAATATTTGTACTTTATTTTTCATTTATTTATTTGGTTATGTATATCAGTGTGGACTTAATAAACATTTATAAAATAACCATTTGAGATCATTACTGCCTTTGGTACTGAGGTTCTGACAAGGAGATACATTGTTGTAACATGACTTCTGTTTTTCAAAAGAACCTTTAGTTTGAAATAATTTCAGATTTATAGAAAAGTTACAAAAGTAGTAAAAAGATTTCCAATACCTTTCGCCCAGATTCCCCTGTGGCAACATTTTACTATATTTGCTTTATTATTCTCTCACATTCTCTATGTAATTTTTATTTTCTTAACATTTGAGAGTAAATTGCACGTTGGTTCCCCTTTACCCATGAATACTTCATTGTATATTTCCTAAAAACAAGGATACTTTGTTGTATAATCACAGTTCAAGTTATCAAAATCAGGAAATTAAATTATATAATGCCATTACTTAATCTATAGACCTAATTCAAATTTCTCCAATTAACCCCAAGAATTGTGTTTATAGCAAAAGAAGAATTTTTTTTTCTCCCTAGACCAGGACAATCATATGTTAAATTTGGTTTTTACATCTCTGTAATCTTTCATCTGGTAGAGTTCCTCCATCTTTGTTTTGACACTTGACTCTCAACTGTCATTTGACCTTGCGACTTTTGAAGAATGTTTCTCAGTTTGGGTTTGTTTGATATTTACTTATGATTAGGTTCAGATTATGAATTTTTGGCAAGAATGCCAAAGTGATGCCATGTACTCACTGCATTGTGTTAGGGGTCACATGATATTGATTGGTCTTATTATTGTTATTATTATTATTTATTTTTTGAGACAGTGTCGCTCTATCACACTGTACTAGGGTGCAGTGACATATTCATAGCTCAGTGCAACCTCAAACTCCCAGGTTTAAGTGATCCTCCTGCCTCAGCCTCCCGAGTAGTTGAAAAGGCCATATTGGTCCCATTATTAATGATGTTAATTTTTTTTTATTATTCTTGGGGATTAATTGAGGGTACAATAAGCCAGGTTACACTGATTGCAATTGTTAGGCAAAGTCCCTCTTGCAATCATGTCTTGCCCCCATAAAGTGTGACACACACCAAGGCCCCAGCCCCCTCCCTCCATCCCTCTTTCTGGTTTTCCTCCCCCCCCATAACCTTAATTGTCATTAATTGTCCTCATATCAAAATTGAGTACATAGGATTCATGCTTCTCCATTCTTGTGATGCTTTACTAAGAATAATGTCTTCCACGTCCATCCAGGTTAATACGAAGGATGTAAAGTCTCCATTTTTATAAATAGCTGAATAGTATTCCATGGTGTACAAATACCACAGCTTGTTAATCCATTCCTGGGTTGGGGGCATTTAGGCTGTTTCCACATTTTGGCGATTGTAAATTGAGCTGCAATAAACAGTCTAGTACAAGTGTCCTTATGATAAAAGGATTTTTTTCCTTCTGGGTAGATGCCCAGTAATGGGATTGCAGGATCAAATGGGAGATCTAGCTAGAGTGCTTTGAGGTTTCTCCATACTTCCTTCCAGAAAGGTTGTACTAGTTTGCAGTCCCACCAGCAGTGTAAAAGTGTTCCCTTCTCTCCACATCCACGCCAGCATCTGCAGTTTTGAGATTTTGTGATGTGGGCCATTCTCACTGGGGTTAGATGAAATCTCAGGGTTGTTTTGATTTGCATTTCTCTAATATATAGAGATGATGAACATTTTTTCATGTGTTTCTTAGCCATTCGTCTGTCATCGTTAGAGAAGGTTCTATTCATGTCTCTTGCCCATTGACATATGGGATTGTTGGCTTTTTTCATGTGGATTAATTTGAGTTCTCTATAGATCCTAGTTATCAAGCTTTTGTCTGATTGAAAATATGCAAATATCCTTTCCCATTGTGTAGGTTGTCTCTTTGCTTTGGTTATTGTCTCCTTAGCTGTACAGAAGCTTTTCAGTTTAATGAAGTCCCATTTGTTTATTTTTGTTGTTGTTGCAATTCCCATGGCAATCTTCTTCATGAAGTCTTTCCGCAGGCCAGTATCTTCCAGTGTTTTTCCTATGCTTTCTTGGAGGATTTTTATTGTTACGTGCCTTCAATTTAAGTCCTTTATCCATTTTAAATCAATTTTTGTGAGTGGGGAGAGGTGTGGGTCCAGTTTCAGTCTTTTACATGTAGACATCCAGTTCTCCCAACACCATTTATTGAATAGGGAGTCTTTCCCCCAAGGTATGTTCTTGTTTGGTTTATCGAAGATGAGGTGGTTGTAAGATGTTAGTTTCATTTCTTGGTTTTCAATTCGATTCCAAGTGTCTATGTCTCTGTTTTTGTGCCAGTACCATGCTGTCTTGAGCACTATGGCTTTGTAGTACAGACTAAAATCTGGTATGCTGATGCCCCCAGCTTTATTTTTGTTATAGAGAACTGCCTTAGCTATACGGGGTTTTTTCCGGTTCCATACAAAACGCAGAATCATTTTTTCCAAATCTTGGAAGTACGATATTGGTATTTTGATAGGAATGGCATTGAATAGGTAGATTGCTTTGGGAAGTATAGACATTTTAACAATGTTGATTCTTCCATCCATGAGCATGGTATGTTCTTCCATTTGTTAATATCCTCTGCTATTTCCTTTCTGAGGATTTCATAGTTTTCTTTATAGAGGTCCTTCACCTCCTTCGTTAGGTATATTCCTAGGTATTTCATTTTCTTTGAGACTATGATGAAGGGAGTTGTGTCCTTAATTAGCTTCTCATCTTGACTGTTATTGGTGTATACAAAGGCTACTGACTTGTGGACATTGATTTTATATCCTGAAACATTACTGTATTTTTTGATGACTTCTAGGAGTCTTGTGGTTGAGTCTTTGGGGTTCTCTAAGTATAAGATCGTGTCATCAGCAAAGAGGGAGAGTTTGACCTCCTCTGCTCCCATTTGGATTCCCTTTATTTCCTTGTCTTGCCTAATTGTATTGGCTAGAACTTCCAGCACTACGTTGAATAGTAAAGGTGACAGAGGACAACCTTGTCTGGTTCCAGTTCTAAGAGGAAAAGCTTTCAGTTTTACTCCATTCGGTAAAATATTGGCTGTGGGTTTGTCATAGACAGCTTCCATCAGTTTTAGAAATGTGCCACCTATGCCTATACTCTTCAGTGTTCTAATTAGAAAAGGATGCTGGATTTTATCAAATGCTTTTTCTGCATCTATTGAGAGGATCATGTGATCTTTATTTTTGCCTCTGTTAATATGGCGGATACGTTTATAGACTTGCGTATGTTAAACCAGCCTTGCATCCCTGGGATGAAGCCTACTTGATCATGATGAATGACTTTTTTGATGATAAGCTGTAATCTATTGGTTAGGATTTTGTTGAGAATTTTTGCATCTATATTCATGAGTGAGATTGGTCTGAAATTCTCCTTTTTGTTTGGGTCTTTTCCTGGTTTTGGTATCAGGGTGATGTTTGCTTCATAGAATGTGTTGGGGAAGATTCCTTCTTCCTCAATTTTTTGGAATAATTTCTACAGTACAGGAATAAGCTGTTCCTTGAAGGTTTGATAGAATTCTGGAGTGAAGCCATCTGGACCAGGGCATTTTTTGGTTGGAAGATTTATTATTGTTTCTTTGATCTCAGTGCTTGAAATTGGTCTGTTCAGGAACTCTATTTCTTCCTGGCTCAGTCTAGGGAGAGGGTGTGATTCCAAATATTGATCCATTTCCTTCACATTGTCAAATTTCTGGGCATAGAGTTTCTGGTAGTATTCAGAGATGATCTCTTGTATCTCTGTGGGATCAGTTGTTATTTCCCCTTTATCGTTTCTGATTGAGGTTACTAGAGATTTTACTTTTCTATTCCTCGTTAGTCTGGCCAATGGTTTATCTATTTTATTTATTTTTTCAAAAAACCAACTCCTTGTTTCATTAATTTTCTGAATGATTCTTTTGTTTTCAATTTCATTGATCTCTGATTTGATTTTGGATATTTCTTTTCTTCTACTGAGTTTAGGCTTAGATTGTTCTTCTTTTTCCAATTCCATAAGATCTCTTGTGAGATTGTTGATGTGCTCTCTTTCTGTTTTTCGAATGTAGGCATCTAAAGCGATGAATTTTCTTCTCAAAACTGCTTTTGCAGTATCCCAGAGAGTTTGGTAGCTTGTGTCTTCATTGTTGTTATGCTCAAGGAAGTTAATGATTTCCTGTTGTATTTCTTCCTGCACCCATCTGTTATTCAACTGAAGATTGTTTAATTTCCATGCCTTTGGGTGGGGTCGAGCATTTTTGTTAGAGTTGAGTTCCACCTTTAGTGCCTTATGGTCTGAGAAGGTACAAAGTAAAATTTCAATTCTTTTGATTCTGTTGGTATTTGTTTTGTGTCCCAGGATATGATCAATTTTGGAGAATGTTCCATGGGGTGATGAGAAGAATGTATATTCTTTATCTTTGGGATGGAGTGATGTATATGTGTCTCTCAAGCACAGTTGTTCTGGGGTCTTTTTTAAATCTCTTATATCCTTGTTTAATTTCTGTTTAGAGGATCTGTCCAGCTCTGTAAGAGGAGTGTTAAGGTCCCTGTTATTATGGTATTATCAGATATCATATTGCTCAGACTGAGTAAGGTCTGTTTCAAGAATCTGGGAGCATTTAAATTGGGTGCATAAATATTTAGAATTGAAATGTCTTCTTGTTGTATTTTTCCCTTGACCAATATAAAGTGACCATCTTTGTCTTTTTTGACTTTAGTTGCTTTAAATCCACATGTATCTGAAAATAAGATTGCAACTCCTCTTTTCTTCTGAATTCCATTTGCCTGAAAAATTGTCTTCCAACCCTTGACTTGGAGCTTTAATTTGTCTTTTGAAGCCAGGTGTGTTTCTTGCAGACAGCAGATGGATGGCTTGTGTTTTTTAATCCAGTCAACCAATCTATGTCTCTTCAGTGGGGAATTCAAGCCATTAACATTTATTGAGATAATTGAAAAGTGTGGTAGTATTCTATTCGTCTTATTTGGTGAGAGTCCATTGCTTAGTTTTATCTGTTGCATCTGTGTGGAGGTTAGGTTCTGTCCTTTAATTTCTGAGTTCTTACTTTACTGGTGATCCATTGTGGTGGTCAGTGTGCAGAACAGGTTGAAGTATTTGCTGTAGAGCTGGTCTTGTTGTGGCAAATTTCCTCAATGTTTGTATATCCGTAAATGATTTGATTTCTCCGTCAATTTTTAAACTTAGCTTAGCAGGGTACAGAATTCTGTGCTGGAAATTGTTCTGTTTAAGTAGATTAAAGGTAGATGACCATTGTCTTCTTGCTTGGAAAGTTTCATTAGAGAAGTCTGCGGTCACTCTGATGGATTTGCCCTTGTAGGTCAACTTGCGCTTACTCCTGGCAGCTTGCAGAATCTTTTCTTTTGTGTTGACTTTGGACAGGTTCATCACAATGTGTCTTCGAGAAGCTCAGTTAGAGTTGAGGCGACCCGGGGTCCGATAGCCCTCTGAAAGCAGTGTGTCAGAATCTTTGGTGATATTTGGGAAATTTTCTTTTATAATACTCTCTAGTATGGCTTCCATTCCTCTGGGGCATTCTTCTTCCCCTTCTGGAATTCATATAACTCGTATGTTGGAACGCTTCATAAAGTCCGATAATTCTGACAGTGAACGTTCTGCTTTCTCTCTCTTGTTTTCTGCCTCTTTTACTATCTGAGTTATCTCAAAAACTTTGTCTTCTACCTCTGAAATTCTTTCTTCTGCATGGTCTAACCTGTTGCTGATACTTTCCATTGCATCTTTAAGTTCCCTGATTGACTGTTTCAGTTCCTTCAGCTCTGCTATATCCTTTTTATATTCTTCATATCGTTCATCTCTTATTTGATTCTGTTTTTGAATTTCCTTTTGGTTATTTTCCACTTTATTAGCAGTTTCCTTCATTGTTTCCATCATTTCTTTCATTGTTTTCAACATGTGTATTCTAAATTCCCTTTCTGTCATTCCTAACATTTCTTTATAGGTGGAATCCTCTGCAGTAGCTACCTCATGGTCCCTTGGTGGCGTTGTTCTGGACTGGTTCTTCATGTTGCCTGGAGTTTTCTGCTGATTCTTCCTCATGAGTGATTTCTTTTATCTGTTTCCTTGCCCTTTCCTTTCACTTCCTCTTGCCGTTTAAGTTCTCGTGCCTGTGGACTAAGGGTTACAGGACCAGAAGGGTGAGAAGGTTGAAGAGCAAAAAAGGGATGAAAGAAAGGAGGACCAAGTGTTAAGAAAAAAAAAAAAGGAAAATAGAGAAAGGAGAAGGGGTGGGTAAAAGGAATATTGACAAAAAGAAGAGAGGCACAGAAAGAGGGAGACAGAGCAATATAGGTGTACAGTAGGGTACTTTGATACAACCTTAAAAAGAAACCACCCTCTGGGGGTGCCCAGTTGGGTGGTTCCCTTGAGGTCAGCAGTTCTTTGCTAACCTGATCAGACACAGTACCCCACCTCCACCAAGTAGAGAGGAAAGACAAAAATGCTATAAATCAAACCAAAACAAGCAAACAGAAAACTTTATGGGATAAAATTCGGTGGAAAACCAAATAATAGCGGTAGAAACACTAACAAAAATGAAGTTCTAATTATTGAAATAGGCAGCAATGGGAAATTATAATTAAACTAGAAAAATTGAGAAAGAAAAAGGATCTGTATGGAAAAGGTTGAACTTAGAAAAGAAAACAACATCGACAACATCAAAATAATCAAAAAAAAAACTAAACCAAAAAAAAAAACACACAACCAAAAACAAAGCAGTGTGCATATGTTATTGAATATTGTCTGGGCAACTCGTGGTCTTCTGGGGTATGAGATGTTAATCACAGTTCTGATACCAGTGGAGGCTGCTAGTTTCTCAAACCCCAGCAGGTAGACACCCTAAATCTCTCTTCAGCCCACTTAAAAGGCACTTTTAGCTTGTTCACTTGCTGAGCAGAAGCTTTCCCAGGGAAGTGCTTGTCGCTGGAATCACTGCTGAAGTGGCTATCCACTTACCCTGTGTGCCAAAACTGGTCTCCCTCTGCCCCCGAGGGTTAGGGCTGCAAAGCGGCTGAGACCCCACCCTTAGGCTACTTGGTCGTTGGGTTACTGGCTCCCACCCAATTCTAGCTCTGCCACCCTGAGGGCGGAGCTTGCCGGGGCAGATCGCTCACAATGGCTGCCTGTGACCCAGAGTCAAACACTATTAGCTCCGTCTGGCTCAGCGGCTCAGACTGGGGCCCTAGACAAAGGCCAAAGTTCTCCGCACTCCCGCTCAGGCTCTCCCCAAGGCAGTTCAGCTGAGTGCCAAGTCCAAAGACACCAAAACAGTTCACAGGTAAGGCCTTTCTGGTTTGTAGTCTTGCTGCTACTGAACTTACAGTTTCGGGCGGGTTTAGACGGATTGAACACACGCGACCACTTGCCGGTTTTCTACTGTTTTAGTCCTCCTCTTGGGGTCCAGAAGTCTCTCGCTGACTCCCTGTATCCTCTGAGGGGTGATGATAGGCAGATCCCACCAGCCAGAGATGCCTGGAGTCCTATCTCCCCAGACTCATGGTACCCAGATGCAAGGAAGCTGTTACTCGGCTGCCATCTTGCTCTGCCTCTCTCACGGCTCTTCTTTTTTATCATGGTGCTATAATGGATTGTATTAATTGATTTTCAAATGTTAAGCTACTTTTGGATACCTGAGATAAATCCTACTTGTTCCTGTGTATAATTCTTTCTATATATATTGTTGAATTATGTTTTTCAAATATTTTGTTGAGGATTTTTGCATTTATGAGATTTTTTTTTTTTGAGGTAGGGTCTTGCTTTGTTGCCCAGGCTGGAGTACAGTGGCACAATCAGAGCTCAGTGTAGGCTTGAACTCCTGCCTAAGACTCCTGAGTATTAAGTCTACAGCTGTGCACTACCATGCCTGGCTATTGTTAAATTTTTTATAGAGATGGCATTTCACTATGTTGTCTAGGCCGGTCTTGAACTCCTGTCCTGGCCTCAAGCAGTCTTTCCACCTTGGCCTCCCAAAGGGCTGGGATTACAGGTGTGAGCCACTGTGCCTGGCTGAGAAATACTGCCATGTAGTTTTGTTTTCTTGAAATATTTTTGTCTAATTTTGGTGTTAGGATAATACTGGCCTCATAGAATGAGTTAAGAAATATTCCCTGTGCTTCTAACTTCTTAAAGAGATTGTAGAGAATTAGTATATTATCTTTCTTAAATATTTAGTAGAATTCCCTTTTGAGCCAGTCTAGACTTAATGCTTTCTGTTTTAGAGAATTATTAATTATTGATTCAATGCTTGTTCAGATTGTCCTGTTTCCTCGTGTAAATTTTGGCAAATGTATCTTTTAAGGAATTGGTTCACTGCACATAGGTTTTCAAATTCATTGACATGAAGTTGTTCATAGTGTTTCCTTATTATCCTTTGAATGTCCATAGGATCTATAGAAATGTCTCTTTCATTTCTGATATTGGTTAATTTGTATCCTCTTTTTTTATTAGCTTGAATAGAACCTTATTGATTTTACTGATCTTTTGTTGATTTTCTCTATTGATTTTTTATTTTCAGTTTCATTGATTTCTGCTCTAATTGTTTCTTCTGTTTATTGGATGTAATTTGCTCTTCTTTGTTTAGCTTCCTAAGGTGGAAAATTAGATTACTGATTTTAGATCTTTCTTCTTTTCTAATACAAGTGGCTCCTGACTTAGGATGTTTATAATTTTTCAACTTTGTAATGGTAGGAAAGCAATATGCATTAAGTAGAAACCATACCTTGAGCACTCATACAATCATTCTGTTTTGAACTTTCAGTATAGTATTTAGTAACTTACACAAGATTTTCAACACTTCATTATAAAATAATCATTGTGTTAGATAATTTTGCCCAAATGTAGGCTAATGTAATTGTTCTGAGCACATTTTTTTTTTTTTTTTTTTTTTTTGAGACAGAGTCTCAAGATGTCACCATGAGTAGAGTGCCATGGCATCACAGCTCACAGCAACCTCAAACTCTTGGGCTTAAGCGATTCTCTTGCCTCAGCCTCCCAAGTAGCTGGGACTACAAGTGCCTGCCACAGGGCCTGGCTATATTTTTGTTGCAGTTGTCATTGTTGTTTTAGTAGGCCCAGGCTAGTTTTGAATCTGCCAGCCTTGGTGTATGTGGCCGGTGCTGTACCTACTGTGCTATGGGGACTGTCTGTTCTGGGTACATTTAAGGATAGGCAAAGCTATGATGTTTATTGGGTTCAGTGTATTGAATACATTTTTGACATAGGATATTTTCAACTTATGATGAGTTTGTCAGGATGTAACCTTATCATTAAGTGTAGTCTGTATATGCATCCAGTGTTATACTGTTAAATTTAAACACTGCTTTCACTGCATCTCACACATTTTTGTAAATTATATTTTCATTTTCGCAGTTTTTGGCTGGCGCTGGGTTTGAACCCACCACCTCCGGCATATGGGGCCAGTGCCCTACTCCTTTGAGCCACAGGCACCGCCCTATATTTTCATTTTCATTGAGTTCAAAATATTTTTTAGTGTCTCTTGAGATTTCTTCTTGATCCATGTATTATTTAGAAATACACTGCTTAATTTTCATATATGTAAGTATTTTCCAGGTATCTATTATGATTTCTAGTTTAATTCCATTATGAACTGAGAGCAGAAATTATATGATTTCTATTCTTTTAAATTAAAGTTAGGGGCTGGGCGCAGTGGCTCATGCCTGTAATCCTAATACTTTGGAAGACTGAGGTGGGTGGATTGATGGAGCTTAGGAGTTCAAGACCAGCCTGAGCAAGAGCGAGACCCTGTCTCTACTAAAAATAGAAAAAACTAGCTGGGCCTTGTGCTGCATACCTGTAGTTCCAGATACTCCCGAGGCTGAGGCAAGAGGATCTCTTGAGCCCAAGAGTTCGAGGTTGCTGTGAGTTATGAAATGATGGCGCTCCAGTGAGAGTGATAAAGTAAGATTCTGTCTCTAAATAAATAAATAAATAAACAAATAAATTTAAGTTGGGTTTGTTTTATGGTCCAGAATATGGTCTGCCTTGGCGAATGTTCCATGTGAGTTTAATAAGAGTGGCTCAGTGAGTAGGGCGCCAGCCCTGTATGCCGAGGGTGGTGGGTTCAAACCCAGCCCCGGCCAAACTGCAACAAAAAAATAGCCAGGCGTTGTGGTGGGCGCCTGTAGTCCCAGCTGCTCGGGAGGCTGAGGCAAGAGAATCGCGTAAGCCCAAGAGTTAGAGGATGCTGTGAGCCGTGTGATGCCACGGCACTCTACCCGAGGGCGGTACAGTGAGACTCTGTCTCTACAAAAAAAAAAAAAAAAAAAAAAAGAATGTGTATTCTGCTGTTTTCGGATGAAGTAGTCTATTCTTGATTATGTACAGTTGATCGATGGTATTGAGTTCAGCTGTGTCCTTACCAATTGTCAGCTGCAAGATCTGTCCATTTCTTACAGAAGGGTGTTGAATTCTCAATTAGGATAGTGGTTTCATCTATTTCTCCTTGTAGTTCTATTAGTTTTTGCTTCAGACAGTGTGACATTATGTTGTTATGCACCTACACTTTAGCAATGGTTATGTCTCCTGGGAGAATTGATCCTTTTATTATTATGTACACCCTTCTTTATCCCTGATAACTTTCTTTCTTTTGAAGTCTGCTCTATCTGAAGTTAATATAGCTATTCCTGCTGTTTTTTGATTAGTGTTAGCATGGTGTATTTGTCTCTATTATTTTTAATCTATACATGCTTTTATATTTAAAGTGGGTTTCTTGTATGAAACATGTGGTTGGGTCTTGTTTTTTGAACCACTCTGACAATCTTTGTCTTTTATTGCTACATTTTAGACCATTGACCTTTAAAATGGTTATTGGTATAGTTGTATTAATAGCTGCCTTATTTAATTGTTTTCTGTTTGTTGCTCTTATTCTTTGTTTCTTTTTAAAAATATTTCACTTTTCGGGAGGCTGAGGCAAGAGAATCGCGTAAGCCCAAGAGTTAGAGGTTGCTGTGAGCCGTGTGACGCCACGGCACTCTACCCGAGGGCGGTACAGTGAGACTCTGTCTCTACAAAAAAAAAAAAAAAAAAAAAAAAATATTTCACTTTTTCTGCCTTTTGTGGTTTTAATTAAGCATTTTTTCTTTGTTTGAGACAGAGTCTTGCTCTGTTGCCTAGTGCAATGGTTTCATTATAGCCTCTGCCTCTGAAGTGGCTGGGACTACAGGTCGTACCACCACACCTGTCAAATTTTTCTTAGGCTGGTCTTGAACTCTTGAGTTCGAGTGATCTTCCTGCTTTGGCTTCACAGAGTGCCAGGATTATAGGTGTAGATGTACTGTGCTTGGCCTTATTGAGCATTTTATGTGATTCCATTTTCTGTCTTTTCTTAGCTTATCATTTATGCTTCCTTTTCTTACTAGTTGTTTAGAGTTTATAATATACATTTACAACTAGTCCTAAGTCCACTTTCAAATAATGCTTTACCACTTCACAGGTAGTTTGAGTTACTTTAGAATAATAATCCTAATTTCTCCCTTCTATACCTTATATCATTGCTATCATTCATTTCAATTATATATAATATACATGAGTATATATATATACACACATAATATATACATAAACGTATATAATCAAGTATTTGTTGCTATTATTTTGAACAAACTTTTCAACCAAATTATAGTTGTTTTAAATTACTGATCTGATGATTGTGACATTTCTGCTGTATCTGATTCTGATTATCATGCTTGCTGTGTATCTTCAAACTGTATTTTTTTGTATCTTTAGTATGTTTTGAAATTTTTTTCTTGATAGCCAGATGTGAAAGGAACTGCTGTAAATAGGCTTTCAGGATGTGATAAGGGCTGGGTAGAGGTAAGAGTAAACGTTCTTTAGTCTTAAGATTAGGCCTCAGTATTTTAGTGAGCTTGTGCCTTTGGACTGTGAACCTCAGAAGTACATCTCAATTTCCCTTCCCCTGTCCTGTTAGAAGGGGTAGGATAGCTAGAGTGGGCTGGAGTTAGGTATTTTCCTTCCCCCAGGTCATTTAGGCTCTGGAAAAGCCCCAGCAAGTTAGGCACTGGTTAAAAAGTTTCT
Organism: Nycticebus coucang; assembly: GCF_027406575.1. Classification (NCBI taxonomy): domain Eukaryota; kingdom Metazoa; phylum Chordata; class Mammalia; order Primates; family Lorisidae; genus Nycticebus; species Nycticebus coucang. The sequence goes on from NC_069783.1 coordinate 61,183,931, forward strand.
CTTGGGGGCTGATTTTATTAAGAGGGACAGAATGTTCTGGCATATTTCAAAATGGTTTCCCTTGTCTGTCCTACATTGGGAAAATGAGGTGGTTTTTCTGTGATACTCACTTTGAAAGTGTGGTAGAGCTCTGAGAGGTAAAACTTAGAAAAGTGTGCCTTCCCCCACTGTACTGGGTCCCTCTGGAGCTTTTATCTCTCATACTTGTTCATACTGAGCCTCCAACAGTTTATTCATTACAGTTCAGTTTTTCCTACCCTAGTACTGGTTCCCACAGAAGTTTTAGCTCTTGTAAATTGTGATTCTTTCCTCATCTGTCATTCTCTCCAAATTGGGGAACAGTGGTTGGTCCTGTGACCTTATGTCTGTTATGTATCTAAGGACAGTTGCTGATATTTCAGTATGTTTAATTTTTTCCTTTTTTTCCTTTTTCCTTCTGTTGTTAGGGCAGAGTGGCAACTTTCCATCTTCTTACATGCTGGGCCAGAAACTAGAAGTCTGTGTTTTATGAGGAGCTGTCAAATGGTTTTCCATTGCGGTTGTGCCATTTTACAACCCTACCATCAATATATGAGGGTTTCAGTTTCATCATATCCTCACAGACTTGTTATTGTTTGCTATGGCCTTCCTGTTGGTTATGAAGTGGTATTTCTTTTTTGATTATGGACTTTCTACTAGCTTGTTGATTTGGTAGGTGAGGATTTAGCTTTCTTACCATGTCTTCCTTAAAGCATACATACATACCCTTCCCTATTCCAATTCTCCCGTTTCCCTGTCAGCTCTATCAGAGTTAGATAAGAATTCATTGTTATAACTTAGTAAATATTTGTAGCTAAACCCTGTAGTATTATAGTCACGTTTTCTTTTTAAAGAAATTTCCTTGTGTAAATAATTACTAACTTTGGTCTCCTGGCCCCCCAGCACTGTATGTATCATTAGTATTCCTTAACTTTTCTGTTAGCTCTTAAAATTCCTCTCAAGCTGTTAAGAACATTGGTAATTCGTCAATTCCTTTTTTTCCCTGTAGACTTCCAGTATCCTGGTTTACTGTAGAATGACTTCTCTGTTAGGCCTGTGGCATGAGTGACATCTTGGGACCTTTTTCACTGTCATACTACAGGAGTAGGCAGATATTTAACCTTCTGTATTTTTCTAAATTTCTTGTATTTTTCCCTTTAAAAGCACTGCTATTTCTCCCTTTTAAAAGCACTGTTATTTTATTCAAGTTTTGAAAGATTCCCTCAATTTTATCTTCTAATGCTTTATTTTTTGCCTACATAAGAAAAATGATCGAATTTTCATAATGCTTTCTTATTTATTAAATATTTATTTTGTGTTTTTCATAGTAATATCTTTTATGTCTCTGAGCTTACTGGTGATATCGTCTCAATTTCTTTCAGGATCCTTTTTTCTCTTTTTTTTTTAGCATTTTTTATTTTAGAGGCTTTCCTCAGATGATCCTTGGTTGTGTGTTCATATTTAAGAGGGAGACCATACAAAGTAATTGGAAACTCTGTGCACACATGGACTCATTGCTAGCATTTTGTGAAATGGTGTTGAAAGACCAGCACTCAGCTAAGAACTTTATGTGCATTTTCTTTTTTTTTTGAGACAGAGTCTCACTATGTTGCCCTTGGTAGAGTACTGTGGTGTCCCAGCTCACAGTAACTTCAAACTCTTGGCCTTAAGCGATTCTCTTGCCTCAATCTCCCAAGTAGCTGGGACTACAGGTGCCCGCCACAATGCCTGGCTATTTTTTGGTTGCAGTTGTCATTGTTGTTTTAGTAGGCCCTGGCCAGGTTCGAACCCCCCCCCAGCCTGGTATATATGGCCAGTGCTCTGAACGCTGAACTATGGGTGCCGAGCCTTTACGTGCATTTTCTTAACTGATCTTTACGTTGGTCCTGTTAGTTTCTTATTCACAGATGAAAAACCTCTTGAGGCTTAGATGATACAACTGGAACAAGGGGAACCAAAATTCAAACAGAGATCTGGCTATCTTCTTGTGATTCTTTTATTAGTCATATTGTTTTCCTGCCTCCCTTTCAATAAATGCTGTTAATACTAGGAAATCTCTTGAGAACCTTAAAGTCAGATAGAAACAAAATAGACAAATGTAGTCACCCAGAACACACATTTGCAGAATTATAGAAGTGTGTTAATAGTGAATATGATTATTTTGGAGGGCTGGGTTCTTTTTTTTTTTTCTTTCTAAACTTTATTCCAGGGACCCAGTATATAATCTGGGAATACTAATATTTGTGTTAGTGGCATCTGAGGCTTATTCCAACAGGACTAGAAAAGGACAGTAAATAATATGCTAAACTATGGAATCACTGTAAGTGGTACTGTGAAACAATAAAGAAAGTAGCAAGTATTATTTGGGAAGACCAATATTGTACACATATTCAGGAATTATTCATTATAGTGCTATTTGTCTCCGAACTATCTTCATGTTACAAAAAGTAAAAATCTTTTATGCTGCTGATAGTAAAGTAAGAAGAAAAAAATATATATTTGGTGGCCTGAAGTTTCATGTGTCCCGGCTCTCAATGTCAACATGGTGGTGGTGGTGGCTGGAGCTTTTTGCATTACTCGGCTCAAATATGCCAAAGTATGCTTCCTCAATTGAATGGCACTGCCCCTAAATACTGGCATATACCTGTCAGTAAAGTCCATGTGCATCATCTGTTAAATATTGTTAACCAAAAGCAATAACTCTGTGAAAATATATTTTTAAGTGATAGGATGAGGCAAAATGTAATTTAAAAAACAAAATATTGACTCAGCTCCTGAAGCTCGAGTGCACCAGCCATATACACCAGAACTGGAGGGTTCAAATCCAGCCCGGGCCTGCTGAACAACAATGACAACTACAACCAAAAAAAAAAAAAAAAAAACTATCTATCTATCTATCTGGGTGTTGTGGTGGGCGCCTGTAATCCTAGCTACTTGGGAGGCTGAGACAAGAGAATTGCTTAAGCCTAGGAGGTGGCTGTGAGCTATGATGCCATGGCACTTGCCCAGGGCAACAACTTGAGGCTCTGTTTCAAAAAAAAAAAAACAACCCAGAAATATATATATATATATATATATATATATTTTTTTTTTTTTTTAGAAAAAAATAATTTTTTAGGCTCTGTCTCAAAAAAAAAAAGAACCCCCCCAAAATATATATATATATGTTTATATATATGTTTTTTTTTAGAGTGACAAAGATGTTTTATATTTCTCATTATTGGAACTATTCTTCATTTTTTACAGAAAAGAAATTTATCCTATATATGGACTTTGTCTTGTATTTGTACAGTTTTTCTCTATTGAATTAATTGTTACAGCTTGTTAAATAGCTCTTGTGAAGTAAGCATAAAGAAGTGTAATTAACTAGAGCTTCAGCAGTGTTAGTATAATAGGAGGCAGATGTACCTACTGAAGGATAAAAATAATTACTTAAGAAATAGTAAAGTTAGAGTATTCTGTGATAAGACAACTTTCTCTCCTTTGTTTCAATATTCACAGCATCCCACCATGAAATGTTCATTTATGGCTAAGACCTCTTTCCCCTAAAAGGAATAACCTTGTTATTTAGTGAAGTGTGTATTCACAGTAAGTTTGGTATTAATATTTTGAGCTCTCTTTTTCTCATTGCAAGTATATCCTGGATTCTGTGGTGAGAGGAATAGTTTGTACTTTTTGTGTTCTAAAGATTTATGATTTCTTGCTTTTAATTTAGAAAACGTTCAGAGGCTTAAATACTAATTACCAAGTTTTATAGTATAATTGTCTTTTATCTTTGGAAATATTGATTTGAAAACTAGTAGGGGCTGGGTGCAGTGGCTCATGCCTATAATCCTAGCACTCTGGGAGGCTGAGGTGGATGGATTGCCTGAGCTCACAGGTTCGAGACCAGCCTGAGCTAGAGAGAGACTGTCTCTAAAACAAACAAATAAAAAAAATATCTGGGAGTTGTGGCAGGCACCGGTAGTCCTAGCTATTCAGGAGGCTGAGGCAAGAAGATGGATCGCTTGAGCCCAAGAGTTTGAGGTTGCTATGAGCTATGATGCCATGGCACTCTACCATGGGCAACGAAATGAGACTTGTCTCCCCCTCCCCCCCAAATAATATATATATGTGTGTGTCTGTCTGTCTGTCTTATCTATCTATCTAACCAATAGGGCATAAAAGGTTAAATTTGGTCTCAGTAGTTTGAAACATAACCTTCTATAAGATAGCATCTATATATTGTTATTGTGGTATGTGTGTGTTTTCAATTTATTGAATTTTCTAAAACCAATGTTGGTTACTGTAGCAGATATACCCAGAAATCCAAGGAGTTTAACCTAATGAAATGTTTTTTGCTTATTTCTCCATGCAAAGTGTGTTCCAAGTTGATTGGCCTTCCATGTGGTCATTCAGGGGCCAGGACACCTTTTGTCTTATGACTCTGCCCTCCTCTGCATTCTAGAATCCTTTCCATTCAGATGGTTTGGGGGAAAATATACTTGTTTATTCATTTTACTCCAGAAGTGACACCAACCATTTCTCACATTCTAGTGGTGAGAAGTTTCATGTGGCCCTATCTCAATGCCAAGATGATGGTAGTGGTGGTTGGGGAAAGGTGGTTGGAGATTTTTGCATTACCTCCCATGATTAATTAACACTTTGCTTTGAATAGGAAGCATGAAACTTTGGTAGTCAGTTTACTGCTCTGCTAAAAAATTACTTCCCTTTTCATAATATTGTTCAAAGGTAATGATATTAGCTATCCCGATTGTTAGCAGGCAGGAAGCAAGTGACTCCTTGCCTCAAATTCTTTGTGCTATTCATTTCACTTTTAAACCACCAAATATTTAGCCGGTTAGTCCATTTAATCTATTTTTTTTTTTTTGCAGTTTTTGACTGGGCCGGGTTTGAACCCACCACCTCTGGTATATGGGGCCGGCGCCCTTCTCCTTTGAGCCACAGGTGCCGCCCAGTCCCATTTAATCTTTTTTTTTTTTTAAGGATATTTGCATATTTTATTTATTTATTTTTTTTTATTGTTGGGGATTCATTGAGGGTACAATAAGCCAGTTACACTGATTGCAATTGTTAGGTAAAGTCCCTCTTGCAATCATGTCTCACTGTTTTAGAACTAGCTGAAGTTTTAATGTAGTCTTTTTGATAAATTAGAGAATAGGCTCAGAGAAAATGAGAGATATTCCTAAGGTCACTTACTGTGGGACCTAGGAAAAACAAGTTTCCTAATTCCCAGTCTAGAATTCTCTCATGCTTATAGTCTGCCCTCTCTCGCCCTAGGTTCCTCATCTGTGGATTCAACCAAACATGGCTTGAAAAATATCTTGAAAAAATCAATTAAAAAATACAACAATAAAAAATACTAACAACACAAATAAAGGCAATATAATATCCCAAGTATTTTTATAGCATTTACATTGTATTAGGTATTATCAGTAATCAAAAGATGATTTAAAGTATAGCCATGACCACGAAATGATGTTTGTTCATTGATGGACTGCGTACAAGAAGGTGGTTCTGTAATTTCATATTTTCACTGCACTTTTTCTATGTTTAGATACACATATGCTTACTATTCTGTTATTGCTTGCAGTATTCAGTGCAGTAACATGTTGTACAGATTTGTAGCCTAGGAGCAATAGTCTATACCAGGTGTCCTCAAACTTTTTAAACAGGGGGCCATTTCACTGTCCCTTACACTGTTGGAGTGCCGGACTATAGTTTAAAAAAAAAACCAACTATGAACAAATTCCTATGCACACTGCACGTATCTTATTTTGAAGTAAAAAACCAAAACGGGAACAAATACAATCACACCACCTCATGTAGCCCGCGGGCCGCAGTTTGAGGACCCCTGGTATACCATATTATAGCCTAGGTGTGCAGTAGCTTTTACCATTTAGGTTTGTGTAAGTACACTCTCAGGTTCTTAGATGTTTGCACAAGAATGAAATCACTTGATGATGCATTTCTCAGAACATATTGTTGTTGTTAAGCAACACATGACTCTACCAGGAGGATGTGGTAGGTTGTATGCAAATACTGTGCCGATTTCTATTAAAGGATTTGAATATCCTCAGATTTTGGTATTCATGGGGGTCCCCTGGAATCATTTCCCTGTGGATACTGAGAGGATCACAGCCCAGGAGTTTAAGGTTGTAGTGAGCTAGGATGACACTATTGTACTCTAGCTGGGATGATGGAACAAGACCCTGTCACAAGTAAAGCAAAAAAAAAAAAAAAAATAGTGATCTGGAAAGCATTTGTGTTATTGTTGGAGCCTGGCCAGCTGTACTGGAATGCCATATTGAATTTGCATGCTGCTTAAGAAAGAATGGCCCAGGAATTGAAGGGCTATAAAAAAAGGAGAGGAGGCTGCCAGAGTCAAACAGAACCTATTTCAAAATTTTGGTTAGATCTTGGGAACATTTATGTTATTTTAAGGCAAAGAACATACCTGCTCCAATTCTGTTGACTTGGAAAATAATTTTCAGCGATCTCAGCACTCTAAATTTAGTGAAATTCTAAAAAATTAATTAACTGTGTTCATAATTGATTCCAAACATAAAAGTGTTGATTTATTTTTATTTTTTATTTATTTATTTTTTGAGACAGAGTCTCATTATGTCACTCTCGGTAGAGTGCTGTGGCATCACAGGCACCTGCCACAATGCCCGGCTGTTTTTTTGTTGTAGTTGTCATTGTTGTTTAGCCAGCCCGGGCTGGGTTCGAACCCGCCAGCTCTGGTGTATGTAGCTGGCGCCTTAACCACTGAGCTACAGGAGCTGAGCATTGATTTATTTTTAATAACTCTCTCCTTACCTTAAAAACTTCCCCCAGCATAAAGTCATATAAATTCATTGTGGAAAGTACAGAAACATCTTAAAATGATATATAATTTTACCTCCTAGTAGTTACCAGTTAGCATTTTGAGGTATTTCCTCTTGATGTCTTCTTTTATTATTTAAGTATGGAAAAAAATTAAAGTCTATGTTAAACAAACTTAACATGATACCCTTGAGTTTCAGTGTTTTTTTTTTTTTTTTTTGCGGTTTTTGGCCGGGGCTAGGTTTGAACCTGCCACCTCTGGCACATGGGACTGGCGCCCTATTCCTTGAGCCACAGGCGCCGCCCTTAACATGATACCCTAAGCATTGTCCTATGCTTGTAAATTTTCTTAGAAAATATTTTTAATAGTGCTATAATTTTCCACATGCTGTGATTAGTCACTCATCTTTTATTGGGCTGTACATTAAAAGTGTTATTGTAAATTATAGTTTTTATAAAGTCTAAATCAAGTAATATTTGTGATTGGGCAGGTTCTTTTTGTCAGTGTATTTCCTGAGGTATTTATAAAAGATGATTCTTTGGATAAGGTCCTTTATTCTTCTTTGTGTTCTCCAAGGTTGTGCCTAGGTGAAGATAGTTGGTTTAATTGTCTGTTTCTCTATTAGATTAAACACTTCCAGAGGATCCTTTATTTTATTTTATTTTTTTGAGACAGAGTGTCACTGTGTTGCCCTCCATAGAGTGCTGTGGCATCATAGCTCAAACTCTTGGGCCTAAGCAATTCTGTTGCCTCAGCCTCCCAAGTAGTTGGGACTACAGGCACCTGCCAAAAAGCCTGGCTATTGTTTTTGTTGTAGTTGTTATTATTGTTGTTTTGGCAGGCCTGGGCTGGGTTTGAACCTGCCAGCCCCAGTGTATGTGGCTGGCACCCAAGCTGCACCACAGGCACTGAGCCTTTTTTTTGAGACAGAGTTTTATTTTGTTGCCCTCCATAGAGTGCTGTAGAGTCAGTCATAGCTCACAGCAACCTCAAACTCATGTGCTCAAGCAACCCTCTTGACTCAGCCTCCCAAGTACCTGGGACTACAGGCGCCAACCACACTGTCCAGCTATTTTTACTGGGTATTTTTTACAGACCAGGTCTTGCTTTTGCTCCGGCTGATTGCCTTGGCTTCCCAGAGTGCTGGGATTATAGGCATAAGCTACTGTGCCTGGCTTCAGAGGATCTTTCTTTTATCGTTATTTCTCTATTGGTCAGCAAAGTGCATTTAGTAGGCATTTAGTAAAATATTTGTTCCTATTATGATTCTGGAAAATGATGAGACTGATTTTCATGCGATGGTTTTGGATTTTTCTTGTGACTTTTTTAGTTTCATCCTACATATGTGACACATGAGAGAATAGAAAAGATTAAAGGAGTCTATATTACAGCCAGAAATGTTTTTCTTTAAACTTACTTTTATATACCATAGCTCACTTAATTGCAAAGAGGAGGGCACAAAATTTAGTGGCAGGCCAAAGAAAGCTAGAGTTAATAAGTTCTTTATAATCTGGATATTGTAGCTCTCTTTTCTCCACTGCTGTCTCCTGTCCTTTTTCCTCCTCTTTTTCTTACTCTCCTAAGGGTTTAGTGTCAGGACCAGTGTCTGAGACGAAGCATGCCATCTGCAGATTCAAGATGTTCTTTTTTAAGGGCTCTGAAGATGTTAAATCTTTTAAATGCAAGGGTTCCTTCCCCTGAACAAACCACTAAAAGGTTTTATTTTTCTAATGGAACCCTTTAGACCAGCGGTTCTAAACCTGTGGGTCGCGACCCACAGGAACTGTATTAAAGGGCTGTGGCATTGGGAAGGTTGAGAACCACTGCTTTACAGCAGTAAAAAAAAAATGGAGACTTTACCTCCTTTATGTTTACATGGATGGAGCTGGAAAATATTCTTCTTAGTAAAGTATCTCAGGAATGGAAAAGAAAGTATCCAATGTACTCAGTACCAATTTATAATAACTCACACTTGCATATGAAAAATGAAACACAACTTTAGTCTGTGATGAAGGAGGGAAGAGGAGGGTGAGGGATGGGGAGGGGGTGGGAGGGATAATAGGAGATAGTAGGGGGACCACAACTATGGAGCACATTGCAAGTATAAGTTGGTTCTATCATGTGTAGAACACAAGTGTCCTAATGCTATAATTAGGTAAATGAGATGAAAGCTATGCTGATTAGTATGATGTAAGCACTCCAATTTGTACAAATAATCAACACACTGAAATGGGCATAAATGTATTTCTGATCTATGTACAAAAGACTTAATAAAAAAATAATAATAAAAAAGAACCACTGCTTTAGACTGATTTCACAGGAAGTGTGCTTGTGCGCATACATATTATATGTACGTACATAAATTGTTTATATTTAAATACAATAGAACCTCCATAGTTGACCACCTCCCTACATTGACCACTCCTTAAGTTGACCTAATTTTCAGAGACCAGACATGCACCACATGTACGTGTCAATACAGTAGGCCTAGTTCCTTATGTTGACCACCTCCATATGTTGACCAGTTTGTCACAGTCTCTTGGGTGGTAAACTTACAGCTACCTATAGGGTATACTAGCTATATATATATAGCTATATATAGTATATATAGTATATATACTATATAACTAGCTATACCTAGTTACTAAACTGAGGTGGTGGGATGGAAATGTTAAATACATGATTGTTGAAATTCTCTTTCTGAAATGTGGCCTCTAGTAGGTTCTCTTGACTTTTTTGATAGAAAGTAATGTAAGTATAGGTTCTTTGGTGGTTGGAGAAAATTTTTGGAATTTCTATGTCCTTTGTTTTTTGGGAGTACAGAAGTAAATATTTAATGTTAGTGTAGCACAAATGCTTAAAATATTAATTGTGATCAGCCAATTGTATGGTTATTACTCTCAGTAGAAGGGTACCAATAACACACAGCACAGTTCTTTATTTTAGAACAGTCTTTCTCATTTTCCTCCTGATAATGTCAAGGTGGGCTGATTTCTAGTGAAGATATTTAAAATGTGAATATGACTTAGAATCACAAAGTTTAGCTATATTTGGAGGCATCCTCAAATAAGTTATTTATGATCTATTTACATTCTTGGAACATCAGGCATACACAAGTTAGGAGAACACCCATCCTACTTTTTTTTATGCTAAAAAGTTTTTCTTTTCTGAAACAGTGACATGAGTTGAGGGGCAGGAGGGTGAGAGAGTTAGAGGAGGCAATATAGTTCAGCTGGCACTAGCAGGATTTTGGGGAGGGAAGACACCTTCATTGCCATCACACCTAATACCTCACTAGTGCTTCTCAAATCAGGAGGTGTGGGGATTGCTTACCCCTCTTTCTATTAAAAGATGGTTCTCAGTTTTGGCTGCACATTGGAATCACCTGTGGAATTTTAAAAACTGCACAGATCCATTAAATTAGATTCTCCAGGGCTGGAACCTAGGTATCAGTGCTTTTTAAAAGCTTCCCAAGTGGTTTTAATGTGCAGTCAAGATGAAGATCCCTGCAGAGTTTGATAAGCTGCAAGGAGGATGTTTTTTGTAAGTACTGGCATTAGTTGGACCTCATCAATTATTATTAACCAATTATGAGTGCATGGAGGAAACAAACATAAGGTTCATTCAACAGCACATACTCATACTCAACTTTGTACCAGATTCTTATTAACTGCTAGATTACAGAGATAAATAAGATATGATTGATAAAGTAGTGTCACTTTTATCAACCATAAAGGACAGGAGATAGAAATAGTAAATAATTATTATACAATAGAAGGTAAAAAAGATGTGCCAAGGATATTATTGGGAACACAGTAGGAACAATTAACTCTGCTTGAGGTTTGGGATGTGGGATGGGGGGAGAGGGAGAGAGATGCAAATGATAAATGGTGAAAGTTTCACAGAGAAAGTGATAATTTAACAGTTTGCCATGTAGGAAAGAAGGAGGAAAAGGAAGTTTTACAAAAAGGTTCTAACATACAAAGATGTGAAGTAATTGAAGGAATAAACAGAGTGTACTGAACAAACTATGAAAATTGTAATAATATATGCCAGTAACAAAAGATAAAATCAAGTCACATTTGACTTCTCCAATTACAAGAGGTGCTCAAAGAAGTTACCATCAGCAGACTATGGTGAACTACTGCTTGAGCAACACTGACAAAGGATTTTGTTGCTAGCTAGGCCTCCCAGATCTTCCCTTGTGCACATCACACACAGTACCATGCATCTCAAACTTACTACAAGGTTCTGTTGCATGCTCACACCTCCATTGTCGTATTTCCACAATGTTCTTGAATTTCTTTCTTTCTTTCTTTTCTTTAGAGACAGAGCCTCACTTTGTTGCCCTTGGTAGAGTGCTGGGGCATCACAGCTCACAGCAACCTCTAGCTGGGCTTAGGCAATTCTCTTGCCTCAGCCTCCTGAGTTGCTGGGACTACAGGCGCCTGCCACAATGCCTGACTATTTTTTGTTGCAGTTTGGCCAGGGACGGATTCGAACCCACCACTCTTGGTATATGGGGCCGGTGCCCTACTCACTGAGCCACAGGTCCCACCCAGTGTTCTTGAATTTCAACTACCACTTTAAAATGGTCTTGCGCTCCTTAAACTACAACTGTGTTTCTGCCATTTTCTTTGACTGTCCTACTTGTCACATGGTAACACTAACGTTCATTTGATGCCATCTTTTGAGTGAATGTCATACGACACATTGCTACTGTATTTCAATTTAACTTAGAAAAGTAATGCATAGATAACATCTCTTAAAATGTGTATGTGTCTTTTTGGCATCCTCGCCCATATATTCAGGGATTAGTTGAAGAGCAGCATGCCCATGAGATATTTGTAAGTTGTACAGGTAGAAAGGTAAAGCAGAGTCAGATGGATGAATGAAGTGCCTTATAAACTGTGTTAAGAAAATGGTGTCACAGGGTGAAAGGCACTTGATCATCTTAAAGATCAAAGCTGATCAGATATGAAGCAGGTGGGAGTGTTGGAGGTTATAGTAATCTGGACCACATAGACCTTGTTTAAAGATATTTAGGTCAAATAAACCTGTAAAATTAAACCTACAAGAGACAATTGGTGGTACCTTCAATATAAGAGCCCAGTATAGCATGATAAACAAGGAAAAGCTGTAACATTTGATAGCAGTTCTATAAAAAGTACTGTGGAAATACAATTTAAGAGAGGTCAAAGCATGGTGGCTCATAATCTCAGCATTCTGGCTGAGCTCAGGAGTTTGAGACTAGCCTGAACAAGATGAGACTCCCGTCTTTAAAAATAGCTCGGTGTTGTGGTGGGTGCCTGTAGTTTCAGCTACTTGGGAGGCTGAGGCAAGAGAATCGCCTAAGCCCAGGTGTTGGAGGTGGCTGTGAGCTCTGACACTATAGCATTCTTCCGAGGTGAGACTCTGTCTTAAAAAAAAAAAAAAAAATAGCCAGGTGTTAAGGTGGAGCCTATAGTCACAGCTACTTGGGAGCCAGAGGCAAGAGAATTGCTTGAGCCATTATGCTATGGCACTCTACCTATGGTGACAAAGTAAGACTCTGTCTCAAAAAACAACAACAACAACAACAACAAAAAATATATATATATAATTCAAGAGTTGAAATGGGGCTAGACATGTGGAGATGAGAACACAGCGAAGAAGTTGGTGTAGTGTTGGGGAACCAGACCCAAACTTCACAATTGTTCTTTCCCAGTGGTTGGCAGAGATGGGATAATAAAGGAAAATGAAAAGACAGACACCGATCTATAGTTTGAAGAACAGCCTGGGCCAAGAGATCTTTGCTCCTTATTGTGATCCTTTAGCAAAGACCAAAACTCTGGGCTCGCTGCATATTTATTTCATGCATCTTAGTAGGGGCAGGCCAAAATCTTTACGTCATAATTCTTGCTGAGCTTGCATTCCCCAATTAAACTATGGTTTAAACTAGCTACGTTTATTAGACTGATTTATCTTTTACTGTTATTGCTTTATGATCATAATACAAACAACATGAGACAGGGAACACAGTCCAGGTGCAGTATATCAAAGAAGACCCCAATTAGGCCATACACACAAATCACGGGAGCGGCAGTTAACATTCAAGAAGCCTTGTGCTCAACAGATTGAAGCTTCTGATCATACCCAGGTGACAGAAGAAAGGATGTATTTTTCTCCTATCTAGTCCTTAGCAACTCTTGTTCTTGTTAACGAGGTACAGACATTCTGCTTTCCCTAACTCCCCAAAAGCACTCTCTCTCCCTGAGAGGGCAGCCCTCATCCCAGCAAGCCTTGCCTGCTCAGTGACCTCTGCAGCAGAGTTGCACTGGGGAAAGTGTAAAGTTTCAGCAGGACAGTTTAAGTTTTAAAGAGGCAAGGCTTTCCGAAGTGCATTTTGCACCAAGCTTAGGGTTCCTCTGATCCACTTTTCTCCCGTCTCTGTTTCCTTTTGCCCATCATCTGCACTCATTTTCTTAATTCAGTTCCTAACCTACTTACAACTAATAATTGAGTATTGGTTTTAAGCTTATTAAATCATTATTACTAACAATGCAAGCACATCAATATATATGACTCTTCCCTTAAGTACTCCCACATGCACCCACAGTGTAGTCATCTAGGTAAAATACTCCAGCAAGCCATCAATGCTTTCGAACAAATAGTTTACACTTGTTGGCAAGTTCCTCTCTTGTTAAAGCTGTCATCATTGATCATTCCATCTTCCCAACTCCATCTATGACAGACCCTGTTTCCCCAAAAATAAGACATCCTCTGAAAATAAGACCTACTTACAGGAGAGATAAGACGTCCCCTGAAAATAAGAGCTAGCACATCTTTGGGAGCACACCTTAAAATAAGACACTGTCTTATTTTCGGGGAAACAGGGTAGTCATATGGCTCTTTATCCTATCATTTTCCTACTGGGGTAGTCTACTTTTCTATATTGAACCAGGTGTTTTTGTTTTTCAGGTTTTGTTTGTTTTTCCATTGGCACAATTCTGTCTTTGGATAGCAGTGCAGGTTTGTAGGCAGATCATTGGGGGAGGACTTCAAGGCTGGTGGCCTTTTATGTGTGTATAAATGTGTATACATTTCATTTATTCTTGTTTCATTTAATAAATGAAAGAGCAAAGTCATCTGCTGAAAGTGAGGGATTCTGTGGTAAAATGAAGGGGACACAGACAGTGGTGGTCACCAAAATGAGTATAGTAGCATTCATTTCTTGATTAAGAAACTCTAAAGTTTTGAAAATTGTAAATGTAAATGTAAGGTTTTGTAAAAGTAAAATGACTGATAATCATAGCCTTAGTGTGCAAAACAGAACTTAGTTGTATTATCTAAAATCGTATTGTTTTTGTTTGTCTTTATATTAGTGGAAGATAAAAATAAAGAAGAGAGGTTTTAGAGGTAGAAGACCTGTATTTTAGTCTTGGTTTTGCCAGAGCTTTTGATTTTAAAGTTATTTAATTTCTCAGTTCTTCAAGTTTATAAACTAGGGATAATAATATGTGCCTTGCCTATTTTAAGTACTGTATATTGTTTTTATGAAGATAATTGAGATGATTATACTATGTTTTAAAAACCATAAGCATTATGCATAAGATAGAGATGTAAAGTAATGTAACTCATAGTTTGAAATTATTTTGGAAGTGCTCCCTTTATGCTTGTTTTCTCCAAATTAAATGGGATAATGTGCTAGATGTAGTGGCTCACGCCTGTAATCCTAGCTAGTACTCTGGGAGGCTGAGGTGGGCAGATTGCTTGAGCTCAGGAGTTCAAGAACAGCCTGAGCAAGAGCAAAACCTGGTCTCTACTAAAAATAGAAAAAATTAGCTAGGCGTTGTAACAGCTGGTGCCTGTAGTCCCAGCTACTTGGGAAAAGCTGAGGCAGGTAGATAGCTTGAGCTCAGGAATTCAAGAACAGCTCTGAGTAAGAGCAAGACCTTGTTTCTACTAAAAAACAGAAAAAATTAGTCTAGATGTTGTGGCGAGCATCTGTGGTCCCAGCTACTTGGGAGGTTGGTGGAGGAAGATTGTTTGAACCCAGGAGTTTGAGGTTGCTGTGAGCTAGGCTGGGCAACAAAATGAAAAAGTCTCCAAAAAGGGTGTGTGTGTGTGTAGAAGTGTGAAGATTTGTGTGTGCTTTTTTTCTTTTTAAAATAGTAACTTGGGCAGCACCTCTGGCTCAAAGGAGTAGGGCGCTGGCCCCATGTGCTGGGGGATGGTGGGTTCAAACCCAGCCCTGGCCAAAGACTGCAAAAAAATAAAGTAAAATAGTAACTAATCCTAAATATTTTATTTTACTTGGTATGTCCCAATGAATTAACTTACTAAGGTATTTTTAGAAAAACGTGAAGATGAAATATTAGTTATATAAACTAGAATACATCTATATTCAACATCTTAATTGTAATAATAACTACTCTGTTATCTAAAGCAGATGACATTTTTGTCCTTTTAAAGGCACTGAAACTAACCTTTATTAACTTGGTTTAAGGTAAATTATATTAAATTTCTTTTTCCTATTTGTCAGGCAACCAGATAAACTGGTGGTAGTTTGGACAAGAAGAAGCCGGAGGAAGTCTTCTAAGGTTAGTGTTTCTTCTGAATTTTTTTGCCCAAATGCTGAATTCAACTTTTAATCAAATTAATAAGCTGCTCTGGTTTGAGTATAAAACATTTTAAAATATTACTTCATATATATGTATATTACATATATTTTTTCCCCCTGATTATCTACTGAAAGTGGATTGGTCAGATGCTGTCATTTTAAAAAAAATATTATTCTTAAAATGGGAGTCATATGCCTGAGTTTTGATATTGGATTTGATAGCAGCTGTGGTTTGAATGGGTTCCTCACCCCCCTTTTCAAAAATCAGGTGCTTCCAATGTGATAATATTAGAAGGTGAGGTCTTTACAATGTTGAATTCTTATTAAAAATTTGAAAATTCTTTTCTACTCCTGACAAAACTGTCAGTATAAAAAGAAAGAAAAATCTTAGGAAAACCCTATTTTTCTTCTGTAATGTAACAATGGATTCAGATAATTCATTACTCCTTGCAAGTTGTACTCTAACTTCTTGGAATCTGAATAAATCTTGGGTATAGTTTTATAAGTGTCACCTGTTTAATCATTACATTTTAACAATATAGTACAGAGAAGTTAAATAATTATCATGTTGCTCAAGGTTACTGTCTTAGTTCATTTCTTTTGCTATGACAATCTATTTCAGACTGAGTAATTTAAAAGAACAGAAATTTGTTTTCTTATAGTTCTGGAGGCTGGGAAGTCCAAGGTCAAGGTGCCAGCATTTGGAGTTTTTACTTTTAACTATGTTTTGGTGTTTGAACTACACAGTAATCTGTTTTTTTTTTTTTTTAATCTGTATGCTTTCTATTTATCCTTACCCAGAACTTCAGAATGGCCACTGGATAAGTCAACTTACTGCCTGATTAGATAGTGAAATAATAAGGCATGTTGCCTTATTTAACGTTTAGTTCTCAGCTGGGCGCGGTGGTGCCCACCTGTAATCATAGCACTCTGGGGGGGTCAAGAGGGCGGATTGCCTGAGCTCAGGAGTTTGATGAGACCAGCCTGAGAAGAGTAAGACACTGCCTCTACTGAAAATAGAAAAACTAGCCAGGCTTTGTGGTGGGTGCCTATAACCTCAGCTACTCCGGAGGCTGAGGCAAAAGAATTGCTTAAGTCTAAGTTTGAGGTTGCTGTGAGGTATGATTTCAGGGCACTCTACTCAGGGCAACAGAGTTAGACTCTGTTTCAAACAACAACAACAAAAAAACTATAAAGTTTAGTTCTTAGTTTATTGTCCACTTTCTTGGGTACATGTCTGTTTTTATAGCTAAACATGCAAGGAGCTCATTTAGGAATCAGTTTTGTTACAGAAAATAATTACCATGGAAAATTAACACAACATGCAAATTTCCTACCTCTTCTCTTCAAGCCTTGGCATAACAAAGATTTTGTCAGGCTGCATTTGGTTTGTGTATGCTTAAATAAATTATTTATGTGACAGTAGAAATATGTGACAATAGAAAGCAGGGCAATTACGATAGACAGATAGACCAGAATAATTATGGCAGAGTAGTCCTGTTGCCTTAAATCCTGTTTCTAACTAGAAATTTAAACTCACAGAGAGATAGAATTGCAAAAGGAAACCATAGCTTTAAAATTCTCACCAGTTTTTTGAAGGCATTACCACCTTTACTTCCTTGCTTCCAGCTGCAAGCTTTACCTAACAGTGGTGATGCTATCAATTCTAAGATGATTTTATATATGACATCTAAAACATATGGGTATATACAATTTTAAAAATTGAAAATTTTCAGTGTAACAACTATATGGCAATTGTAAACGTCCAGTGAAATATTTTCATTTTGCAAGAGTCAGAAATGACAAGTGAGTGCTTGCTTTGTATTTAGTTTTATACTACATATACATCTTTTAGGTAAGGTATGACATGAAATAATTAGAAAATGAGGCATTTTATACTCAAGTGCCCAGACACAGGATGTTGTCTTTTTCCTGGGTCTGCCTTTGGCAGATGTTGAAGGATCTTTGATGAGATTTTAAAAAGTGAGAAAAACTGTATAAGATAACTCGGATAATGTCTCCTAATTCCTTCTACCATTATCTGTCTAGGATGCTGGCAAGTGGTTAAATAATTTGCTAAGGAGCTAAACAGCTGTACATGTGCTCCTGTGCCTATTATTTTCTAGGAAAATCCTTTTTATTACCCTGAAACTGATCAAGGGCCTCATATTGCTGAGGTTTGATGGTATGATGTTTTCTTTTTCTTAGAGACAGAGTCTCACTTTGTTGCCCTTGGTAGAGTGTTGTGGCATCATAGCTAATAGCAACCTCCAGCTTTTGGGCTTAAGCGGATTCTCTTGCCTCAGCCTCCCAAGTAGCTGGGATTATAGGTGCCTGCCACAACACCCGGCTAGTTTTTGTTGCAGTTTGGCCAGGGCAGGGTTTGAACCCACCACCCTTGGTATAAGGGGCCAATGCCCTACTCACCGAGCCACAGGTGCCGCACTGATGTGTATTTTTTTTTTTTTTTACTATCAACTTCTTAGGAACCTAAATTACTGCCTCCATGGATTAGTAGAGTTAGATGTTTATTACCATAACTGTTTTTAGCTACCTCTATTAGACTTTTCATTCTTTTTAGCTTCTTGAATTAGTACTGTTTGAAGTAAAAGTTGTAGCAAGTTCTTGGAATATAGAAACACCATTTTATTTTTCATGTTTGCTGCTTTGTACATCCTTAGTTTCCTTTTCAGTAAACTTTACTGGTTCTCTGTTTTCTGCTAGTGTAGTCATCCCTCAATATACTTGGGGGTTGGTTACAGGACACCTGTGTATACCCAAATCCACACATAATCAGGTCCACAGTTGGCCCTGCAGAACCTATGTTCAAGAAGTTGGCCCTCTGTTTACATTTGCATTCTCTGACACTGTATTTTCAATCTGCATTTGAAAAAGTCCACATATATAAGTGGACCTGCATAGTTCAAACCCATGTTATTGAAGGGTCAGCTGATATAATAATTGGCTAAAAGCTGGTGCTAACTGGATTCAGTGTCGGCTAGTTAGCTAGACTAATTGATATTGTTATATCCTTGAAGAAATATTGAAAGTCAGAGCTCTAATTTGGTTGGACCTTTTTTGCTGGGGAGAGAGATGCTGGATAGAATGATAATAAAGTAGGAATGTACTAGCACACCTGTATCTCCATTTATTAATATAAAAAAAGGTTTTAGTTTGCTAAGAAGATTGTATTTTTGTTTGTTTAGTAGTCTAATTACCATTCCCAAATATAAGACAGGATTGAAAGAGGTCAGTTAGAGGACCAGGCCTTAGTGTACCTGGGGAAATTATCTGAAACGACCATCTCCTAACTCTGCTTAGTTAGGACATCTCCACATTACCTACTTTTCTTACTTTTGATCTCTGTGTCATATCCAGAAATGTTAAGTCCTTAGGGATAGAAGTCTGTTTTCTTTCTTTTTTTTTTTTTGAAACAGAGTCTTATTTTGTCATTTTCGGTAGAGTGCCCTGGTGTTACAGCTCACAGCAACCTCTGACTCTTGGGCTCAAGTGATTCTCTTGCCAACTGGGACTATAGGTGCCTGTCACAATGCTGGGCTATTTTTAGAGATGAGGTCTCCCTCTGTTCAGGCTGGTCTTGAACCTATGAACTCAGGCAGTCTACCCACCTTGGCCTCCCAGAGGGCTAGGATTACAGGTGTGAGCCACCGCACCTGGCCAGAAGATGGTTTTCTTGACTACTGTGTGAATCTGGGATAGAGCTGGGTATGAGGTGTGTTGGGTGAAGAACTCTGAATCATGAAGAGTCTGGGTTTCACTGATTACTAGAATGGGTTCAAGCAAATCATTTACTCTTCGGTTGCTTCAGTTTCCTTATTAGGGTTTTGATTAGGTCTCCTAAGGATATCTTGCTGAAAGAGAATGAAAGAAATGGTTGATGGTTATTTTTCACTGCAAATTTTATAAATATTCTGTCTTTCCGGTTATGGCTAATAAGAAATGTTCAATTATAATAGCCTTTTTCTTATGTTTCTATTGTATGATGAAGCTACAAAAATATAATTGTGGGAAGCTTGAAAAGGCTAGGAAAAAATAGCTTGATTTACCATCACTACATATAAGAATTAGGTTTGTCATAAGTTTTCAGAATAAGTATGTAGAATTTTGATTAGAGATTAAAATAGGCAGAAATTTACTTTTCAAAATGGAAATTGTTTACTTTGTGGAGTTTTTCTTCTAGAGCTGTGAACAAGCATGGAAATAGGCTGGGAAGTGGAGGAATCTCCGGAGATGATGTTTTTTAATCAACAAAACTCATTTTTTTTCCTTTGGCTATAGTGTGCTATGTCTCTTGTGGTTAGTGTCTACATCCCTTTTCTGACCTGAGGTTAATAGTAAGGCACAATGTAGAGAAAATAGAGGGAAAGTTATTTACAATCTGTGAGTTGGATTTGGAATACACTGTTAAACCTATACCTTCTGCTGGCATTTTAACTAATATAATGTGATAAGATTTGCATGGAAATAAGTTTCTGTGATCTTGACCCCTTTTCAGTTCCATGGCCTGGGTTCATATTGAAGATCTGGATTTAAATTTGAAATCACTTACTTGCTATGTTATATTGGGCAAGTCTGTGCCTCAGTTTCCCTGTATATTAAATCTGTCCCTTGATATGCAATTGCATACATATACTCTAACTTCTTTCCTGTAACTATGGAAGAATGTGTGTGCTTCCATCCAGAAAAGGTCAGAATGTTTCATCGTGTACCATTAAGGACATTACTCTAGCAATTCTCCCTTTTCTCTCCTATCCTTAAATTTTCCTTCTCAATTGGATATTTCCCATCCACATAAAAATATTTTCTTCTTCTTAAAATTTCTCTTCTGGCACTATTTCCTGCACTAATACCAATCTTTTCTTTTATTCTCTTTTAGCAAAACCCTCAGAGTAGTTGAATGTATTTGTTCTTTTTATTTCATTTTTTTAAATTAATTATTTATTTATTTTATTTTTGAGACAGAGTCTCATTCTCTTGCCCTGGGGTTGAGTGCCGCTGCCATCATAGCTCATAGTAACTTAAACTCTTGGGCTCAATTAGTCCACTTGCCTTAGCCTCCTGAATAAATAGGACTAACTACAGGCACCTGCCACAATGCTCAGCTTTTTTTTTTTTTTTTTTTCTATTTTTAGTAGAGATGGAGTCTTGCTTTTGCTCAGGCTGGTCTCTAACTCTTAAGCTCAAGTAATCTGCCTACCTTGGCCTTCCAAAGGGTTAAGATTACAGGTGTGAGCCATGGCACCCAGTCCGTATCGGTTCTTTTTAATTTCTTCCCTATTATTCTTTCTAGAATCCATTCTAATCAGGACTTTGCTCTCTCATCACACTTCTCTTGTGTAGTTATCAATAGCTTTTTTTTTTTTAAAATCCAGTGGTCATTTTTCAGGCTGCATCCTATTTGACCTGTCGTTAACATTTGACTCTGTTGATTGCTCTCTTCTCCTTTGAACATTTTCTTCACTAGACTTCCAGGATATCTACTGTACTCTCCTGGCTTCTCCTCTACTTCAACTGATGTGCCTTTGCTGATTCTTCCTCATTTGCTTTAGTTGTTAATGTTGTACTCCATGACTAAGTCCTTGGAATGTTGTTACATTCTCTGTCTGTACTCCCTCGGGATAATCTCTACTCATAAACTTTGAGTGTTACTTGTGTGCTGATAATTCTGAAATTTATATCTTTAGATACTTATGTCCAGCTGCCTATTTGAATATCCGCACTTGAATGTCTAATAGGCAACTCATATTTAACATTTATAAAACTGAGCTCCTGAACTTTTTTTCTAAACCTATCCTTCTTGCACTTTTGCCTCCTACACATTATTAGCAATTCTTTCTTCTAGTTGCTCAAGGGCACGAGCCTTAGAATCAACCCTGACTACTTTCTTTGTCTCATACAACTAGCAAATCTTTATTGATTCTAGTGGAAATTGTACCAGGGATCTGACCAATTTGTACATGTACCACTTTTCTGACAACCCAGGCCAAATCACCATCTTCTCTTCCCTGGATTGTTTGTAGTACCTTAATTGGTCTCCTTATTTCCTTTCTTATGTCTGTAGCCTATTCTTGACATGTTAGCCAATGTGAGTTTGTGAAAACATAACTTAGGTTGTCAGTCCTCTGCTTAAAACCCTTCAGTGGCCTATTAAGACCTTATGTGATTGAGCCTTCCATTATTTCTCTTCTACTACTTTCCTTTTGACCACTCTGCTCCAGCCACATTGCTCTTGTTGTTATATAAAGGTCTCAGCACTTTTCCAGTCACTGTTTCTTCTCTCTAGAAAGTTCTTCTCATGTGTTTACATGTCTGATTCCTTTCTTCCTTACAGTCATCTCTCAAGTGTCATCTTCTCAATGAAGGTTTCTCTGACCACCCTATTGAAAAATATTACCTTTTCTTGTCCCCTCCCCCATTCTTCTTCTTTTTTCTTTTTCTTTATTCCCATGGCACTTACCTCCCCAAATATATGATACAGTTTACTTAATTATTTTGTCTCTTCTCACTATCCACCAAGGCAGATTGTTTTTCACTCCTCCAGTGCCTAGAACAGTGCTTGGCAGATAGTATCAATTGTGTGAATGAACGAGTAGAAAGTACCTCAGAGTTCTTATGCAGATTAAATGAGTTTACCATAAATGAGTTCTTAGAACACGAGCTGACACATAAAGTACTCCATAATGTTAGTTTTTATCATCATCTTCATAGCATCCATGTACAGTCCTGTAGCTTGCAGAGATGAAGACTTTGTTGAGGTATCTTGGTGTGTCATCTTTTATTAGCTCAACTTGGATTGAAAAAGCTGCAAAGGAAGAACTGTGATAGTGACATCCAAATTTTGGCAATGGGGATTCCTTAGGGAATGTTGATAATCTAGATTTACAAAAAAAAAAAAAAAATTACTATTAGAAGTAATACCTAAAATAACTGCTATGTTTTTTACTTGCCCCAATAAACATGATAGTTTAGTGGGAAATGAACTTAAATGTAAAGTACACAATTAGTTTCTTCTTTTAAGGAATGAATTTGCCTTAAAGTTGCTATTTGCAAAAATAATTTTTAAAATCTCTCCTAATAAAATTTTTATCTAATCAGAAATAGTAGCTTTTGGAAACATGAGACATCTAATTTTTGCATCTTATTTTTTACGTGTGTAAGAGGTTGAAGGTTTATTTACAGATAGTAATCTGTACCTATCATGTGACATAACTGTCATGCCCTAAGCTTGATGCTTGAAATGCTTTATTTGACTAATCATTTTTATTTTAGGGAGATTGCAGATCTAATGGATAGTTAAATAGTGTCAATATACTATTGTAAATTATTAACATTGCATTTCCTATCCTTCACATTGAAGCTATCATTTTTATTCTGGTAGGCACATAGCTGGCAACCTGGAATAAAAAATCCATACCGTGGTGTTGTTGTATGGCCTGTTCCTGAAAACATTGAAATCACTGTAACACTTTTTAAGGTAAGTTCCATTTTTACAGATGATAGAATTTATCATCTAATCATGGCTTTAAATGACCAGATATTTCAGTGTTCAGTGTTCTGTACATTTGTGTCTGATCTTGTACCTAATATGGTTACTTTTAGGGAGCAATAGTTCATAACAAAAGCAAAGGCATCACAGTATTTTGTAGTCTGTAAAGTCATCAGGATTCCCTGGTAATTTGGGGATCCTTCTGAACTTGTTTACAAATAAGATCAGTTAAGATAACTACTTTTATCACTTCTTATGTTATACCCAGAGCACAGGAAACTTAAAGTGCCTTTACAGTGGAAAACTGAGGTTTGTAGAATTCTTGGTCCTGACCCAGCCTTCTTTGATTGACAACAATATGCTTTAAAATTAGTATCTGATAGGTACTTTATTGATGTTAATATGATATATTTTTAATTGATATTAATAAATGATGTAGTTTAAAAGCAAAATACTGTTTAAAAGTCAAAGTGCATATTTAAAACATAGCTGTTAATATACCTTCCTGCCTGTTTTATATTTGTCTTTTCTTGAAAAATGTTCCATATTTCTTGAAACATTATAAAATAGTCTTTACATATGGTAATTAAACACTGGATTATTTACTTTCGTAACCAACTCTTTACCTCCTCCAAAAAAAAAAAAAAAAATGGTGGTGACAAGTATGTCCCAGTTTTAGGCTTTTGGAAGGTGATGGAATTAGAAAATAAATACTTTATTTCTTTGACTCATTCAAATTGTGTTGAAGATACTTCTACAGAAGGATAGGAGGAGGGCAGTTTATTAAGCATATAATTTAATAACAGAATGTTTGTGAAAATCCACTAAATATTTTAGTACATGAAATTAAAGTAGAACAAAATGATACGGCTTAACATGTATAACATTATTTGATTATGCTTGTCATGTATACATCATACTTGATTTGCTCACAGTGAAGTAAGGGATGAGATGATAGCTACTGTTCCTTTTTTTTTTTTGAGACAGAGTCTTAAGCTGTAGCCCTGGGTAGAGTGCTGTGGCATCATAGCTCACAGCAATCTCTAACTCAGGCTCAAGTGATCCTCTCCTCAGTCTTTCTATTTTTAGTAGAGATGGGGGGTCTCGTTTTTGCTCAGGCTGGTCTCGAACTCTTGAGCTCAAGCAATCCACCTACCTCAGCCTCCGAGAGTGCTAGGATTACAGGTTTGAGCCACCGTGCCCAGCCACTGCTGTTCCTTTTTTTCAGGATAGTCAGAATTAACCTATTGCCCTTCAACCAGCTGTCATAAAAGCCAGTTATTAAACCCCTCTTCTCCATGTTTCTCCTGCCAAAATTATACATTAACTTTGGTAGTTAAAAGCAATATCTTTGGTGTCAGGTGAATCTTTATATGCATTAGTTTATTTAATTCTCGTAGCAAGTCTAAGTTTCTATAATGATTGTCATTTTACTGATAAGGAAACTGAGACTAGAGAGGAAAGTAACTTGTTCAAATACACTGTGATTTAGTCCTATACATTCTTCTACCCTATACTGTGCCTACTCTCTAGGCAGTTGTGAATATTGATTACAACAGTAAGATCACTAACAGTGCTTGAAGAAGACTTTAAGTAATCTCTTGGGTATTTTGCTTCAGTCTATTCAAATTGGTAAAGCATATGAATGGACATAGTTATATAACTTTAAAAAGAATGATGATAGAGAACAAGGGGTTAGAATACTGCTGATAAACAGCTGAAAGCCAGGTGTTTGGGAAAAGGAAATGCACCAACTGAGTGATTCTGAGTTAAAAGTGGCTGTCAAAATGTTTTGCTTGGAGGATTAGGAGATAACTGTAGTTTTCAAGTACTGATGAGAATGTTCAGCATATCCTTATCACTGAACTTTTGTGACTTTGAGTGTTAGTACGTAGGGACAAAACCAAATATTCCTTCCTTTCCGGTCTGCTATATTAAACATTTCTGCTCATTTGTGCTATTGAGGCAACCTTGTGACCATTTTCAATATTTAAATGAGTATTTTTTACTGATAGCTTTTATCTTCATGACTCCTCCATGCCCCCAAAATTCTTATATAAAAGCAGAGAAGTAAAACAGAACAAAATGAAACAACTTTTTATTCTTTCTTGGTAGTTTTTTTTTTTTTTTATTGTTGGGGATTCATTGAGGGTACAATAAGCCAGGTTACACTGATTGCAATTGTTAGGTAAAGTCCCTCTTGCAGTCATGTCTTGCCCCCATTAAGTGTGACACACACCAAGGCCCCACCCCCCTCCCTCCGTCCCTCTTTCTGCTTTCCCCCCCATAACCTTAATTGTCATTAATTGTCCTCATATCAAAATTGAGTACATAGGATTCATGCTTCTCCATTCTCTGATGCTTTACTAAGAATAATGTCTTCCACTTCCATCCAAGTTAATAAGAAGGATGTAAAGTCTCCATTTTTTTTAATGGCTGAATAGTATTCCATGGTATACATATACCACAGCTTGTTAATCCATTCCTGGGTTGGGGGCATTTAGGCTGTTTCCACATTTTGGCGATTGTAAATTGAGCTGCAATAAACAGTCTAGTACAAGTGTCCTTATGATAGAAGGATTTTTTTCCTTCTGGGTAGATGGCCGGTAATGGGATTGCAGGATCAAATGGGAGGTCTAACTTGAGTGCTTTGAGGTTTCTCCATACTTTCTTCCAAAAAGGTTGTACTAGTTTGCAATCCCACCAGCAGTGTAAAAGTGTTCCACGCCAGCATCTGCAGTTTTGAGATTTTGAGATGTGGGCCATTCTCACTGGGGTTAGATGATATCTCAGGGTTGTTTTGATTTGCATTTCTCTAATATATAGAGATGATGAACATTTTCTCATGTGTTTGTTAGCCATTCGTCTGTCATCTTTAGAGAAGGTTCTCTTCATGTCTCTTACGGATTGATATATGGGATTGTTGGCTTTTTTGATGTGGATTAATTTGCGTTCTCTATAGATCCTAGTTATCAAGCTTTTGTCTGATTGAAAATATGCAAATATCCTTTCCCATTGTGTAGGTTGTCTCTTTGCTTTGGTTATTGTCTCCTTAGCTGTACAGAAGCTTTTCAGTTTAATGAAGTCCCATTTGTTTATTTTTGTTGTTGTTGCAATTGCCATGGCAGTCTTCTTCATGAAGTCTTTCCCGAGGCCAATATCTTCCAGTGTTTTTCCTATGCTTTCTTTGAGGATTTTTATTGTTTCATGCTTAAATTTAAGTCCTTTATCCATCTTGAATCAATTTTTGTGAGTGGGTAAAGGTGTGGGTCCAGTTTCAGTCTTTTACATGTAGACATCCAGTTCTCCCAACACCATTTATTGAATAGGGAGTCTTTCCCCCAAGGTATGTTCTTGTTTGGTTTATCGAAGATTAGGTGGTTGTAAGATGTTAGTTTCATTTCTTGGTTTTCAATTTGATTCCAAGTGTCTATGTCTCTGTTTTTGTGCCAGTACCATGCTGTCTTGAGCACTATGGCTTTGTAGTACAGACTAAAATCTGGTATGCTGATGCCCCCAGCTTTATTTTTGTTACTAAGAACTGCCTTAGCTATATGGGTTTTTTTCCGGTTCCATACAAAATGCAGAATCATTTTTTCCAAATCTTGAAAGTACGATGTTGGCGTTTTGATAGGAATGGCATTGAATAGGTAGATTGCTTTGGGAAGTACAGACATTTTAACAATGTTGATTCTTCCCATCCATGAGCATGGTATGTTCTTCCATTTGTTAATATCCTCTGCTATTTCCTTTCTGAGGATTTCATAGTTTTCTTTATAGAGGTCCTTCACCTCCTTCGTTAGGTATATTCCTAGGTATTTCATTTTCTTTGAGACTATGATGAAGGGAGTTGTGTCCTTAATTAGCTTCTCATCTTGACTGTTATTGGTGTATACAAAGGCTACTGACTTGTGGACATTGATTTTATATCCTGAAACATTACTGTATTTTTTGATGACTTCTAGGAGCTTGTGGTTGAGTCTTTGGGGTTCTCTAAGTATAAGATCGTGTTGTCAGCAAAGAGGGAGAGTTTGACCTCCTCTGCTCCCATTTGGATTCCCTTTATTTCCTTGTCTTGCCTAATTGTATTGGCTAGAACTTCCAGCACTACGTTGAATAGTAAAGGTGACAGAGGACAACCTTGTCTGGTTCCAGTTCTAAGAGGAAAAGCTTTCAGTTTTACTCCATTCGGTAAAATATTGGCTGTGGGTTTGTCATAGACAGCTTCCATCAGTTTTAGAAATGTGCCACCTATGCCTATACTCTTCAGTGTTCTAATTAGAAAAGGATGCTGGATTTTATCAAATGCTTTTTCTGCATCTATTGAGAGGATCATGTGATCTTTATTTTTGCCTCTGTTAATATGGTGGATAACGTTTATGGACTTCCGTATGTTAAACCAGCCTTGCATCCCTGGGATGAAGCCTACTTGATCATGATGAATGACTTTTTTGATGATAAGCTGTAATCTATTGTCCAGGATTTTGTCGATGATTTTTGCATCTATGTTCATGAGTGAGATTGGTCTGAAATTCTCCTTTTTGTTTGGGTCTTTTCCTGGTTTTGGTATCAGGGTGATGTTTGCTTCATAGAATGTGTTGGGGAAGATTCCTTCTTCCTCAATTTTTTGGAATAATTTCTGCAGTACAGGAATAAGCTCTTCCTTGAAGGTTTGATAGAATTCTGTTGTGAAGCCATCTGGACCAGGGCATTTTTTGGTTGGAAGATTTTTTATTGTTTCTTTGATCTCGGTGCTTGAAATTGGTCTGTTCAGGAGCTCTATTTCTTCCTGTCTAAGTCTAGGGAGAGGGTATGATTCCAAATATTGATCCATTTCCTTCACATTGTCAAATTTCTGGGCATAGAGTTTCTGGTAGTATTCAGAGATGATCTCTTGTATCTCTGTGGGATCAGTTGTTATTTCCCCTTTGTCATTTCTGATTGAGGTTACTAGAGATTTTACTTTTCTGTTCCTCGTTAGTCTGGCCAATGGTTTATCTATTTTATTTATTTTTTCAAAAAACCAACTCCTTGTTTCATTAATTTTCTGAATGATTCTTTTGTTTTCAATTTCATTGATCTCTGATTTGATTTTGGATATTTCTTTTCTTCTACTGAGTTTAGGCTTAGATTGTTCTTCTTTTTCCAATTCCATAAGATCTCTTGTGAGATTGTTGATGTGCTCTCTTTCTGTTTTTCGAATGTAGGCATCTAAAGCGATGAATTTTCCTCTCAAAACTGCTTTTGCAGTATCCTACAGGTTTTGGTAGCTTGTGTCTTCATTGTTGTTATGCTCAAGGAAGTTAATGATTTCCTGTTGTATTTCTTCCTGCACCCATCTGTTATTCAACAGAAGATTGTTTAATTTCCATGTTTTTGGGTGGGGTCGAGCATTTTTGTTAGAGTTGAGTTCCACCTTTAGTGCCTTATGGTCTGAGAAGATACAAGGTAAAATTTCAATTCTTTTGATTCTGTTGATATTTGTTTTGTGCCCCAGGATATGATCACGTTTGGAGAATGTTCCATGGGGTGATGAGAAGAATGTATATTCTTTATCTTTGGGGTGGAGTGTTCTATATGCGTCTGTCAAGCACAGTTGTTCTAGGGTCTCATTTAAATCTCTTACATCTTTGTTTAATTTCTGTTTAAAGAATCTGTCCAGCTCTGTAAGAGGAGTGTTAAAGTCCCCTGTATTTATGGTATTATCAGATATCATATTGCTCAGACTGAGTAAGGTTAGTTTCAAGAATCTGGGAGCATTTAAATTGGGTGCATAGATATTTAGAATTGAAATGTCTTCTTGTTGTATTTTTCCCTTGACCAATATAAAGTGACCATCTTGTCTTTTTTGACTTTAGTTGCTTTAAATCCACATGTATCTGAAAATAAGATTGCAACTCCTCTTTTCTTCTGAATTCCATTTGCCTGAAAAATTGTCTTCCAACCCTTGACTCGGAGCTTTAATTTGTCTTTTGAAGCCAGGTGTGTTTCTTGCAGACGCAAATGGATGGCTTGTGTTTTTTAATCCAGTCAGCCAATCTATGTCTCTTCAGTGGGGAATTCAGTCCTTTAACATTTATTGAGATAATTGATAAGTGTGGTAGTATTCTATTCGTCTTATTTGGTGAGAGTCCATTGCTTAGTTTTATCTTTTGCATCAGTGTGGAGGTTAGGTTCTGTCCTTTAATTTCTGAGTACTTACTTTGCTGCTGATCCATTGTGGTGGTCAGTGTGCAGAACAGGTTGAGGTATTTCCTGTAGAGCTGGTCTTGTTGTGGCGAATTTCCTCAATGTTTGTATATCCGTAAATGATTTGATTTCTCCGTTAATTTTTAAGCTTAGCTTAGCAGGGTACAGAATTCTGGGCTGGAAATTGTTCTGTTTAAGTAGATTAAAGGTAGATACCATTGTCTTCTTGCTTGGAAAGTTTCTTTAAAGAAGTCTGCGGTCACTCTGATGGATTTGCCCCTGTAGGTTAACTACCGCTTACTCCTGGCAGCTTGCAGAATCTTTTCTTTTGTCTTGACTTTGGACAGGTTCATCACAATGTGTCTTGGAGAAGCTCGGTTAGAGTTGAGGCGACCTGGGGTCCGATATCCCTCTGAAAGCAGTGTGTCAGAATCTTTGGTGATATTTGGGAAATTTTCTTTTATAATACTCTCTAGTATGGCTTTCATTCCTCTGGGGCATTGTTCTTCCCCTTCTGGAATTCCTATAACTCGTATGTTGGAACGCTTCATAAAGTCCCATAATTGTGACAGTGAACGTTCTGCTTTTTCTTTCTTTTCTGCCTCTTTTAGTATCTGAGTTATCTCAAGAACTTTGTCTTCTACCTCTGAAATTCTTTCTTCTGCATGGTCTAACCTGTTGCTGATACTTTCCATTGCATCTTTAAGTTCCCTAATTGACTGTTTCAGTTCCTTCAGCTCTGCTATATCCTTTTTATATTCTTCATATCATTCATCTCTTATTTGATTCTGTTTTTGGATTTCCTTCTGGTTATTTTCCACTTTATTAGCAGTTTCCTTCATTGTTTCCATCATTTCTTTCATTGTTTTCAACATGTGTATTCTAAATTTCCTTTCTGTCATTCCTAACATTTCTTTATAGGTGGAATCCTCTGCAGTAGCTACCTCATGGTCCCTTGGCGGGGTTATTCTGGACTGGTTTTTCATGTTGCCTGGAGTTTTCTGCTTATTCTTCCTCATGAGTGATTTCTTTTCTCTGTTTCCTTGCCCTAATTTTCCTTTCACTTCCTCTTGCTCTTTAAGTTCTCTTGCCTGTGGACTAAGGGTTACAGGACCAGAGGGGTGAGAAGGTTGAAGAGCAAAAAAGGGATGAAAGAAGGGAGGACCGAGTGATAAGAAAAAAAAAAAAGAAAAATAGCGAAAGGAGAGGGGGTGGGTAAAAGGAATATTGACAAAAAGAAGAGAGGTACAGAAAGAGGGAGACAGAGCAATATAGGTGTACAGTAGGGTACTTTGACACAACCTTTAGAAAACCCTACCTTCTGGGGGTGCCCAGTTGTATGGTTCTCTTGAGGTCAGCAAGTAGAGAGGAAAGACAAAAATGCTATAAATCAAACCAAAACAAGCAAACAGAAAACTTTATGGGATAAAATTGGGTGAAAAACCGAATAATAGCAGTGGAAGCACTAGCAAAAATGAAGTTCTAATTATTGAAAAAGACAGCAGTGGGAAATTATAATTAAACTAGAAAAATTGAGAAAGAAAAAGGATGTGTATGGAAAAGGTTGAACTTTTAAAACAAAAGAACATCAACAACATCAAAATAAACAAAAAAACCCAACCAAACCAAAAAATAAAAAAAAAAAAACAAAAAAAAACACAACCAAAAACAAAGCAGTATGTATATGTTATTGAATATTGTCTGGGCAACACGTGGTCTTCTGGGGTATGAGATGTTAATCAGAGTTCTGATATGACTGGAGGGTGCTGATTTCTCAAACCCCAGCAGGTAGACACCCTAAATCTCTCTTGAGCCCACTTGAAAGGCACTTTGAACTTGTTCACTTGCTGAGCAGAAGCTTTCCCAGGAAAGTGCTTGTTGCTGGAATCACTGCTGAAGTGGCTATCCACTTACCCAGTGTGCCAAAACTGGTCTCACTCTGCCCCTGAGGGTTAGGGCTGCAAGGCGGCTCAGACCCCACCCTTAGGCTACTTGGTCACTGGGTTACCAGTTCCCACCCAATTCTAGCTTTGCGACCCTGGGAGCGGAGTTTGCCGGGGCAGATCACTCACAATGGCTTCCTGTGACCCACTGCCAAACACCATTAGCTCCGTCTGGTTCAGCGGCTCAGACTGGGGCCCTAGACAAAGGCCAAAGTTCTCCGCACTCCCGCTCAGGCTCTCCCCAAGGCAGTTCAACTGAGTGCCAAGTCCAAAGACACCAAAACAGTTCACAGGTAATGCCTTTCTGGTTTGCAGTCTCTCTGCTACTGAACTCAGAATTGTAGGCAGGTTTAGACCGATTGAACACACGCGACCACTTGCCGGTTTTCCACTGTTTTAGTCCTCCTCTTGGGGTCCAGAAGTCTGTCGCTGACTCCCTGTATTCGCGCAGGGGTGATGATAGGCAGATCTTACCAGCCAGAGATGCCCGGAGTTCTATCTCCCCAGACTCACGGTGCCCAGATGCAAGAAAGCTGTTATTCGGCTCCCATCTTCTCATGGTAGTTTTTGGATCTTGTTTTTTGAACAACATTTGAAATATTCAAGTGAAAAACTTCATGTTCTTTCCTTTTTTAAAACTTATGCTTCATCTTATAATTCATTTAATCTTGAAACTTGCAGATAGGGGATAACTACTCTGAACCCCTTTGTCCGTATTGAGTGGTAATCACAGAGTTATGCTCATAGAGGAGGTGCTTTTTAAGAAAGTTATCAGTGTTTCATTTTCTATGATTTAAATCAGATTAATTTCTGCTTTTAAAATTTGAATTAAATTGAAAATAGCCGTTTCTAGTACATTTTTTTAATAAACGCCTTTTAGGGTTTTGAGAAGGAAAATGGCTCTTCAAGTCATTTTCAATTTTTTGCTTTAGTGCAATGCCAAGGAGACAATAGAAGGAGGATAAGATATAAAGAAGACTTACTTGATTTAAGCTAGAAGCAATTCTCATTACAAATGTTTTTATCTGGTCAGTAATATAAATAGTTAATTATATAGAGATTTTAAAATGCCTATAAAATGAATAACTTTGCTGGTTATTATAGATATATCTTTTTTTTTCTTTCAAAAGTAAGCATTCCTAATTCTATATGAAATCAACGCATTGTACTCCATAAATGCATTTATACATGATCTATGTGTTTATGATTTAATAAAAAAAGAAATATTTTTAAAGTATTTTAATTAAGTTAGATACTTCATTAAAAAATAAAAAAAAATTAAGGTGTATTATTTTATTTTATTTTTTTATTTTCTCTATACATATGCATGTGTTTATTTGGTTTCCACTTTTTTCCTTCACAAAATTAAAAAGGCCTAAAATTTAATAACAATAACAATGTTTAAGATAAGGACTAGAAACAAAAAACTCGTAAAGAATGAATGAAGATAAGTACATTCAGAAAAGAAATCAGACCATTGCTGCAACAAACTATTGAGGAATAATAATAATAATAATAATGATGCAAAAAAAGTAACATTGACGTTGTCAGACAACAGTATGTCTATCACAGAATGCTTTTGACTCTGAGGTTCAGTAGGGAGTCATCAGTCAACTTCTTATTTTTTTCCCCTCAAAATCTCAAAAAATAGACAACTAACATTTATAAATAAAAATAGAAGATAATTCAAAAAACAGATCAAGCCAAATCTTATAGATAATAGAAAAAGAAGAAATACTTCAAATCAGTCTACTTCATCTGTATCTACCGGATATTAAAATTGGAAAAAATATATTACTATGAAGAGAAATTACAACATATTTCACTTATAAATGAGGATGCAATATCCTAAACAACACATTATTAATAAGTTGAATTAAAAATTAATGTTCAAGTAATGTACTTGGGTCAAAATTAAATCCAATTTATGTGAAAATTAGTCATTCTTTTCTTTTTTTTCTTTGCCTTTCTCTCATCCCCTCCCTCCTTTCTCTGTTTGCTCTCCCCTTCCCCCATACCCCACTGTGTCATTAATTGTCCTCATATCAAAGTTCAGTACATAGGATTTATGCTTCTCTATTCCTGTGATGCATCACTAAGAATAATGTGTTCCACCTCCATCCAGGTTAATACAAATGCCGCAAAAATCTCCATTTTTTTTAAAAAATGGCTGAATAGTATTCCATGGTATACATATACCACAGCTTGCCAATCCATTTCTGGGTTGAGGGGCATTTAGGCTGTTTCCACATTTTAGTGATTGTAAATTGAGCTGCGATAAACAGTCTAGTACAAGTGTCTTTATAATAAAAGTTTTTTTTTTCTTTTGGGTAGATGCCCAGTAACGAGATTGCAGGATCAAATGGGAGGTCTAGGTTGAGTTCTCTGAAGTTTCTCCATACTTCCTTCCAAAAAGGTTTAATTAATTTGCAGTCCCACCACCAGTGTAAAAGTGTTCCTTTCTCTCCACAACCACGCCAGCACCTGCAGTTTTGAGATTTTGTGATAAGGGCCCTTCTTGCTGGGGTTTGATGATATGTCAGGGTGGTTTTAATTTGCATTTCTCTAATAATTAGGGATGATGAGCATGTTTTCATATGTTTGCTAGCCATTCGTCTGTCTTCTTTAGAGAAGGTTCTGTTCATCTCTCTCTCCCCCATTGATGTATGGGATTATTGTTTTTTTTCTTGTGGATTAATTTAAGTTCTGTATAGATCCTAGTTATTAAGCTTTTTTCTTATTCAAAATATGCAAATATCCTTTCTCATTGGGTAGGTTGTCTATTTGCTTTGGTTGTTGTCTCCTTAGCTGTACAGAAGCTTTTCCGTTTAATTAAATCCCAATTGTTTGTTATTGCTGTTGTTGCTAGTGCCATGGCAGTCTTCTTCATAAAGTCTTTCCCCAGGCCAATATCTTCCAGTGTTTTTCCTATTCTTCCTTTAAGGATTTTTATTGTTTCATGCCTTAAATTTAAGTCCTTTATCCATCTTGAATCAATTTTTGTGAATGGAGAAAGGTGCGGGTCCAGCTTCAGTCTTTTACATGTGGATATCCAGTTCTCCCAGCACCATTTATTGAACAGGGAGTCTTTCCCCCAGTGGATGTTCTTGTTTGGTTTATCAACGATTAGGTGGTTGTAAGTTGTTTGTTTCATTTCCTGGTTTTCTATTCGATTCCAAGTGTCTGTGTCTCTGTTTTTGTGCCAGTACCATGCAGTCTTGACCACTATGGGTTTGTAGTGTAGCCTAAAATCTGGTTATGGCAATACCAAGTTTGTTTTTATTACTAAGAAGTGCCTTAGCTATATGGGGTTTTTTCTGGTTCTATACAAAATGCAGAAATTATTCCAATTCCTATATTGCAGAAATGATTCCAAAAAATTGAGGAGGAAGGAATCTTCCCCAACACGTTCTATGAAGCAAACATCATCCTGATACTAAAACCAATAAAAGACTCAACTAAAAAGGAGAACTTTAGACCAATTTCACTAATGAATATAGATGCAAAAATTCTCAACAAAATCCTAGCCAATAGGTTACAGCGTTTCATCAAAAAAATCATACATCATGATCAAGTAGGTTTCATCCGAGGGATGCAAGGCTGCTTTAATATATGTAAATCCATAAACATTATTCACCATATCAACAGAAGCAAAAACAAAGACCATATGATCCTCTCAATAGATGCAGAAAAATCATTTGATAAAATCCAGCATCCTTTTCTAATTAATATACTGAAGAATTTAGGCATAGGTGGCACATTTCTTTTTTGGGGGGGGGGTGCAGGGGGGCTGGGGCCAGGTTTGAACCTGCCACTTCCAGTATATGGGGCTGGCACCCTACTCTTTTGAGCCATAGGCACCACCCCTAAATAAGGCTTTCTTTTTTTATTTTTGGCTGGGGATGGGTTTCAACGCACCACCACTGGTATATGGGGCTGGTGCCCTGTGGCACATTTCTTAAACTGAAGCTATCTGTGATAAACCCACAGCTAATATTTTACGGAATGGAGTTAAACTGAAAGCTTTTCCACTTAGAATTGGAACCAGATGTCCAATTGTCCTCTGTCGCCTTTACTATTCAACATAGTGCTCCAGTCTCCATCTCGTATAGCTGTATCAACATTGTGATTAACATCTCATACTGCGGAAGATCACCTGTTGTCTGGACAATATTCAGCAAAATACATATACTGTTTGTTTTTTTTTGTTTTGTTTTGGGGGGTTTTGTTTTGTCTTAATGCCAACATTTATATACATTTTTCTTTTTGTTTGTTTTTTTTTCACTATTCTAGTTTAAATACAATCTTCCATTTCTGCCTTCTTTAACAGTTAGAATTTCATTTTTCCCAGTGTTTCTGCCCTTATTATTTGTCCCCCCCCCACCAGTTTTATCCCATAAGGGTTTTTCTTTGTTTCTGTTTGATTTATAGTATTTTTGTTTTTCCTCTCTACCTGACGCAGGTGGGGTACTGTGTATGATCAGGCTGGCAAAGGGCTGTTGACCTGAAGGGAACCACCTAAGCCAGCATCCCCAGAGGTTGTGGTTTTTTAAGGTTGGGTTAAAGTACCTTACTATACACCTATATTATTCCTGTCTCCTATTTTCAGTGCCTCTTTTTTGTCAATATTTCCTTTTATTCACCCTCTCTTCTTTCTCTTTTTTCTTTCTTTTTAAAATCTTTTTTCCATCTTGCTCGTCAATCTTCTCATCCTTCTGGTCCTGTACCACATGGACTCATTAAAACTTTAGGCCAGAGGCACAGAAATTTAAAGAGCAAGAGGAAGTGAAAAGAAAATTAGGGCAAGGAAACAGATACAAGAAAACACTCATGAAGAAGAATCAGCAGAAAAATTTTGGCAATATGAAATACCAGTCCAGAGCAACCCCTTCAAGGGACTGTGAGGTAGCTACTACAGAGAATTCCAACTATAAAGAAATGTTAGAAATTACAGAAGGGGAATTAAAATACAGATGATGAAAACAATGAAGGAAATTGCTGAGAAAGTGGAAAAACAGCCAAAAGGAAATCCAAAAACAGAATCAAATAAGAGATGAACAATATGGGCGGCGCCTGTGGCTCAGCGAGCAGGGCGCCAGCCCCATATACCGAGGGTGGCGGGTTCGAACCCAGCCCCGGCCAAACTGCAACAAAAAAATAGCCGGGCATTGTGGCGGGTGCCTGTAGTCCCAGCTACTTGGGAGGCTGAGGCAGGAGAATCGCCTAAGCCCAGGAGTTGGAGGTTGCTGTGAGCTGTGTGACGCCACGGCACTCTACCGAGGGCAAAAAAGTGAAACTCTGTCTCTACAAAAAAAAAAAAAAAAGAGATGAACAATATGAAGAATATAGAAAGGATATAGCAGTGCTGAAGGAACTGAGGCAGTCAATTAGGGAACTTAAAGATGCAATAGAAAGTATCAACAACAGATAAGATCATGCAGAAGAAAGAATCTCAGGGGTAGATGATAAAACTCTTGAGATAACTCAGATAGTTAAAGAGGCAGAAAAGAAGAGAGAGAAAGCAGAACGTTCACTGACAGAATTATGGGACTTTATGAAGCGTTCGAACATACGAGTTATAGGTATCCCAGAAGGGGAAGAAGAATGCCCAGAGGAATGGAAGCCATTCTAGAGAATATTATAAATGAAAATTTCCCAAATATCACCAAAGATTCTGACATACTCCTTTCAGAGGGATATCGGTCCCCTGGTCGCCTCAACACAAATAGAACTTCTCCAAGACACATTGTGATTAATCTGTCTAAAGTCAAGACAAAAGAAAAGATTTTGCAAGCTACAAGGAATAAGTGCCAACTGACCTACAGGGGCAAATCCATCAGGGTGACCACAGACGTCTCTAATGAAACTTTTCAAGCCAGAAGACAATGGTCATCTACCTTTAATCTACTTAAACAGAACAATTTCCAGCCCAGAATTCTATATCCCACTAAGGTAAGCTTTAAAATTGATGGAGAAATCAAATCTTTTACTGATATGCAACATTGAGGAAATTTGCCACAAGACCAGCTCTACAGGAAATACTTCAACCTGTTCTACACACTGACCATCACGATCGACCTTCAGCAAAGTAAACACCCAGAAATTAAAGGACAGAACCTAACTTCCACAGTGATGCAAAAGACAAACCTAAGCAATGGACTTTCACAAAATAAGATGAATATAATGTTCCCACGCTTAGCAATAAATGTCAATGGCTTGAATTCCTCACTAAAGAGGCATAGATTGGCTTATTGGATTAAAAAACACAAGCCATCTATTTGCCATCTGCAGGAAACACACCTAGTTTCAAAAGACAAATTAAAATTCAGAGTTAAGGGATAGAAGTCAATTTTTCAGGCAAACAGAATTCAGAAGAAAAGAGGGGTTACAATCTTATTTTCAGATACATGTGGATTTAAAGCAACTAATAGGTCAAGGGAAAAATACAATAAGAATACATTTCAATTCTTAATATTTATGCACCCAATTTAAATGCTCCCAGGTTCTTGAAACAGATCTTACTTAATCTGTGCAATATGATATCCTATAACACCATGATAACAGGAGACTTTAATACCCCCCTCTCGGAGCTGGACAGATCGTCTAAACAGAAATTAAACAAAGATATAAGAGATTTAAATAAGACCCTAGAACAACTGTACTTGATAGACATATATAGAACACTCCATCCCAAAGATAAAGAATATACATTCTTCTCATCACCCCATGGAACATTGTCCAAAATTGATCATATCCTAGGACACAAAATGAACCTCAAGGGTATCAAAAGAATTGAAATTTTACCTTACATCTTCTCAGACCATAAGGCACTAAAAGTGGAACTCCAACAAAAACGTTCAACCTCACACAAAGGCATGGAAGTTAAACAACATTATGTTGAATGACAGTTGGGTGCAGGAAGAAATAAAAAAGGAAATCATTAACCCCCTTGAGTATAACAACAATGAAGATACAAGTTACCAAAACCTGTGGGATACAGCAAAAGCAGTCCTGAGAGGAAAATTTATCGCTGTAGAAGCCTACATTTGAAAAACAGAAAGAGATCACATCAACAAACTCACAAGCCATCTATGGAATTGGAAAAAGAGGAACAATCTAAGTCTAAACCTAGCAGAAGAAAAGAAATGTCCAAAATTAAATCAGAGATTAATGAAATTGAAAATGAAAGAATCATTCAGAAAATTAATGAAACAAGGAGTTGGTTTTTTGAAAAAATAAATAAAATAGACAAACCTTTGGTCAAACTAACTAGAAATAAAGTAAAATCTCTAGTAACCTCAATCAGAAATGATAAAGGGGAAATAACAACAGATGTCACAGAGATACAAGAGATCATCTCTGAATACTACCAGAAACTCTATGCCCAGAAATTTGACAATGTGAAGGAAATGGATAAATATTTGGAATCACACCCTCTCCCTAGACTTAGACCAGATGAAATAGATCTCCTGAACAGACCAATGTCAAGCACTGAGATCAAAGAAACAATAAAAAATCTCCCAACAAAAAAAATGCCCTGGTCCAGATGGCTTTCACACCAGAATTCTATCAAACCTTCAAAGACGAGCTTATTTTTTTACTGACTTTGCCTGTCAGATATGTCTTTCGATCCCATTGAAATTATTCTTTAGTAAAAATTATTTTAGGGGTAATACATTATCTCTGTTTTTAAAATTTTTACATCTGCTTTATGAATTAATATGTCATGTGATAGGGCGGCGCCTGTGGCTCAGTGAGTAGGGCGCTGGCCCCATATGCCGAGGGTGGCAGGTTCAAACCCAGCCCCGGCCAAACTGCAACAAAAAAATAGCCCGGCGTTGTGGCGGGCGCCTGTAGTCCCAGCTGCTTGGGAGGCTGAGGCAAGAGAATCGCTCTAAGCCCAGGAGTTAGAGATTGCTGTGAGCCGTGTGACGCCACGGCACTCTACGAGGGTGGTACAGTGAGACTCTGTCTCTACAAAAAAAATAAATAAATAAATATGTCATGTGATATATAAGGCAGTATATAGATAAAAATCACAGACCTGCAATAGCAACATTGCGTTAACACTAGTTGTGCACTGTGGGAAGGGAATCTTTCAGGTTTTAGCTTTCTCCTCTATTAAATGGAAATAAAAATAAGTTCCTGTAAGGAGTGAAACACTTAGCACAAGAACTGGGGCATGGTGAATGCCCCATAAATTTTTATTATTATTATTTTTATACTAATTGTGCCAGAGCTATGCTGCATTCTGCAAAAAAAACAATAAGTGGGGAGGGATACACAAGGAGGATGGTAGATGTCTCTCTCTTCTGTATTGTGTCACACTTTATTATTTGTGCCTAAATGCATCATGAAAAAGATTCTACAGCCTTTCTTTATAGTCTTTTCTCTCCATAAACCTAATCCGTGGGCAAAGCTGGCCAGGGAAACAAATATTACATAGAATTTTCTACTTCCTTTTCCCTTCTACCCCTTCCTATCTCCTCCTGTGAACCACCACCAAAGAAATTCCTTTTGGCAGGTTTTTAGCCCACCTATGTGAATTTACTCATAAACTAGTTGCCTCAGTACAGCTCAGACTCAGCTGCCATGCTAATATAGTTTAAAAGAAAACAGAAATAATAAAGTAACTAAGGAGTTTGTAATTTATCTCATAATTTGTAGCAGTTGTTAGATCCAAGTTGGTTCTAATATGGTCAGAGCCGTGGTTTGGGAAAATTAACCTATGTACAACATCGAATAGAGGGCAGAGAGACTGAAAGAATGTTACATTTTCACTTTTATGTGCATACAAACTCAGCTATGACAATAGAAACAGAAGATTAATAACAGATTAAAATTGAATCAGTCATAAATATAGATGTTTCCCTGTGAGAAACACTTGAGACCTGGGACCCAGTAGGGGAATATCAGAGCCCATTTCCCTTTTGCATATGAACAATCTTTAGAGTGGAATGTTGAGTTAAAAGCCTGCTTTATTGAAATATTTTTACTTTCTCAGTATTTCTACCCCTACCTCACCTTTAACACATGAGTGAACCTGAATAAGCAAAATGCACGTATAATGTGACTCCACTACTTTGTTGTTTGTCTTATATAGGTAGTCCCTGGTTATGGATGAGACAGGTCCTATACGTTTATTCTTAAGTTGCATTTGTATGTAAGTTGGAACAGGTGCATTTACCTAGTACTTGTAACAGCCTCTGTTCATGAGTGCAAGTTGTACATCAGTCAGATGTTTGTAACTCGGGGACTGAGTTGCTTTTTGCCTCTTCTTATTCTAGTATCTGTGGAAATCCTATAAAATCCCACCTAGCCCAGATATTCTCTCTTCCGTGAAGCTTTTTCTGTTCATTCCCTTAAGAAGTAATGCGTCATTTTTAATCTCTGATAAACTCATGTTATTTCATTTATTATAAATTTATTTAAAATTATTGATTTGTCTTTGAAAGCAAGAACAATTATGTTTGAATCTATAAATCCCTTATGTAATAAGTATCCAATAAATATTTGGCAAATAAATGCTTATAGGAGTTTTCTTCTTTTTTTTTAAGTTGCATTTGATTGTAGGATCCATTACTATTTCTCAGGTTTCTGAGGCATTTCCAGGGTTAATGGAGGTGGGGGTAAAAGGAGGGTATCAACATGTTCATTTGCTATTTTGTCTAGATTACTGAGTCCCTTGCAGTGCTTTGAAATTCCAGATGCTTATATAACCTCTGCACCAAAGAAAACCTTGCCTCAAATGGTACTTTTAGTTTAAAATACTCATAGGTATAAAAATGAAGGCAGGGCTTTATATAAGCATTTAAGATCTTAATACAGTGTTTCTTAATATTTTGTTCACTAGGTTATCTGTCTCCTATCAGGTTTCTTTTTTTCTTGTATAGATGCAGTGATGGAAGATAGTGATAATACATCAATGAAAGTAAAACAGAAGATTTCTTAATATTAAATAAGGATTTACATTTAGAGAAATTATGAAAGTATTGTAAGAGCAGGCTTTAAAAGTTGGTAAAAGCTAGGCTAGTGTGGTGGCTCACGCCTGTCCTAGCACTCTGGGAGGCTGAGGTGGGTGGATTGCTTGAGCTCACAAGTGTGAGACCAGCCTGAGCAAACTTAAGACGCCGTCTCTACTAAAAATAGAAAAACTGAGGCGAGAGGATTGCTTGAGCCCAAGTTGGAGGTTGCTGTGAGCTGTGATGCTATGGCACTCTACCCAGGGTGACAGCTTGAGACTTTGTCTCAAAAAATAAATAAGAAAATGATAAATAAATAAATAAAGGTTGGTAAAAGCTAAAACCAAAGCTATTTGTATTTTCTTAATTGGATTGAGAAGACTAAAAGATGTGTATTTAATTTCATATATTGTTTTTGTTACAGGATCCTCATGCGGAAGAATTTGAAGACAAAGAGTGGACATTTGTCATAGAAAATGTAAGCTAATGGCAGATTCTTTCATCTTTCACATTTTCAACTTTATGTATGCTTTATTAAGATATATTGGCATTTTGGTAGTAGGAAAAATGTTGCATTATGAAAATTAAATAGTGATTTGTAGTTTTTAGAATTTAGAAAAGGAAGTGATAGCCAATAACAAAATTATTCATTATTTAACAAAAGAAATGTCTTCTGAAAACTGTAAGTCTTCAATATTAAATTACATATATACCATATGTATTTTGGGGGAGGCATTAGGGTAAGATCATGCATTCACCTTTTTATCTGTTCATTATCTAGTGTGGTATTTCTCACAGAGCAGGTGCTCATTGAAGCATTTGTTGAATGAAATAATAAGTGACCTTGGAAATTTAAAAAAATAAAACATATGTTTTAACTCTGTTTGGATTGAGAGATTCTAGATTGGTACCTTAATAATCACCTAAAATTAATTTACGTATTGTAGAATCCTAAGTCACTGGTATAGATATAGTAGGTGTTCGAATGTTTATTAATGGAAACAGGCAATGAAAATATGGTGATTCAGAATATGGGCTCTGGAGTCAGAGAGACTTGATTTCAATTCCTACTTCTTCCAAATACAAGCTGTGTGATCATGGGCAAGTTTCTTCTCAGTCTAGGATTGTTATGAGGGTTAAATAATTCTCAATGAATATTAGCTTTTACCATTGTCATAATTGTTGTCATCATTATTATGACCATTCATCATCGTGATCATTATTAAAGTTCTAAAACATGTATGACAGGCTTATAACATGCTTTGCATCATTTTATTCTTTTCTGTGTGCAACTTGTATATCTCAGTAGAAAGGAATCTTATATTTTTTCCAGCAGTAACTGAGCCATTTTAGGTTTAGCCTCAGACAGCTGAGAGGTTTGGGAGCGAGACCAGGTCCAAACACAGTAGGTAAGTTATGATGGCTGGTTTTTATCACTGTCATTGTGTTAAAGGTTCACAAACGTAAATAATTTTGGAGACTTTCAGCTATCATTACGCTTTTTAACAGCTGGAAGATTTTCTGCTTCCTGTGTCTCTGACTCTATTATTTTTATTTGAAAGACCCCCCACCCCCAGCATTTTTCTTTTTCTCATCTTATAATCTAGTGAAACCATGAACTTTGGATTGTCTTCAAACCTGGTGACCAGGCCAGGCATAATGGCTCATGCCTGTAATCCTAGTACTCTGAGAGGCCGAGATGGGCAGATCACTTGAGCAAGAGTGAGAACTTATCTTTACTAAAACAGAAAATATTAGCTGAGTGTTGTGGCAGGT
Source organism: Nycticebus coucang (assembly GCF_027406575.1). Lineage (NCBI taxonomy): Eukaryota > Metazoa > Chordata > Mammalia > Primates > Lorisidae > Nycticebus > Nycticebus coucang. The sequence continues at coordinate 61,226,757 of NC_069783.1, forward strand.
GCCTTGGGAGGCTGAGGCAGGAGAATCACTTAAGCCCAAGAAAATGAGGTCGCTGTGGAGCTGTGACAGCACGGCACTCTACTGAGGGTGACATAGTGAGACTCTGTCCTCCCCCCACCAAAAAGCTGATGATCTTGAGTAAGTTATTGTCTAGGATTCAATTTCTTTATAAAATGAAAAGTTTCTACTAGATGATTTCACACAGTCCATGACTGTTTTAATTGATGGTAATATTTGAGTTAATTAATAGAAATAAACTATTTGAAAATTATTTTTCTATAGATCAAATTTTTGATTTTCAAGTTTAGGGAGAACGACATATTTAAAGAAATTATCCAGGGTGGCATTTTGGGATCAATTAATAACTAATTTATTTATATCTTTCTTTGAAAAATCCTTGTCAGCATTTTTTTATATAATGTACTTTTATTTCTGGAATGGAATATGAATATTATTATAAATTTCTTATTCTGAATTCTTTAAGCACAATAATTTTTTTCTATTCCTTATTTCTCTAATAATTATTTCCTAGTCTAGAAATTGAATTGTGATTAAAAAGTAGTTCTGTATGTAAAGGAAGGTATTAGCCTTTGTAGCAGAAACTTCATTTCTGTGTCATGAGTGGCAAAGAAATATGATTGAAACCTAGCTAATTCAAAGAAAAGTAAAATTAATGAATGTGGGGGGTATAAGCACTTCCTCAGGTATGAATAATGATGATGATGATGACAACAACAAAGCCAGGAACCCCATGAAAGAAAATAATAACAAAATATTTATTAAATACATTCCTTGTGATTTTTGTTGGTATATACCTATTTTCATAGTAGGATATTTTGTTTTTTAAGAGGTGATTATGGGATTTGACCTATTTTACCAGTATAACATCTTTATTTTTTTTGAAAGTCAAAGAGATAAAGGTAAATATTAAGTGCATATATTATCAGATTTGCTTTCATGATATAATGTTACCAGACTTTAGAAATATTGTGAAATTGCTATACTCTTAATGCATGCAAAAGAGCATGAATACCTGTGTTGTGACTAAAGCATTTAAAACACATTAATTTAAGAAATTTCAATAATATATCTATCTAAATTAGGGCAGTTATCATAAATTGTCAACTGTCTAATATTAAAGGATGAGTTTGTATAATTAAACCTAAGACAAAACGAAGGAAGTACTGTGTTCTTGCCTGAAAAACGGACTAGAATTTACTTTCTTTTTTAGTTTATAGGAGGACCTTCATTTCTTTCTGTAGAGACATCTGCTGTATAGTGAGATTTGAGAATAGTTTTTGTTAATGTGTTTTTTGAACAGATCCAGGTGTATTCTTGTTACTTGCTTAGGAAAAATCTAGGCCAGTTTTCTGAGATGGTAACAGGACCCCTGCTTGGATTAGAAGATTTAACAAGGGCAGAGTTTTACTTCATATGTTTTTTAAAAATCATAGTACTTTTTGGGTAGTAGCTTCTCAGTATTTAATAAATGAGTGAATAAATGAGTGATAAACTCAGTTCAATGGTGAACTGTTAGAAATCCTGTGAGAGTTATTCTTTTTAAGAGGAATAACAGCATCCATCATCTATACTGAAGAACATTTGAAAAGGAGACCATTGGGGCAGTAAGATAAGTGATCGATTACTAGTTAACTTAGGTGGATTATTTCATATTTTCTATTCTGTTGTAAAACATATTGGTTTTAAACCCACATGTGCACTTTTAAGTGAGTTGTATATTGAGTTTGAACTGTAACAAGACCCTTTAATGTTGCTGACCTGTTATGGCAATGACATAATGTAATTAGATATTTCATAGATCAGTGAAATAATCAGTTTGGAGGATTATTTCATGAATTGTTAAATGCTTTAGAAAGACTAGTTGATAATAGTGATTTGTTAAAAACCACTGTCCAGTCTGATGTGGATGATATCTTTATGGTTGTAAAAGTCTGGGGAAAAGTTATGAAAATTTGGAAGGATTTTTGTATTCAGATTGCATTTCTATTGTCCTTAAGGACTCACGTAAAATAAATTGAAATTCACTAATGATACATTTTGGGTGTTGATTAGATGAGAAAGTCAATAATTAACAAAGTTATACTCAAAGAAGAGACCATAAAACTGGTGAACTAAACATATTAGTATGTATTGTACAAAATTAAAATTTGTGAGTATCAGAAAATTATAATTTTCTCCTTTAATTGACCAGCTTCCTATACTGGTCAGATCATTAAAAAGAAGTTCTACTATAAATGTGTATTAAACACTATCTCATGAGATCTGTCTCTATAAGCATCTATGGGATTAAAGAATTGTCTTACATACTCTTTTAAAGCAAATTCAATATAAACAGACATTTCACTTTTGAGGTTGTAGCAGTTCTCTCTACTTACCATCTAATGAGGTATTTTTTAACCTTTTCAATAAGTGAGCGTGTATTCATTCATTTATTCATCAGTAAGTATTCACTGAGCTTGTACTATGTGCCAGGCACTGTTTTAGGCAGTAGAAATACAAAGGTATATAGAACAGGTTTCACAGGTGTCTTCCTCATAGTTTATATTTGTGTGTGTGTCTGGGATGGATAAAATTAATGTGTGAAATATATAGTATGTTAGACAAAATATATAACTTACATCAAATATATGATAAATATATAATGTTAGATAAGTGCTACAGAGAAAAATAAAGCAGGAAAGAAGGATAAATATCCCCTTGTCTTTATGATCACATGGTTATAATGAGGATTCTTATTCTTTCTAAGGTCTCCAAAGGAGGTTGGGGTTTACATGTCAAATTAATTTAAAATATATTTTAATAAAAGAGTTAATGAAATAAATATTGTAAGGTGTGGGAAAGTTTAAAAATAATGTTAATATGCTATATAAATCTTTTCCTAGGTTACAGCTCCCCTCAGTGGTGAATGATGAAATTGATTCTTGCCTAGAGAAGCAATTCTGTTTCTGCAAGTCATCATGTACCAATAACATATTACAATGCTATGCTTTACCTTACATTTTAATGTGCTTCCATATTTCATACAGAAAAGTTAGTGGATTTCAAACGGATAAAGTCTCTCTCCTAAAATCTGGGTTTAGTTCAAATGTCTGTGATGATGTTGTCCTAATACTTAAAAGGCATGCACTTTGAACAGAATTTTAATACTTTTCTTTGCATTTTGTGTTTCAACCCCCCAGTCAATAAAGAAGTTTTGAGACTTTGCCCATAATGTCCAACAGTAACATTAGTAATAAGGAGTAAAGTTTTAATATAAAATATCCTTCCTAGAAGTCTTTAAGTATATTACCCTAACACATTTATTAGACACTAAGTGCCAGGTACTAGGTGGATTGCTTTATACACATTATCTCATTTGTACATTACAATGACTCAAGTCAGATATGTAACCCTGATCTACAGATAAAGTGAGGTTTAGAGAGGTTAAGTAACTTGCCCAAGGTTGTATAGCTAACAAGTTGAGATTTTATTCAGTTTTGTCTTTCTCCTGGGCCTTTGTCCTTAACCCTTAATGTAGTAACTGCCTTCATCAATGACAAGGTTAAAAAGAAATAATTTGAAAGTGTAGAATGATAGATAAATTTTTAATTTTTACCTTATGTTGTGGTAAACTTGTGAGGAATATATATATTAGATTTGTGAAAGTAGCTGTTAATTATTGTTTACATTCAGTTCAGAAGTTATTTGGATTAATTACTGGACTGCTACTAGACATTATGAAATGGAATTCAAGCATTATCATTTACCAGAATTTTGAATATTTTTTTCTCAAGGCAACCTTCCTGCTGCTTTGTGTAAATTGAAATAATAATTTCATTTTATTGGCTCCTTTGTTTCTCCATTTTGTCTGAGCTTTCTAATTTGGACCAGAAAGCTACTTATACATAAGTCAAAACTTTGAGGTGACTCTGCTACTCACTAGCTATGTGATCTTACACAAATTCATCTTTCATGGCCTCTGTGTGCTCAGGTATAAAATGATGGCATTAAGATCTATTGTATTAGGTTGTTGATGATTAGAAATAACATATGTAAAGCATCTAGCTTGGTAAGGAGTAGTTATTTTTATATAGTTTCTTTCTGGAGGACATAGATATAAAGGAAAGGAATCTAGATTTCCAAAATTATTGATGCAGGATTTTAGTTTTTCTATTCCTTTATACCACTTATGCCTCTCAGTAAGGTCCAGACTTCCCCATTTGTTCGAAAAGAATGACAAGGCAACTTGTAAACATCTCACTTGGATTAAATTTAAAATATTTTTATTTTTCTAAAATTTTCATCTTTTGATTTAAAATATTTCCGCCTTATAAATCAGGTATTAAGAATCAGTTTTTTTCCCTGAAAGTAACAAATTCTGCTAATTCATTAATATCTGTGTCTGGACCTATGTTTGGGTTTATTCACAATATGATATGTTGTAAAAATATAAATAAGATTCTTTATTTTGGGGTGATTTATAAGGCATTAGCTATTATTAGTGCAGATAATCATGAATGGCTACTGTTAAACAACATATATCATACTGTGATTATCTACCATAATGTATACACTACATAATACTAATGTCTATTCATCTAGGACTCAGGGGTCCTCAAACTACAGCCCACGGGCCACATGCGATGGTGTGATTGTATTTATTCTTGTTTTGTTTTTTTACTTCAAAATAAGATATGTGCAGTGTGCATAGGAATTTGTTCATAGTTTTTTTTTAACTATAGTCCGGCCCTCCAATGGTCTGAGGGACAGTGAACTGGCCTCCTGTTTAAAAAGTTTGAGGACCCTTGACTAGGTAATTGGTTTTGTGGGTTGTGTGCATGTGTGTTTTTATTTTTCATTTTTATTTTTATTGTTGGGGATTCATTGAGGGTACAATAAGCCAGGTTACACTGATTGCAATTGTTAGGTAAAGTCCCTCTTGCAATCATGTCTTGCCCCCATAAAGTGTGACACACACCAAGGCCCCACCCTCCTCCCTCCTTCCCTCTTTCTTCCCCCCCCATAATCATAATTGTCATTAATTGTCCTCATATCAAAATTGAGTACATAGGATTCATGCTTCTCCATTCTTGTGATGCTTTACTAAGAATAATGTCTTCCACTTCCATCCAGGTTAATATGAAGGATGTAAAGTCTCCATTTTTTTTTAATAGCCGAATAGTATTCCATGGTATACATATACCACAGCTTGTTAATCCATTCCTGGGTTGGTGGGCATTTAGGCTGTTTCCACATTTTGGCGATTGTAAATTGAGCTGCAATAAACAGTCCAGTACAAGTGTCCTTATGATAAAAGGATTTTTTTCCTTCTGGGTAGATGCCCAGTAATGGGATTACAGAATCAAATGGGAGGTCTAGCTAGAGTGCTTTGAGGTTTCTCCATACTTCCTTCCAGAAAGGTTGTACTAGTTTGCAGTCCCACCAGCAGTGTAAAAGTGTTCCCTTCTCTCCACATCCACGCCAGCATCTGCAGTTTTGAGATTTTGTGATGTGGGCCATTCTCACTGGGGTTAGATGATATCTCAGGGTTGTTTTGATTTGCATTTCTCTAATGTATAGAGATGATGAACATTTTCTCATGTGTTTGTTAGCCATTCGTCTGTCATCTTTAGAGAAGGTTCTCTTCATGTCTCTTGCGGATTGATATATGGGATTGTTGGCTTTTTTGATGTGGATTCATTTGAGTTCTCTATAGATCCTAGTTATCAAGCTTTTGTCTGATTGAAAATACGCAAATATCCTTTCCCATTGTGTAGGTTGTCTCTTTGCTTTGGTTATTGTCTCCTTAGCTGTACAGAAGCTTTTCAGTTTAATGAAGTCCCATTTGTTTATTTTTGTTGTTGCTGCAATTGCCATGGCAGTCTTTTTCATGAAGTCTTTCCCCAGGCCAAATCTTCCAGTGTTTTTCCTATGCTTTCTTTGAGGATTTTTATTGTTTCATGCCTTAAGTTTAAGTCCTTTATCCATCTTGAATCAATTTTTGTGAGTGGGGAGAGGTGTGGGTCCAGTTTCAGTCTTTTACATGTAGACATCCAGTTCTCCCAACACCATTTATTGAATAGGGAGTCTTTCCCCCAAGGTATGTTCTTGTTTGGTTTATCGAAGATTAGGTGGTTGTAAGATGTTAGTTTCATTTCTTGGCTTTCAATTCGATTCCAAGTGTCTATGTCTCTGTTTTTGTGCCAGTACCATGCTGTCTTGACCACTATGGCTTTGTAGTACAGACTAAAATCTGGTATGCTGATGCCCCCAGCTTTATTTTTATTACTAAGAACTGCCTTAGCTATACGAGGTTTTTTCTGGTTCCATACAAAACGCAGAATCATTTTTTCCAAATCTTGAAAGTACGATGTTGGTATTTTGATAGGAATGGCATTGAATAGGTAGATTGCTTTGGGAAGTATAGACATTTTAACAATGTTGATTCTTCCCATCCATGAGCATGGTATGTTCTTCCATTTGTTAATATCCTCTGCTATTTCCTTTCTGAGGATTTCATAGTTTTCTTTATAGAGGTCCTTCACCTCCTTTGTTAGGTATATTCCTAGGTATTTCATTTTCTTTGAAACTATGGTGAAGGGAGTTATGTCCTTGATTAGCTTCTCATCTTGACTGTTATTGGTGTATACAAAGGCTACTGACTTGTGGACATTGATTTTATATCCTGAAACATTACTGTATTTTTGGATGACTTCTAGGAGTCTTGTGGTTGAGTCTTTGGGGTTCTCTAAGTATAAGATCATGTCGTCAGCAAAGAGGGAGAGTTTGACCTCCTCTGCTCCCATTTGGATTCCCTTTATTTCCTTGTCTTGCCTAATTGTATTGGCTAGAACTTTCAGCACTACGTTGAATAGTAAAGGTGACAGAGGACAACCTTGTCTGGTTCCAGTTCTAAGAGGAAAAGCTTTCAGTTTTACTCCATTCGGTAAAATATTGGCTGTGGGTTTGTCATAGACAGCTTCCATCAGTTTTAGAAATGTGCCACCTATGCCTATACTCTTCAGTGTTCTAATTAGAAAAGGATGCTGGATTTTATCAAATGCTTTTTCTGCATCTATTGAGAGGATCATGTGATCTTTATTTGTGCCTCTGTTAATATGGTGGATGACGTTTATGGACTTGCGTATATTAAACCAGCCTTGCATCCCTGGGATGAAGCCTACTTGATCATGATGAATGACTTTTTTGATGATAAGCTGTAATCTATTGGTTAGGATTTTGTTGAGAATTTTTGTGTCTATATTCATGAGTGAGATTGGTCTGAAATTCTCGTTTTTGTTTGGGTCTTTTCCTGTTTTGGTATCAGGTTGATGTTTGCTTCATAGAATGTGTTGGGGAAGATTCCTTCTTCCTCAATTTTTTGGAATAATTTCTGCAGTACAGGAATAAGCTCTTCCTTGAAGGTTTGATAGAATTCTGGAGTGAAGCCATCTGGACCAGGGCATTTTTTGGTTGGAAGGTTTTTTTTTTTTTTTTTTTTTTGGTAGATACAGAGTCTCACTGTACCGCCCTCAGGTAGAGTGCTGTGGCGTCACACGGCTCACAGCAACCTCTAACTCTTGGGCTTAAGCGATTCTCTTGCCTTAGCCTCCCAAGCAGCTGGAACTACAGGCGCCTGCCACAACACCCGGCTATTTTTTTGTTGCAGTTTGGCCGGGGCTGGGTTCAAACCCGCCACCCTCGGCATATGGGGCCGGCGCCCTACTCACTGAGCCACAGGCGCCGCCATGGTTGGAAGATTTTTTATTGTTTCTTTGATCTTGGTGCTTGAAATTGGTCTGTTCAGGAGCTCTATTTCTTCCTGGATGAGTCTAGGGAGAGGGTGTGATTCAAAATATTGATCCATTTCCTTCACATTGTCAAATTTCTGGGCATAGAGTTTCTGGTAGTATTCAGAGATGATCTCTTGTATCTCTGTGGGATCAGTTGTTATTTCCCCTTTATCATTTCTGATTGAGGTTACTAGACATTTTACTTTTCTATTCCTCGTTAGTCTGGCCAATGGATTATCTATTTTATTTATTTTTTGAAAAAACCAACTTCTTGTTTCATTAATTTTCTGAATGATTCTTTTGTTTTCAATTTCATTGATCTCTGATTTGATTTTGGATATTTCTTTTCTTCTACTGAGTTTAGGCTTAGATTGTTCTTCTTTTTCCAATTCCATAAGATCTCTTGTGAGATTCTTGATGCACTCTCTTTCTGTTTTTTGAATGTAGGCATCTAAAGCGATGAATTTTCCTCTCAAAACTGCTTTTGCAGTATCCCACAGGTTTTGGGAGCTTGTGTCTTCATTGTTGTTATGCTCAAGGAAGTTAATGATTTCCTGTTTTATTTCTTCCTGCACCCATCTGTTATTCAACCAAAGATTGTTTAATTTCCATGTTTTTGGGTGGGGTCGAGCATTTTTGTTAGAGTTGAGTTCCACCTTTAGTGCCTTATGGTCTGAGAAGATACAAGGTAAAATTTCAATTCTTTTGATTCTGTTGATATTTGTTTTGTGCCCCAGGATATGATCAATTTTGGAGAATGTTCCATGGGGTGATGAGAAGAATGTATATTCTTTATCTTTGGGGTGGAGTGTTCTATATGCGTCTATCAAGCACAGTTGTTCTAGGGTCTCATTTAAATCTCTTATATCTTTGTTTAATTTCTGTTTAGAGGATCTGTCCAGCTCTGTAAGAGGAGTGTTAAAGTCCCCTTTTATGATGGTATTATCAGATATCATATTGCTCAGACTGAGTAAGGTCTGTTTCAAGAATCTGGGAGCATTTAAATTGGGTGCATAAATATTTAGAATTGAAATGTCTTCTTGTTGTATTCTTCCCTTGACCAATATAAAGTGACCATCTTTGTCTTTTTTGACTTTAGTTGCTTTAAATCCACATGTATCTGAAAATAAGATTGTAACTCCTTTTTTCTTCTGAATTCCATTTGCCTGAAAAATTGTCTTCCAACCCTTGACTCGGAGCTTTAATTTGTCTTTTGAAGCCAGGTGTGTTTCTTGCAGACAGCAAATGGATGGCTTGTATTTTTTAATCCAGTCAGCCAATCTATGTCTCTTCAGTGGGGAATTCAGTCCTTTAACATTTATTGAGATAATTGATAAGTGTGGTAGTATTCTATTCATCTTATTTTGTGAGAGTCCATTGCTTAGTTTTATCTTTTGCATCAGTGTGGAGGTTAGGTTCTGTCCTTTAATTTCTGAGTTCTTACTTCCTCAATGTTTGTATATTCGTAAATGATTTGATTTCTCCGTCAATTTTTAAGCTTAGCTTAGCAGGGTACAGAATTCTGGGCTGGAAATTGTTCTGTTTAAGTAGATTAAAGGTAGATGACCATTGTCTTCTTGCTTGGAAAGTTTCATTAGAGAAGTCTGTGGTCACTCTGATGGATTTGCCCCTGTAGGTCAACTGGTGGTTACTCCTGGCAGCTGGCAGAATCTTTTCTTTTGTCTTGACTTTGGACAGGTTCATCACAATGTGTCTTGGAGAAGCTCAGTTAGAGTTGAGGTGACCTGGGGTCCGATATTCCTCTGAAAGCAGTGTGTCAGAATCTTTGGTGGTATTTGGGAAATTTTCTTTTATAATACTCTCTAGTATGGCTTCCATTCCTCTGGGGCATTCTTCTTCCCCTTCTGGAATTCCTATAGCTCGTATGTTGGAACGCTTCATAAAGTCCCATAATTCTGACAGTGAACGTTCTGCTTTCTCTCTCTTCTTTTCTGCCTCTTTTACTATCTGAGTTATCTCAAGGTCTTCTACTTCTGAAATTCTTTCTTCTGCATGGTCTAACCTGTTGCTGATACTTTCCATTGCATCTTTAAGTTCCCTAATTGACTGTTTCAGTTTCTTCAGGTCTGCTATATCCTTTTTATATTCTTCATATCGTTCATCTCTTATTTGATTCTGTTTTTGGATTTCCTTTTGGTTATTTTCCACTTTATTAGCAGTTTCCTTCATTGTTTCCATCATTTCTTTCATTGTTTTCAACATGTGTATTCTAAATTCCCTTTCTTTCATTCCTAACATTTCTTTGTAGGTGGAATCATCTGCAGTAGCTACCTCATGGTCCCTTGGCGTGGTTGTTCTGGACTGGTTCTTCATGTTGCCTGGAGTTTTCTGCTTATTCTTCCTCATGAGTGATTTCTTTTATCTGTTTCCTTGCCCTAATTTTCCTTTCACTTCCTCTTGCTCTTTAAGTTCTCTTGCCTATTGACTAAAGGTTACAGGACCAGATCGGTGAGAAGGTTGAAGAGCAAAAAAGAGATGAAAGAAAGGAGGACCGAGTGATAAGATAAAAAAAAAAAGAAAAATATAGAAAGGAGAGGGGGTGGGTAAAAGGAATATTGACAAAAAGAAGAGAGGCACAGAAAGAGGGAGACAGAGCAACATAGGTGTACAGTAGGGTACTTTGACACAACCTTAAGAAAACCCTACCTTCTAGGGGTGCCCAGTTGGGTGGTTCTCTTGAGGTCAGCAGCTCTTTGCTAACCTGATCAGACATAGTACCCCACCTCCACCAAGTAGAGAGGAAAAGACAAAAATGCTATAAATCAAACCAAAACAAGCAAATAGAAAACTTAACAGGATAAAATTGGGTGAAGAACCAAATAATAGCAGTAGAAGCACTAGCAAAAATGAAGTTCTAGTTATTGAAAAAGGCAGCAATGGGAAATTATAATTAAACTAGAAAAATTGAGAAAGAAAAAAGATCTGTATGGAAAAGTTTGAAATTAAAAAACAAAACAACATCAACAACATCAAAAAAAACAACCAAACCAAAAAAAAAAAAAAAAAAAAAAGAAACAAAAAAAGCACAACCAAAAACAAAGCAGTATGTATATGTTATTGAATATTGTCTGGGCAACACGTGGTCTTCTGGGGTATGAGATGTTAATCACAGTTCTGATACGACTGGAGGCTGCTGATTTCTCAAACCCCAGCAGGTAGACACCCTAAATCTCTCTTCAGCCCAGTTAAAAGGCACTTTGAACTTGTAAACTTACTGAGCAGAAGCTTTCCCAGGAACGTGCTTGACTCTGGAATCACTGCTGAAGTGGCTATCCACTTACCCAGTGTGCCAAAACCGGTCTCACTCTGCCCCTGAGGGTTAGGGCTGCAAGGCGGCTCAGACCCCACCCTTAGGCTACTTGGTTGGTGGGTTACCAGCTCCCACCCAATTCTAGCTCTGTGACCCTGAGGGCAGAGCTTGCTGGGGCAGATTGCTCACAATGGCTCCCTGTAACCTACAGCCAAACACTATTACCTCCGTCTGGCTCAGCAGCTCAGACTGGGGCCCTAGACAACGGCCAAAGTTCTCCGCACTCCGTCTCAGGCTCTCCCCAAGGCAGTTCAACTGAGTGCCAAGTCCAAAGACACCAAAATAGTTCACAGGTAAGGCCTTTCTGGTTTGCAGTCTCGCTGCTACTGAACTTACAGTTGTGGGCGGGTTTGGATGGATTGAACACACGTGACCACTTGCCGTTTTTCCACTGTTTTAGTCCTCCTCTTGGGGTCCAGAAGTCCCTCGCTGACTCTCTGTATCCTCACAGGGGTGATGATAGGCAGATCCCACCAGCCATAGATGCCTGGAATCCTATCTCCCCAGACTCACAGTGCCCAGATGTAAGGAAGCTGTTACTCGGCTGCCATCTTGCTCTGCCTCTGCATGTGTGTTTTTAAATGTGAAGCCACAATAGGTATGTTTAGAAAACAAAATATTTTTCCTCATGTTTTAGATTACCAAACTAAATCCAGGACCATTATATTTGTCAAAAGTACGTCCATAATTTTTTTTTTTTTTTTTTTTTTTGAGATGGAGTTTTGCTCAGTCACCTGGGTTAGAGTGTCATGGCCTCAGCCTAGCTCACACCAACCTCAAACACCTGGCCTCAGGTGGTCCTCCTGCCTCAGCCTCATGAGTAACTGGGCCTGGCCTGGTTTTAGTTTTTTAAATCTAAGAATTCTTTTTCTTGTAATTCCATTTCCATTGTTTTTTGTTGTTGTTATTGTTGTTGTTGTTTTGAATGAATAGGAAGATGCATATTGATAAAAGGCAGCAGTCTAGGTCAAATTCATTTATTTAATTCTTCTGCCAACATTTAATGTGCTAGATGAAATTAATTCACTCAATCTTTCTGCAGATATTTAATGTGCATTTTTCTATATGTCCAGATATTTGGAAACTATTGAAGATACAGAATCAGTTAACATGCAGAATTTTATCAATTCTGAGATTCATGGTTTTTCCCCCACATTTTTTCTGTGAAATTGGGATCATACATCTAGGGTATCTCAATTTTTTATTGATATTTATATGTAACATAATAGTATATCATCTTTAAATGAATGTAGACTTATATTTGGTGACATAAGATAGCCTATCTTGGCCAGGTGTGGTGGGTCAGACCTGTAATCCTAGCAGTCTGGGAGGCCTAGATGGAAGGGTCACTTGAGGTCAGGAGCTGGAGACTAGCCTGAGCAAGAGCAAAACCCTGCCTTTACCAAAAATAGAAAAAAATAGTGTGTATGGTAGGTAGCACAGGTCTATAGTCTCAGTTACTGGGGAGGCTGATGCAGGAGGATTGCTTGAGCCCAGGAGTTTGGGATTGTAGTAAGCTATAATAACACTACTGCACTCTACCTTGGGATACAGATTGAGACTCTGTCTTTAAAACAAACAAACCAAAAAACCTGTCTTTAAAAAGCTTAAAAACTGGTGAGATGTCAGATGTGTAAAGAAAGAACTGCAAGAGAAGACATATTCATAGGGTAGTGGAGAATAGTAAAGGAGGGCAGTCAGAGAAGACTTCCTAGAGGAAGTAGCTGCAGAGTTTAGTTTTCAAGAAAATATGAAGTTGGGTAAAAAAGGCATTCTAATCAGAGAAAAGAAATATCACGAAAGAAAGAAAGAGACAATGGTGAGTTTTAGAGCAAAAATAATTTAGAGGGAGAGATAAAACCAAGCAAATGAAAACATGAGCCCTCCCCCCATTAAAGATATATAGACATTTACTGTTTGTTTTTTTTAACCATTAAACCAATTAATTTAATAATAGGCATGTGTTTAACTTGAGGTTCTATCTCCTCCTGGTGGAGAGCAGTAGGGTGTCAAAATATATTTTTCTTGGTGCCACCTATCCACTCTTTCCCTCTGTTTCCAGCTGTGACCAGTGAGATGAACAGTTCAACACTTCCGTGCCTTATTAATTGCTGTTTATTTGATGTTACCTTCAGAATCCTTTTAAATAGATGAGATGGACTATACTTATGTTAATTTCAAGGCAGTGTAAATCCTCCTCTGTTTTGTTTCTTTTGTTGGATTATATTGAACAGGATTGTTTGCGTAAGTAAACTCACCTGACAAGATTATACCAAGAATAGAAATGATAAATAGTTCAAATAATACAGTGTAAACAATAAAAAACCCACAAAGTTTCTGACCTTAGATTTAATTTGAAAATTCAATCTCTGGATCTCATAAGTTTATATTCTGAAAAAATTGCCTCTACTTTTTCTTTCAGAGAAAAAATACATACAAAATACTATTCTCCCTTAATTGTTCTTCATCGTGTCATCTCCACCAAGGTATCTCACTCTGATGTCTGGGTAGAGACTGGATATCTTGTTTAGGAACTGTAGCTTGCGCTTTCCCCCCTTTAAGCTGGGGTAGCTTCTTTAGTAGATCCATATTGGAGTTATCTTTTCAGCCTCAAGTCTTTCATGGATATCACTTTTCCAGTGGTCCAAGGGATATATAGTGCATGTAAGAATGCCACACACATTCCACAACACAAAAATCAGAAGCATCCTTCCTCCACCATGTAATTAATCAGTACGACTTATAATCTAAGTACCAATCAGATACAGATTAGCCTTTTTAGGGTATCATTTTATTTATAGCCTTCCTATTAATGTTCTACACTCTATGGAAATGTGGTACAGTTAACTTTCTTATATCTGTTCAATCAGATTTCCGCCAGGTAGCACGTCCCACCTTTTATGTTATTAATCCAGTAACTAAGAGTAGTCAATAATGCCCGTTCATCTGCATTTGTTAGTATTATGTTATATAATGTGTGTGTGTATGTGTGTTTGTGTATAAATTTTACTGTTATTCATTCAACTTTATGTGTAGGAAACCAGTCCTTTGCTCACACTATTCTCTCAGTTGGCCAAGAAAGGAAGTTAATTCAGCTTTTGCTGCATGGCAAGAAAATTAATATGGTTAGCCATAGTGGCTACTTGGTGAGAGAGTATATAGTATGGTCCTATACAGCACTAATCAGAATACATATGAATGATAAATTGAAGATCCCTGTATTGTTAGGTCTCTTGTAGGCCATTCTTTTGGTGTAAACTTCTCTCAACCATGTTCTTTTCTTGTAGCCCCGGAATCTTAGACCCTTTTGGATTTCTCTATCTCAGATATTTGAAAGCAGTGTATAGAAGACTTCTGTGTATCTTTTCTTTCATACATATTTAGCAGCTTGGATAAATCTAATCAAGATCCAATTTAAAAAATCTCCTTTTAAAAAAATCTTTCAAACAAGCACAAAAATAGAAAAATAAAATATTAAATGTCTGCATACCCATCTCTCAGCTCAATAATCTTTAATATTTTTCACATATTTCATCAATCCTCCTACTTTTGTTTGCTTTATCCAGTTATTTAAAGTAAATCTCACATATTATAGCATTTTCTGTGTAAATAATGAAGGTTACTTGAACATCATCAGCTTAAGAACTTGCTAAGAGATACTGGTATGTCCGAAAATGTAATTCATTTATAAATAATTTTCAGAGTTTTTTTTTTTTGGTAAATTTAATTTCCTTTAGGTGATCTCTCTGAGCTGTTAGGCTGAAGTCTCAAAATTAGCTATTTTGATTCTTGAGAAGTGATATTATTTGTTCTTTTTTCTGCATAGAAAAAAATTACTATATTAAAAGCAACAAAGCTTCTCCTGCAGCTGTCTTAGAATTAAACTAGGAAGCTCATAGTTCAGATAGGCTTTTCTGCTCTTTTAATTATTCTATCAACTTTCTATTGTGTATGATTATGTGAATGGTGACTGGCAGTCTGTGTAAATTAGGCAGGATACTCTAGATATGACGAGGAGTTAAATGAAGCTTTGTCAGCCAACTCTCTCATTTTGGTTAAATTTCAGAGAAAGTTTATATTTTTTCCTCCTTAGTTTTTCTTATTTAAAATTTGTAGTATGCTATTCTAGTTCAGAAACCTTTCAGATTGTGTTTCTGGAAAAAAATTCTCTTTCTCTTATTCTCATTCTTTCACTTAAAAATAAAGGAGAAACTTTTTTACTTAAAAAGTACAACATGCTTTGAATCTGTCAGAATCCTAAGATTCTTGTGTAATTGTTTATGTAAATACTTAGTTTTCCATTTTCATCTTATCTACTATCTTTTTTTGTTGTTGTTGTTAATCATTTGTCAATTTTATTAGAGTGAATTAGAAGAAAGCAAGGTTCCAACTTCAGATCTACATTCTAAAATTTCTGACATAGGGAAGTGAACTCACATGGATTAACATCAAAAGTCATCTATATTATTATTTATGTGTAATGTAAGAAACTTGTGTTAAAATAGTAAGTAATAACTACATGCCAGATAATTTATTTCATGTAGTAGTTTAACTTGTGAAATGTCCTAGCCAACAAATTTAAGGAAAAGTTTTATTGTGCTGCAACAAAGAACTATATTTGTACTGTTACAATGTCGATGCTTTTTGGTTGTATTTTCTGATTTTTGTTCCAGTTCAGCATGTGGAGATTCAACTTTGTTGGTTAATCATACTTTACAGATCAAGCAAGTAGAATAATAGTATAAAAATTCACTACTTAGTTCTCATAATTGTTTATTCATTCAACAAGCATTTATTAATTGGATGCCATGGTGCAGATATTTGCTACTTATTGAGAGTGTAATAGTAAAAACAATGCTATCTGTGACTCTAGGTATCCTATAGTATGGGGGGAGATAAACAAGCAACCACTAAGATTAATTTTAGGATGTTATGTTCTCATACAGAGTACCTAACTCAGTCTTGGTGGGTTAGGGGTGGCTTTCTGTTGAAAGTGGTATATAAATTGAAACCTAAAATACAAAATTTATACATTCCTTTTTCTATAACTTTGAAATCTAAAATCTTTACCTAAGATTTAAAAACCATTTTGTTCTTGGAAATTTGATTCGAAGTCATTTGGTTGGCAAAACCTGACCTGACCTCAGATAAGATTATTCATGGTATTTATTTCACTTAGTATAAATATTTATTCATTTTGCTTCAGAATTATTAATATGTTCGATTATGGGCAATACTGGTTGTATTGCCCTTGTTTTTTTTTTGTAGAGACAGAGTTATCACCCTTAGTAGAGTGCCGTGGCATCACACAGCTCACAGCATCCTCCAGCTCCTGGGCTCAGACGATTCTCTTGCCTCAGCCTCCTGAGTAGCTGGGACTACAGGTGCCTGCCACAACGCCTGGGTATTTTTTTGTTTCAGTTTGGCCGGGGCAGGTTTGAACCTGCCACCCTCCGTATATTGGGCTGGCGCCCTACCCACTGAGCCACAGGTACCACCCTTGTATTGCCTTTTTTAAAATCCAAATAAGAGATTTCAGATAAGAGATTATGTAATTTTGATAGTCAACTGCAGGGGATTTTGGAGGGTGCCTCCAGTGGTAGCTTGAGCAGAAGTCTAGAGGCAAGAAAGAACATGGCTCCTTTTGGGAACAACATGTTGTTCAGTAGATTACTTTGTTGAATATTTTATTTTTCTAGCATTGTGGAACTGATAGCCATTAAATTGAACTGCATATAAACAACTAATAATTTTAATACTGTATGTAGTTGTTGTGAACATACAAATTTACATGGCACACATGATGAGTAATAGTATTAAAGGAAAAGAATTGATGTTGTTAGTTTTTTTTTAGACAGAGTCTCACTATGTTGCCCTCCGTAGAGTACCATAGTATCACAGCTCACAGCAACCTCCAACTCTTAGGCGTAAGCGATTCTCTTGCTTCAGCCTCCACAGTAGCTGGGACTACAGGTGCCCACCACAACACCTGGCTATTTTTTTGTTGCAGTTGTCATTGTTGTTTTTCAGCTGACCTGGGCCGGGTTCATACCCGCCAACCTTGGCGTACGTGGTTGGTGCCGCAACCTGCTACGGGGGCTGAGCTGATGTTGTTAGTTTTAAGTCCTTAGTGACCTAAAATCTTTTGCGTTACCTTTTGATTATGTACATAACTGGACCCCAAGTTGGACCTACTGGATTAGATTTCTGATGTAGAAGGGAGATAGTTTGAGAACATCGAGAACATTTTTTGTATTTTGTATTTTTTTGTGAATTAAAGATTTGGAAAACAGGGTGGGAGTAGATGAGTGTAAAGTGCTACTTTATACCTTCTGTTTTTTTTTGGAGATAGGATTTCTCTCTCTTGTCCAGGCTAGAGTGTGGTGGTACAATCATAGCTCACTGTAGCCTTGGGCTCCTGGTTGCTCCTCTTGCCTCTGCTACTTAGTAGGTGCTCTCCATTACACCTGGCTAATTTTTTTATTTTCTGTACAGATGGGGTCTCCCTGTGTTACTCAGGTTGTCTCAAACTCCTGACCTCAAGCTGTTCTTCTATTTTGGCCTCCCTAAGTGCTGGGGTTATAGGTGTGAGCCACCATGCTCAGCCTTAATACATTTTGAAAATAACTTTATACCCTCATACTTTGTAAGCATATACTTGTAAGCATACTATACTGTCAAACCCAAGTCTTCAAACTCTGAAGACCATCCATTTACCCTTTATTTACTCATTTACTCACCTACCAAACATTTGTTGTCCTGGGCACTGAGTTTGGAGTCTGCCTCTGTACTATCTATTATGTGCAATATAAGAGGACATCTCTGCTAAGATACTAAAATCTGGCTTGCGGGATGGATACACATATGAAACAAAAATAAAGTGATATATTCTACGCTAAATGT
This sequence comes from Nycticebus coucang, assembly GCF_027406575.1. Taxonomy (NCBI): domain Eukaryota; kingdom Metazoa; phylum Chordata; class Mammalia; order Primates; family Lorisidae; genus Nycticebus; species Nycticebus coucang. Next base: position 61,244,784 of record NC_069783.1, read on the forward strand.
GTAACACAGCTGAAAAATACAAAAGAAATGAGAGGTAGACAAGTAAATATAGAATAAAATTATCAATAACATTTTAGGTGTAGCTTTTCAAGCATGGCTATGTGTATCCCTCGAGGTATATGGCAGTTTCTATCTTTCTGTATTGTACATATTCTGACTTGATATGTAATTTCAGATATTTTTATAATAAAGTTCATGGAATTTTGGAGGCAAAAGTAATATGAATTTTAAAGATGAAACACGAGTTCTAAGTTGGAGAAACATTGGAAAGGGGGAGAAAGAGGCTTTGGGCTCAATCATATCTGGGTCTGAATTACACTAAAAGTGTAAATTTGGACTTTTTACTTATTTATACTGTTAAGAACTTGTTTCTCTTCTATAAAACAGATACCTTATAAAATGGCATCTAGGATTTAGCAATATTAAAGGCATAAAAAACATCCATTACAGTTCTTGGTCTACAGTAAGAATTCAAATTGAATATATGCTGATAATAAATGGCAGAAAGTTTATAAATGAGGGGAAAATAATAAACATGGGAGAAAAACATGGGGAGAGAATAGGAAATTATTTAATCAATTGATTAGGCTTTAAAAAAAAAAAAAAGACTAGGCCATGGAACTGTTAGATACAAGATTTGGAATTGAAAACTTTGACCAATACAGGTCTTTATGAGCATAAGGTTTCAAGAAGAATGCATATCGGAGTATGGAGTCACTTACCCAACCATTCAGATCTGTGAAATTATCCTTTCCCCCATAGGCAGGTAATAGCCTGCACCGGTGCAGTGATGCCACAAGCCAGCTTAGACCCAGGCTCCTAACCTTGAACTTTAGGACTGGAAAAGGTTCATGCATGGATGAACTTCAAAGGATTGAAATCTCTTTTAAATGTCGGTAAAAGTTTGTATACCTGCAGGGTACTTTTCTTAAAAATTAAAATCACATTCACAATGAAGTTTTTACCCAGCGTTACTGGGTATTTTTACAATTTTTTAAAGCAGGTAAGTGATATGATACAGGCAGTAAGGCCACTTCTCATGTGGATAACCTCTTTTATTACTGTGTAATTCTAGGGGCTAATCTCCTTTTTGTCCTATTTTTTAAAATCCACTTTGCCTTTTGTAGACAGCAAAGGGAAGCACTAACAATATGTAACATTTTTGAGTACTATTTTAAAACTTAAATTGTTAGAGGTTTAAATTCATTGTGTAGGTATGCCTTTCATCAAAAAGACCTTTAAACTAAAGGCAGTAGAACAGTAGCATAATATTTTTGCATTATAATAGACATTTTTTTTTTGTAATAGACATTTCTATTTAAAGTTGGTAATAGAAAGTATTTTAGTGGCTATTTACTATATCTTGAATAATTATATGTCTTTGAAGATCAGTGTAAAAGGAGACTCCTGGGAGTTAAGAAAAGTATCATAGCCTTATGCATTCTAGTTTCTATCAACTAAATAATAGTCTAAACTTTAACATCTGTACTGAAATGAATTTGATGGCATATAATTTGTATAGTTTACTATTGAGTCACAGTAGTATAATGCAGTCTGTCTTCTAAATTGCTGGAACCATTTAGTTTATTCTTTTTACTTCCTGCTAGCTATGTTTAAGTGTCTTTCATACAGATGAGTGAGAGACAACCAAAGTTGCTTTCAATTCTATTTTTTTCCTACTAGAGAGAGAAAGCTGATAAACAAGATATTCAGCTATCAAAACATACTTGAATAGAACATTAGAGATGTTTAAACAAGCAGTATATTTGAACAGTTTTTACATGTTTATTCATAGAAATGCAGCAGTAAAAGATACCAGCAGATATAAGATGTTATGAATCTGCATGAGGCCTTTTTCCCCACTGATGAAAAACATTAGAACAGAGACTTGGTAATTGTTTTACAGTGGGGTTCTAATGACACTGCAGACTTTTAATGGAAAAGCATTTTTTTTTAAGATTTTTCAGTTTGCTATTTTTATTTATCTCTCTTCTCTGTTTGCTTGGCAGTATGTAAATAAAACCTCCCCAGTCTTAAAATGGAGTAGATTTTTGGCTTTCTAGTTTTCTGCCACACCAGCCATCTTGAAAGACTAGTTAATATGTTGAAGGCGCCTACATAATTTTTTTTGCTGGAAGACAACCATGAAATAAATTATAAATACAAACAACAAATTATTTCTTTGTATATAATTGGAACTTTGCATTAAATAATTGGATCTAGGTGCATTTGTACTGACCAATAAGCAAATGGAATTTTTTTCATTAATTGTATTCTATTAAGATAGAATTATATAAACGATTCATAGCTAATTAGAGAAGCTAAATTTACATGTGCATTTCAGATCCATTATAGAAAGTTACCAGCTTGAGGATACAAAACTGTCTTAATACTTCAGTACTTTTAAGTTGTTCACAAAATAAGTTTTTCACAGCATTTTCTTTGAGTAATCTTTTTTCTACATTTAATTCCTCCCTCCTGCCCCCCCACCCCCCACACACATTTTAGTACCTTTTTAAAAAATTCCTTTGTGGTTCTTTTTTTCTCCACTCTTAATAATTTAGTCATTAATTTTTTATCATGAACTTAAAGCATTTTTACCTATTATGTCTCTGTGGTCTTACTTAAATTGGGCATAATACAGGTAGCTGATTGTTATAAGCATTGTGACAACTAGAAATTGGTGGAATATGGGTCTTGTATGTAATAAGTTAATAAGTGCTTTGCTTAGTGACATGATGAAATTGTGGTATTTTAGCCTAAAATAATTCAATGCTTGAAGAATATTCTTCTTTGCCTAAAGACAGGCTAGTTTTTAAATAAAAAGTATTTTGAAGAAACTGTGAGCATTACACAAATACTTTGTAACTCTTCTGCCCATCACCTTTGAAATTTGGTCATCTATAATTGATATTGTGGTTTGTAAGAAATAAAGGTAAAAGCAAGATATTCTTAAATTACATAAGGATAGCAGAACAAGGATAGACACTCCTTGTCTCCTAAATCTTAGAAAGCCTAAGTCTATTGCCATGTTATTGTGATCATAAGGATCACAGACAATGATAATGAAGACATTTGTATTTTATTATCTTATTAAAGTTGCTTCTTGCGTACTTTAAATAAAAGAGCTAGCCTTAGGATTCTTTAGATAATTTGCTGGTAGTGGCCACAGCAGGGGAGGAACAGTTTCTCATTATTTCACTGAATAATGTTTGAAGAACTTTTCCTGGAGTTATCTTATCTACCTTTCAGATTCTGCCAATCAAAATTGTTTTGTGGCATTTGTTAATTATTTCAATTAAGTCATTAGAATAAACTAGACTTGTCAAAACATTTTTGAGAATGTACTGAAAGGAAAAGTATATGTTGAATGTGCTATGTGTTTATTGAATGGCTTAATAGGAAAACAATTCTCTTTTTAAAATCTACCTATACCTTTAAAATAAGTCTTGCCTGCAGAGAAGCATAAAGCTGTTATTTGGAGGTAGAGAGTTGTGAGGTAGAGAGAGTATTCTATTGCTACTTTTTTTTAGCCAAAAGTTCTTGATAAAAATTTGTTCTTGTTTTTCTTTTTATTTCCTCTTTTGTCCTTGACTTATGGCTTTGTTTTTATAATACCTGAATTTTTTTCATTCTTTTGAAAATAGGGTCAATTTGGAAATAAGTTAATCAGCAAAATAAATTTGAAGAATTTCATCTTTCTCCTTCAAAAAGTGGTCAAACAATATGAAATGGTTATAAAACTCACAACTAGGTCACTAGAAATCAAAGGATGTATTCATTTCTTATTAAATCTCTTAAGTCAAAGCAGTTGTCAATCTATGCCTTCCTACTTCTTTTAATGTTGATGTTTTCCATAATTCCTTTTTTTTCCTTTTTAAATCAAAGATGAGTAGCATTAAACTTCTTATAAAAGAGACCATTATTTTACTTAATTTGGGTCACAGAAGGATTATTTTTTAAAATTTCATTATACTGGACACTTTGAAATTAGTTGTGCATTTATTATATTTCCAAGATAATTGGGAATATAAGTAAGACAAAGTTTTGGTTCTCAGGAGTTCAAAGCCTGGTCAGGGAGGCAGCTCTATAAGCAAATGATGAGAATACAGTGATGATGCTAGAAAATAGGCACATGCAGGGCCCATTAAGGGTGTCAGAGTAGTTCACATCTATCGCAGGCATGGGAAAGGCTTTAGAGAGAAATTGATACATGACCTGTACCTTGAAAGACTTTTAAAAATTCACTTACCAACCAGATAGAGTTGTGAGGAGAATGGGGTCTGAGGTAAGAACAGGGAAAACAGCCTTGATAAAGGCACAGACCTAAAATTACTATAGCTTTATAGCCAAAGCAGAGAGAGCAATAGTGGTTGGAGCTATCAAGATAAGCAAGAGTGAAACCATGGATGGCTTTTTAATGCTATACCAAGGAATTTGAGTCCTCTTCTCCTAGAGGACTTTGGGTCCCAAGCCCAGCTACCTCTCAGAATCATCTATGGGTGTATTAAAACATATAGATTTCCCTGGATCCTGTGTGATTCTGATCGACAATTCCAAGAAGCTGTTAGGAGCCGCAGTAAAGCTTTAAGTAGAGAGGTGTGATCAGACTTGTGTTTCAAAAGATCAATTTTTAGGTTTCAAACTTTTTTGACTGTGACTGTAAGAAATATATTTTAAATTATGATCTAGTATATCCATATCTGTACCCATACATGTAGTTAAAAGAAAAGGTTCATGGAACACATCTTACTAGTGTTTGTGGGATGCACTCTGGTATTTCCTGTTCTATCCTGATGTTTTAGAATCCTGGTTGCAAGCTACTAAATTGACTTTGCAGCCCATTGCATTGAATTCATGATCTACTAATGAGTCATAGCCCACAATTTGAAAAATATTCCTACAGAAAATGAATTGATGTGTACAAAACTGAAGGGCTGGGGATCAGATAAGCATTAATTAGCTTTTCCAGGTAATAGATGACTAGGATGGGTGGTGCCTGTGGCTCAAGGTGTAGGGCTCTGGCCCCATATGCTGGAGGTGGCAGGTTCAAACCTGGCCCCAGCCAAAAAAAAAAAAAGAAAGAAACAGGATAGTAAATGATCAGTTGAAGATATCAGAATTTGGGCAGCGCCTGTGGCTCAAAGGAGTAGGGCACTGGCCCCATATGCTGGAAGTGGTGGGTTCAAACCCAGCCCAGCCAGAAACTGCCAAAAAAAAAAAAAAAATAGATGACTAGGATAGTGGCATTAGCAGGTGCAAGCAGAGAAGAGGGAGAGAGCTTCAAGTGGTATTTAGAAAGTGGTGGAATCCCCATTTCACTTCTCTGGATGGGTTAGTTTGATTAGTTTGGGGGCTAAGGAAGAAGTCTAGGATGATTTCCAGATTTCCAACTTAAATGTTGGGATGCTTATATTCTTAAGTAATATAGAGAGCACAAAGGAAAAACTGATAGGGATGAGTCAGGGGAGAAAAGATATCCAGGGATATATCAGTGACATTTTTTTTTCCTAAGTCAGATTCCCTTAAATTTTATTTTCTTCTTTTTCTTATTAAAATGTATATCTCTGTCCTTTCCTTTACCTTTGTGATGAAACCTACTTTCTCTTAAATTGGTTTCTAATTTTTTTATGCAGATTGCCCTAAAATATTTTTAAACTTTCCCCCATGCTATGAGCTACTAAAACACCAATTTAGTCTTTTCCAGGACATGTAATTCCTTGTACAAAATAAAACATAAGAATTAAACTTGTTCTTTCTTTTCAAACCACATCATCCTTTCTTCATCAGAAAGAAGTGGTGATCTCATTTTTCTGACCCTTCTGGTTATTGTTACTTTCTGTATTCCATAGCTTCTTGGGCATTAATTATCTATTGCATTCCCAACTAAGTGTTATAAAAATACAGCAGTGCAGATTGAAGTCTGTTGACTATCCTCTGGAACTTCATAACTTTCTGCTGCTTGTGATTCAATTTAATAGATCAGATTATAGTCACAGTACAAGTCATTCAATTTCTGTGGGTCAGGAATTCTGGAAGGGCTCTGCTGGGCAGTTCTGGCTTGGAATCTCTCACACAATTTCTAGTCTGGGGTTATGGAGTAGAACATGAGGGAAGGAAGGGCTGGAGCAGAGGGGGACTCTTTCACTTTATTTTGTCTATGAGGCCTCCCCATTTCACTTCTCTGGATGGGTTAGTTTGGATTTCCTTTAAGGCAGCTGGACTGCTTTCATGGCAGCTGAAGACTTGGAGTGATGATTCCAACTTTCTCAGTGGAGTTGCATCACCTTTTCTGACCTTGCCTTGCCACATAGTGTTACTTACTTAGCTATAAGCAAATCTGCCCAGATTCAAGAGAGGGGAGAATTAGATTTTACTTTTTGATGAGGATGTGGCAGGGCTCTAGAGTCTAGAAGAAAATACAGGATAAGATACATTTTTGTAGGCAATCTGCAACAGCTATGTAGAAAATTATATGAATGGCATCGAAAAGATTTTAGTTTTACCTAGAGTTTTCTACTTTGCTACCTTGGTACTGCTTCTTAAGTCTTCTGAAGATCAAGTTAGCTTTTATGATTTAATTTGTTAGATCTTGTTCTCTGTACTTGGATAATTTACTTTCTCTGCAAAAGAATTAAGTGTATAATTATGAAGTTTCTTAAGCATCTATGTTAGATTTCCGTGGTGCAGAACAGTAGGCAGCAGCAATTTAGCTGTCTCTGCAGAGTGGGCCGCTTTGAATTGCATATTAACTTATATTTTCTAAGAGCAGTTCTAGATTCCCATCTTCAAAATTCATGTGACCCTTTTAACCTGTTGCATAGACTGCTGAAAGTTTTCTAAATAACTATAAATCAGCCCTTCTCAACCTGTGGGTTGTGACCTACAGGAACTGTATTAAAGGGCTGTGGCATTAGGTAGGTTGTGAACCACTGCTGTTAATAGATTCTCACTTTAACTACTAGATTCCTTATTAGACCATAGTAACGGCTGTGTGAAATAGAGCAAATAATACTGGTTGTTTTTCATAGTTTTGCAATGTTTCATTAGTGATAGGAAATGGGTCTGACTAAACATTATCTTTAAGTACGTGCACTACTTTTCCTTATTTTCAGAAATAAGCATCTATCAATCTGCTCATTAATTTTAATTGATAAATTTGTTTAGTTCCTAGTAGTGGCCCCATGTTTGAATTGTACCTAATATAATTTGATAATTTGCTGACAAATTTTAATTGATAAATTTGTTTAGTTCCCAGTAGTGGCCCCATGTTTGAATTGTACCTAATATAATTTGATAATTTGCTGACATCTTATCTGTGGCTCTAAAATTATACTTTATAAATATACAGTATAGCAATCCATGAAGGATTGAAAATAGAAAAAATTAATGTGGATATTACCCCCACCCCTGCCCACATTATGGTGTTCTTTCATAAAGATGTGGCACAGTTTGAAGAAAGTCTATCTGAAATAGTCATTTAGTGTAATGGTGTTTAGAGTATTATAACCACTTGATGGCACCCTTTGATTTGGTACAAACCTCATTAGCCATAGCACAGTGCAGTATAGTATTTGTAATGGAATAACACATAAGAACTAAAGACTGCAAGGTATCTGGTTAATGTAGAGATGAAATGAATGCAACAGCAAGGCTAAGCTTTCCTGACCCTTCATGAGAGGATAGATGAAAAAAGGAAGAATAAGCTATTGTGCCAAAGGGAGATGATGAAATTCAAGATCCACACACATAATCTCTGGCTCAGCTTCTGAAATGTTAATCCCTGGGTAGAATTATTTGAGCTATAGATTGCAATTTATCATCAAAATGGCACTGTGTCAAACAATGCTTTTTATATGTGTGATGTTTAGAACTATCCAATTTTAATATAAAATGGCTAATATTTAAGTAGCAGTTTTTTAAGGTTGTGATTTAGGGGGATAGAGTGGGTTTGTTTCTTTATATCAAGTTACCGGTTGCATTTTAGATAGAGGGCTTTTGGGGAATCTTTTCTGCTTTTCTTTTAGTGACAATTTAGTGCCAGGAAAAATGATTTTTAAAGAATGCTTCTTTAAAATTAAGTTTAGGATTGTTTTCTTTCACATGTTAAAGTTTATTTTTATAATTAAAGAATAATTTTCTAATATTCTTCTGACATCGTTTAATAATACTCTAGCTATAATGGTATATATTTTTTAGAGTTTATACAGATATGTTTTATTCCAGTATCAAATACTTATGTTTCCTCTTATTTTAATTACCCAAGCTCTGCCCACTAAGGGATGCTTTCATAATTAATATGTGTTTGTGATGTTTTCTTCTTTAAAGCCAAATTCTCCCAATTAAATTTTCTGTAGTCCCAGCTACTCGGGAGGCTGAGGCAGGAGAATCACCTAAGCCCAGGAGTTGGAGGTTGCTGTGAGCTGTGTGACGCCACGGCACTCTACCGAGGGCAATAAAGTGAAACTCTGTCTCTACAAAAAAAAAAAAAAAAAAAAATTAAATTTTAATAGTGTAGGTGGGAAAGGAGTATTGCATATGTCTAGTAATCTGTCTGTCAGAGTAATAATTATATTATGGACTTTTCCTATGTACAAAAAAACTTTTTTTAAAAAAATCAAGAAGCTTAAAAGAACTCTTTTTAGAGTTTAGAGGCTTGAAATTCCAGTTTAACTATTTCCTTCAACCTTATTGTGCTTACTTGTAAAAGGCTTTTTTGCCTTCCTTTAATTAAGAACATTTCTAATATTTCTAACATTATTTATTTAAATTTGCTTTTAGATTCTTTGTCCTATTTCTGAAGGCTTACCTACAGGGTTTATCTTTACCAGAGACCTATATTTACTCTATACTTGCTTGATCATACCATTTTAGTACCTTCATTATTGATTACAGATATTGAAGGCCTGCTGTGGCTCTATTAGATGTATCAGATCCTGAGTGCAGATCTGTGAAACACCACTCACCTGTGAAAAAATAATTCTGTCTTGCCATATTTTAACTCTGAGGGAAAAAAATACTTGATTTAATGGTGGTAGGAAAGGTAAGAAAGGGTCACTATGAAAAGCACATGTCCTGTAAAAATGGCTTGACTTTGGCAGTTATTGTCTTATAGTGATCATGAAGAGTTAAGTCCGAGATCTAGAGTTACACCTATGGAGACTACAAGTTGTGTATGTTTGAGGCAATACCCATTCTTTATAACATATAACATGCAGTTATCAAGAACAAATAGTATGGAGTAGTTCTTTGGCCGCTGTCATTAATAGATCTCTATGAGGCTGAGTAGCTGTTCCAAGTTGCTTTTGGAGGCTGAGGCTTCAGAATGTATGTTAGCAAGACAGAAACAAATAGCAGACAAGACCTTGGTGCTCTTAATTTAATAATTTTAACTATTACAAAGTTGCCTAATCTGTTTATATAATTGCATCTGCTGACGTAATTTGGTAGTTAAGTTGATAGAGTTAAGAGTTTTAAAATGTGACTTTCTCAGCTATGTAATACTGCTCACAACCAGGCAAATGACTACTGTGCTTTCTGTTTCTGAGGACTGAATGTGGTAAAGGACAGGTAATATCTCAAACATGCACAACTTTTGGTCTTCATATGTGTGACTTTGGATTTCACTCTTAACTCTTCTGGCTCACTTAAGGATGACAACTGCCAAAGTCAAGATTGCAGTAACCTTTTAAGTAAACCTGGTTCCACGTGGAGTGCCAATGCATACATCTTCCAACCCACTGCTTTGGCATTCTCAGACCCAATACTAAATATGGTGTTCCAGCCTTGTGCTTTTCATCACACGCAAAACTAGTCAGTGTCCAACTTCATCCAGCCACCCACGGTAAATCTGAAACCTCATGATGCTGTCATAGATGTCTACAGGGTAGTACCCCCGCACATTTTTAAAAGCATCAGAAAAAACTTTTTCTGGTACAGTCTACTTAAAGCTTATTTCTTTTCTAAGTACTTTCTTTAATTTGGTATATGAGCTCAGTGAATATAATTTGGTGGGAAAAGGGTATTTTATCCTTCATTTTCCTATATCTTCCTAGTTTTATAAGTCCTATTAAATAGGTTTCAATGAGTCACTCTTTGAAATAGGCCCAGGTGACCATCGATAATTAAATTGTAGCAACAGCATGCATTACAGATGATTGACCTTTACCCTGACATAGTATGGTCTTGTGACATTGAATGAAATAAATGAAGAAACTTCTCCTTGGCTTGATTTGTATTGGTGGAAGAAAGCAAACAGAGTGGTTTGTTGGGTTGCTAAAAATGTCAAAATATAATTCTGGGATAATTTCTAGAACAAAGGTTTTTTATTGTCTTGTTTTATTTTTTAAATAATAGAATAATGTGTGAGTGTGAGTGGTTGGATATTCTTTAAAAAAATACCTTTGAAAGAAAATTGAATTCCGATGATACCTGTATCAGATTAATACTAGGAAGTAAGTTGTTTCTCTTTAAGTTGCATTTTATTAGTCAGATGCTTGCTGGTGGCATGTTTAAACATAAAACATTTAGAGAATTTCATAATTTTGTAGAAAATAATGTTAATTCTTATAAGTATAATGTGACTGGTAATGTGTTTTTTAAAGAAATAAGGGTCTGTCCCTATGCACACTTTTGTTATGCTGTAGTTTTAAATACTTTTAGTTTCTATTTGTGAGTTATATATAATATAATGCTAGTAAGTAGTAAACAATTTCCTTTCATTCATTTTCTTCTCTCTCAGTCTAAAGTTGTATATACCAACATTTAAGTATTTACATACATGTAATGACATGCTTTTAAATACCTACTTGCCCTTTTTATCTTGGAAATACTATTTTAGAAACATGGAGTTTTATTTTTTGTAAGAAAAGACATTTTGTAATCAGGGTTTGTAAAATAAAGGTCAATTTTACTGAGGTAGAGTATTTGATAGTATTTAAACAAAACTAAACACGACCAAAATACCAAGTGGTCACACCTGGATTATCTGTTTAAGTTCAGTGCGTGAGATCACCTGCTTCAGTTTATATATATACACTAGCTGCATTCTAAAATTTGAAACCCCACTTAATTGTACACTTTGCTAACATTTTTAAAACATAGATTTTTTGAATAATACAGGATTTGAATGCTTTAGTTTCATTTTGAAAGATGGCCATTATAAAATTTTAAATTTTATAATCATGTGAAAAATATTTTGGTATAAAAGGTTTAAAAATAATTTATGATGTTGCATCTGATAGGTAGCAAGGTTGTAATTAGTTTTAATTAAACTTTCTAAGAGATGAATTTTTACTGAATTTTTTTATATACACGGATGTACATTTTAAGTTTTCTTTATAGAATGATTATATTTACAAATTGTAAAAGTAAGGAAATGTAGAAATATTATTTAGTCAAGAATAGTGACCAAAAGTTCTTTTATAATAAGATTGCTTTAAAACAGTTATTTTCAATATTAATATGTACATTTCTGTCCCAGATTTTAAAAAATAACACTCCCTAGCAATGGTTGTTCTTTGCACATGGCTAACTAATTAGAAGTTTGCTCATACATGATTGCAAGAGGGACTTTACCTAACAATTGCAATCAGTGTAACCTGGCTTATCGTACCCTCAGTGAATCCCCAACAATAAAAAAAAAAAGAAGTTTGCTCATAAATCATTTTAGTTTCAGGATTTCTAAATTTAGTTGTGTTATATCAATATTCAATTTGTTCCTTGCAATCTAGATGCAACATTGGGCACTTTGTTTTGTGTAGGTTAAACTTGAGTTAGTATTGGCTTATAAATACTACTCACAGAGTGTTATTTTAAATCTCTACATCTACTTTTGAGATAGGTCAATTGCTACAGTTAATTAAGGTGCTGCATATGCTGATATCTAAACCAGTTTAAATAACAGGACATGTATTTCCAGTTATATGAACTACATGAGATCTCCTGTAAGCCAGTATTGTCCTATGGTCCAGATACATTAGTGGTTGATACTCTCCTTAATACATCCCTTCTTTTTGTTAGTTTTGAAGTGACAGAAGTTTAATTGCGTATAACTGATTTTTGCACTTAGAAGAATGCTTTACAAATAGTAGAACCTCAATGAATATTTGAAAAATGAATTTGTCACATATATATGTATACACATACACACTACATTTCTTTTTTAAATTTAATCTTACCCAGTTACTTTTCATGTGATAGTCTTGTTATCCCCCTGCTAATTTTAGGCAGCTTACCTAAGGGTTGGATGAGCATATTCTTTTTTTGTAGACTCACAATACCTTGCAAGGTGTTATGCATCTGTAAATACCAATTAAATGGGTAAGTAGGTGTACAATTGATTTCATTCTCTATAAACTTAGAATGAGACATTTAAGGCCTGCTACCTGCAGTGTTCTTAGTTTCATACCTAAGGAAGTCATCTATTGTTAAAGATTATGTGAATCAGATGTTCTGGAAATAATGTGCAAATAAAATTGATAGCTATATTTTTTTTAGGCTTATTTTTTATTAGAAGTTAGTGTATCTTTTAAAATTTTAGTATTTATTACACAGCCAACATGATATACTAGAAATATTAAAAGGAGAATTATCCTCAGGAGGCTGAGGCAAGAGAATCACCTAAGCCCAGGAATTGGAGGTTGCTGTGAGCTGTGTGATGCCATGGCACTCTAACGAGGGTGACAAACTGAGACTCTGTCTCAAAAAAATAAAATAAAAAAGAGAGAGAGAGAATTATCCATAAGCACCTCATATTAATAAATTGATTTTTAGTTTAGCATTGTTCTTTTTGGTTTTGAACATGTTTAAATTTTAAGTTGCTATTTTTTGTTTACATTTAGAGTAGATTGAATTCATAATTAGACTTACTATATTTTATTTTAAAATGTGCATTGTGCGTATGTTATTTTCAGGCTTTTATACAAGTGCTTTTAAAACTGATGTTTTGCGTAAGTATAAAAAAGCAGTGTTTGTTAACTAAACATTTCCACAATGATTAAGTTCTCAGCCACTCACAGAACTGTTTTGCAGGTGTGAGCTATGAAGGGGACCTCCATTTCCGCTGCAATGACTCTCACTTTGGAATTTACTTGAGTGATAGCTTGACCCAGTGAAAATCTATAGGGCTTCAGATTATTATACAAAACCCATCATTCACTCAGGCTTTTGGAATGGTCTTGTTGATTCAAGGACAGTTTTTGTGACTAGGTTTAGAGTTGAGTTTAGGAGTAGATTTCAATGAATACATGTCAACAAGTAGATCATATAAAATGAAAGTGATGACTGGGGGTGTGTGTGGTAAAAATGAAATAAAATTGAAGGGAACCACCTGAGATTGCTCAATTTAATTTGGTAAAAAGGTCTTATTACCTTTCCGGAAATTGAAAAGAATAAGTCTAAACTGGCAGTGATACTTACTTTGTAAATAATGCCTCTGTGCTGCATATGATTTACTAAAGAAAGAAGGGAGAAAGAGAAAAGACTAAGTTTCTTTATTCTCTAGTGGAGGGAAAAATACAGGAGAGGTACAATTTAGCTCTGATGGAAAGAAATGGTAGTTGCTAGATATACGTGAGGAAGGAGGGAAAAAAAGAGGAAAAGGAATCTGCCTTTATATCAGAAGAACTATCTGTGAGGTTAAATCCTGGATTTGAAGTTTTGCTTACTGTTTTTGTACAAGTCCTTGAATATCCAAATCATATGTGAACAGTACTTCTTATCCTTGCTCTCATTCCTAATCATCATTCCTCATCTAATACATGTACTGAAATGGCTATGACTAGCAATTTAGAAATAAAACGAAGATGGGAGATCTGACTTCAAATCCAGCCTTTTCTTGTCTTTCTTTAGTGGTTGGCTGATTTCTAAATAATCCACAGCATTTTTCTCCATATACATCTTTATTTTTCTTTGTTCTACCCTTTATTAATGGATCTGATTTAACGAAAATGTACTCAAAAGTTAGTCACAGTATGGTTTAAATACTACTGGTTTTGACAGCCTTTGTTCTTAAACAGGTATTGCAAGAAACTAAATTGAAACTAATACAAGTGGTTTTATTTAGAAAAGTGATTTTATAAAAATTATGAAAAGACATGATAAATAACTTAGCATTTTACATTTCTCACTGACTCTTCCTGTATGTTCATATATTAAGTCAATTTTCTTCCAAGGGAATATTCTTTTTTAAATACTGTGCATGTGAAAAGTGAAAGACACCTTTGAATGACTCTGTCAAATTAAGTTTGAGTACTTATTATTATATACCCTAAATTTTGGAACTCCTTTTGCAATATAACTACTTTTTACTGTTTCCTAAAATTTTAGTTTTTAAAAAGTCTCTGTATATTTAAAAATTAGGTGAAATAATCATGATTGCTTCTGCCATATTTAGTATCAAATCTTCAAATAAATTATTAAACAGATATGTCATAAAGCCTGTTTTAGATAAAAAGAGAAAAGGTACATAGCATTTTCATAGTTTCTAAGGTGGATAAACTCTGTACTTCTACCTACTTAAATTTACTATTTGTTTGTGAGCCTAAAACATGTATAAATCTTTTCTTTTAACATATGTATATTTAAATAAGCAAAACTTCGTATCTTCTCCATATAAAGTGAAATATTTCCTTAACCCTAACACAAGTCATTTCTTAGCCAAAGCAAATAGAAGAATGAATGCTTTGTTAATCATCCGTAACTAACATGTATATACACAGAAAAAAAAATCAAATCTGTTTTTGACAAGAACCTTTTGATGGAATTAAGAGGAAAAAAAGGAACTTTAACACAGGTCAGCCCTCTTCTAATTTATGAGCTTAAAAATTATGTTTTGTTCTTATTATCAATTATCAGTATAGACCCACAGTAATATATCAAATAATATGGAAGAACTTTTGATGAAAATCAATGTTCTCCTGCCCTTCCCTTCTTATCTCTATCCCATTGCATTGAAATGGTCTCTTTAATTGCTTCAGATTCTAGTTTTTCTGGTGGTTTCCTCTGTTTCTTATTCTATATACATATTAATAATATATTTCTACTCTATTTCAGGATATATCAACGTTAGACAACATTTATTGAATTTCCAATTCAGATTTTACATGTTTAGCCGGGAGCATTTCAGGAATATAAATAAGTATTTCTTACTTTCCCTCAGGCCACCTCCATTCTCAATAAAGTTCCTCAAGGAATCAGTGGAGTTCTACCAGTGTTTCAAAACTGGCCTTGCTTAAGGCCATCTTCGTCATCTACAACTATTCTCTGATTCTTTTCTATTTTTTTCTTTGTTAAAATCTAATCTTTACCTTTTTTTTTTGGTATTAGAGTTTGAATAAATCATAGATTTAAGTTAGGAAAATTTTATATTTTTCCTTTTTAAAATACACAAACTTCATTTAAAAAAATTTCAAACCTTTTTGTTTTGTTTAAATTTTTGTCTTATGGGTCAATGGCTCTTAATAAAAAGTGGGTTTCCTACTCTTCTATAATAGATAATAACCTGGCACAAGAATTTTGATTTTAAAAACTGATAAGACAGACATGGTATAGCTTGATGATTTTGTGCTCTAAGATTTTTTTTTTTTTTTTTGTAGAGACAGAGTTTCACTTTATGGCCCTTGGTAGAGTTGCCATAGCATCACACAGCTCACAGCAACCTCCAACTCCTGGGCTTAAGCGATTCTCCTGCCTCAGCCTCCCCAGTAGCTGGGACCACAGGCGCCCACCACAACACCCGGCTATTTTTTTGTTGCAGTTCGGCCGGGGCCGGGCTTGAGCTCGCCACCCTCGGTATATGGGGCCAGCGCCTTACCGACTGAGCCACAGGTGCGGCCCTATGCTCTAAGATTTTAACAGTGTTCTCAAATGACTCTTAAAAATAATATGAAGAGAAATAATACATTTTGTCAAGTCAGTTTTTTCCTCCCTTCTGCTATTTCTGGTTGGTTCTGCTGGTCCTTTCTACTCTTTTCCTAACAAACCTCTTCAATGTAATTCATCTCCACCCTCCATCTTTTCCTAGGAGATAATTCTGATTTAAAATGGTAATTGAGATAAAAATAGAGCTTGGTATTTAATTTTAGGACTTAACTTTTACTAGAATACATCAATTACTTCTAGAGAGCCCTGTGCTGGCTTAGTCCTTTTTTAAACAGCTTTTTTGTGACTTTGCCTAGAAATATACATGAAACTGCATGACCCTGCCTATGAGAGAAAATCTTCTTTCTTAGCATTTTATGAATTAGCTTTGTTAACTTCTGTAACTGTACAAATCAATTGCACCTCTACAGTTAGACTTCCTGCCTTCAAAATAGGTATATCAGGCCGTGGATCAAGACTGCCAAGTTAACATGGAATTGGGTTTGTTTTGTATTGTTTGGGTTTTGATTATCATAAAAGGCTGTGAAATGCTTTGCCTTTTGAGTTAGTCTGACTGTCCTCTGAGGATCTGATATCTACCTTGTTAGTATAGTCAGTAGGATTTACTGTAATTCTGCCTAATCAGGAGTCACAAATAGGCATGCTTATATGTTTATTTCCTAATTCAGTCCCTATACTAGTTGAGTTTTTTCCCCCTTTATAGAATGTATGGTACAATGTATTGGTAGCTTTCTTTTCTTACTATCTCTTTATCAAATAATATTTATAAAATGTTTTTCAGGGCATTATACTGTTTTCTAAAGGAATCAATATAATGCTGACTTTAAAAGGGAAGTAAAAATTTTATTTTCTGTGTTTCCCTATCCTTAGGCTGTCATTAAACTATTAATATTTTAGACAATTAAAGAATTGATCAAATCTATTAAAAATATTATTTTGCCATTGAAATGTCATAACCATAGAACGTTTTCTTTTCCTGTAATTTTATGTATGTGGATTTTTTCTTTTAAAATAGGGTAAACTATTTCTAAAATAGCAAAATAAGAATTATCTCAAGAAAATTTAAAGTCCACATCTACCTTTCTGTCTTAAAAATTTGATGTTACTTAAAAAAATACGCAATAATAACAGAAGGCTATAATATTCATGCAAATGACCGTGAAATTTGAATTCTAACACTGAAACTACCTATGCTATTACTGTGATCTTAAAAGCTGATAGTAGTAAGTGGAAGATGGTGGGGTTTGGGGAAAAAAACAAAAACTACTAAATGGTAAATCTCTGTATTATGTATTTAAAAAAAAAAGTAATGTCGTAGATAACATTATCTTTTAAAAAAGTTTTGTACAGGCTCAGTGCCTGTGGCTCAAGTGGCTAAGGCGCCAGCCACATACAACTGAGCTGGCGGGTTCGAATCCAGCCCGGGCCCACCAAACAACAATGATGGCTGCAGCCAAAAATAGCTGGGCGTTGTGGCGGGCACCTGTAGTCCCACCTACTTGGGAGGCAGAGGCAGAAGACTTGCTTGAGCCCAGGAGTTGGAGCTTGCTGTGATCTGTGATGCCACAGCACTCTACCCCTGACACGGCTCTGTCTCAGAAAAAAAAAAAAAAAAAAAGTAAAAGTTTTGTATAAACTTGAATTTTTTCTTGAAATTATTTATAATTTCAATAAGCTTTTTAGTAGTAAAACAATAGAGAAACAAGTGCCCACTTACCCAGTAAGTTTAACTTATTTTTTAACCAAAGAAATAATACATGGTCAATGTTTAAAAAGAACAAACTAATACAAAAGAATAAAGGTAATTCTATCTTAATACTCTATTCCTCTTTTTCCTCAGGGAACTTTCCATAATATTAGGTTCCTAGGTCTAGTTCCAGAAATACATATGTTACCTTTTAATACACAGTAAGAGAAGAATAATGCACCTTATTCTTTTCATTGTACTATATTTATTGATAGTTTTTTAAATATACAAGAAATATACTATAGAAGTTTTACTATTTTTTTCCCTCTACATAAAACATAATTTTCACTGTTAAAGTTTTTAAACGTGAAGTTTTAATCATGAATAAGTGCTGGTTTATACAAAGTTCCAATGCAGCTTGATACTTTAACTTCCATATTATATACCATTTGCAAGACGCTTTCATGTACTTCATATTACTGGGTCTTCTAAAAAACTCTGTACATAAAACCTAAGGATTGTATGTTGTTTGTTATGAGTTTACTGAGTTTAAAATTTTATCTTTTTTGTATACCTCTTTCCATGACTTCTAACTTTAAAAAATTTTTTTAAGAACAAGAGAGGCAGATCTTTCTCTTTGTCTTTTAAGTTCTCTCCCTTTTCTGGGCCCCTTCCTTGGAAACACACAGACAAACATAGATACAGGCACACACTCTTAACAAAAAAAAACATACTGAATAGACGTACACTGGTTTTATCTTCCCTAGCTTCCATTAAACTTTGGAGTTCAATGAAAGGATCCTATTCTCTTCTTAAAAAGAGACAAGCATTTGTGAAAAACTAACTAAATAATTGTTCCTTTTTGTCCTATGCCATGAATGTATTCTGACTGCTAAAATATGAACATGTAAACAACAGATACAAATTTCTGTTTGTTTTTAAAAGAAGTGCTCAAATTCTGCTTAAAGTTTTTCTCTTAGCTATGTTTGGCTTTTGTGTCAGATTACTTTGCGTGCTGCAACCTGGTGGTAGTTGTTGTTGCTTGTATCATAATTTGAGCACCAACAGCGTACTGGGTGCCACACCAGACACATCCCAGCCCCATGGGCACAATTTGATTGGCAGAAAGCTATTCCATAGAATGGTAATAATTGCATAAAAGTAAAGGGAACTGAATTGAAATTTTATCAATAGTTAACCTAAAATAGCCTTTGCTACATAATGTTCTCCAAGTGAAAGTCTATTTAAGGCTTTAGTTTTCAAAGATATTACCTTGTTAGGGTATTTATTTTTGCTACCATGTTAATGAATAAACAAAAATATGCCAGCCAAGTATGCTGCTGTAGTATGTGAAGGGCCACGTTCATTTCTCTTACTTCAATTTACCCCTTTTTGCTTAACAGGCAAACCTCTTTTGCCAGTTAATAGTGGATGGAGGATACCTAGACTTGTAGCTCTTTTTGGCCTACATCTACCTAAAAAATAAAAAGATGAAAGAAAAAAAAATCTGCAAATGAGAACAGTAGTAGAACTGATGAAAGGATTTAAACTCTTCTGTATATACCCCGTTTCCTCGAAAATAAGACAGTGTCTTATTTTAAGGTGTGCTCCCAAAGATGCGCTAGGTCTTATTTTCAGGGGACGTCTTATCTTTCCTGTAAGTAGGTCTTATTTTTGGAGGATGTCTTATTTTCGGGGAAACAGGGTACCTTGATGAACTTATAGCAAGTTTAAACTTTCTAGGCCTAAGTTTCCTTTTTTATTTCTAAACAGGGTTGTTAGTATCAGCCTTAACTGTTTAACAAGATGTCAATGTAGATTATTTATATATAAACAGTAATCTCAAAGTAAGTCACTAAACAAATAATAAAAATGATTATTGGCTTTCTAAGTGTTATTACATCAACTGATGTGAAAACATAGATCACTTTTTCATTAAGGGGTGTCTAGAATATTTGCAAATAGGAAAGAAGTTGTAAGGGAAATTGAAAGATTTTTGTCTTATAGAAAAATAAATATCCGAGGTGGTGCCTGTGGCTCAAGGACTAAGGCGCTGGCCCCATATGCCGAGGGTGGAGGGTTCAAACCCAGCCCCGGCCCCCCAAAAAAAAAAAAAAAAGTTATTTAGGCGTGGCACCTGTGGCTCAAGTGGCTAAGGTGCCAGCCATATACACCTGAGCTGGCAGGTTCGAATCCAGCCTAGGTCTGCCAACAGTGACGGCTGTAACCAAAAAATAGCCGGGCATTGTGGCGGGTGCCTGTGGTCCCAGCTACTTGGGAGGTGGAGGCAAGAGAATCGCTTGAGCCTAGGAGTTGGAGGTTGCTGTGAGCTGTGATGCCATGGCACTCTATCCAGGGCAACAGCTTGAGGCCCTGTCTCAAAAAAAAAAAAAAAAGAAAAGAAAAGAAAGAAAAAGAAATATCTGTAAAAATTTTTTTTTTTTTTTTGTAGAGACAGAGACTCACTTTATGGCCCTCTGTAGAGTGCTGTGGCCTCACACAGCTCATAGCAACCTCCAACTCCTGGGCTTCAGCGATTCTCTTGCCTCAGCCTCCCGAGTAGCTGGGACTACAGGCGCCCGCCACAACACCCAGCTATTTTTTGATTGCAGTTTGGCCGGGGCTGGGTTTGAACCCACCACTCTCAGTATATGGGGCCGGCGCCTTACCGACTGAGCCACAGGCGCCGCCCTGTAAAAATATTTTCAAAAAAACAAACAAATCTTTTCTTTCTCTGCAGACTTCAGATGTAGTAAGTTGTCTATCTCTTCAGAGACATTTTTGTATGGTGATTGCAATGGTTAAAAGTGTGGGCTTTTGCCAGGTGTGGTGGCTCACACCTATAATCCCAGCACTCTGGGAGACCGGGGTGGATGGATTGCCTGAGCTCACAGGTTGGAGACCAGCCTGAGTAAGAGCAAGACCTCGTTTCTAAAAAATAGCCAGATGTTGTGGTGAGAACCTGTAGTCTGCTACTTGGGAGGCTGAGAGAAGAGAAACACTTGAGCCCAAGAGTTTGAGATTGCTGTTAGCTATGATATTACAGCACTCTAGTGGGGTGACAAAGTGAGACTCTGTCTCAAAAAAAAAGAAAGAAAGAAAAGAAAAGTGTAGGCTTCAGACATTTTATAACTGTGTGATCCTAGGAAAGTTGATGAACCACTGTATCTCAGTTTACTTGTCAGTAAAATGAATATAATAACATGCCTATTTCATGGAAGTGTACATTAGGACATGTCCTTAGAACCCATTGTTGGACACATGATAAATTGTCATTATGGTTAGTTGTATTGTTTTTACTCTGACTTAAGCAATCACTAGAGTTATAGAAATCTATACATAAGAAATATTGTCACATTTGTCTTTTTTTTACTTTAAAAAAAGGTCTTGTTCTGTTGCCTGGGTTAGAGTGTAGTATTATCATCAGAGCTCGCTGCAACCTTGCTCTCCTGGGCTAAAGTGAACTTTCTGTCTCAGCCTTCCGAGTATGTGGGACTATAGGCATGTGCCACCATAGCTGGCTAATTTTTCTATTTTTTTGTGGAGATGGAGGTCTTGCTATGCTGCTTAGGCTGATCTCAGACTCCTGGCCTGAAGTAGTCCTCCCTCAGTAGTCTTTTCTGTATATGAGACATAATCTTAAAGCTTCCATATTAAAATGCTGTAAAGGAAAGGGCATGTGTGATTAGATTTGGTGAGGTTGTACAACTCTTACAGAGCTGTGTGGTAGATATACCATGCAGATCATGTTGTCCATAATTGTTTATTGAAAAAGTTCCCTATAACTATTTGAAATGGTAGTAATTTGAAGTGTTGGATCTAGCATTTTAACATTATTTGCTAGTTTTTAGCTGAAAATATTGAACTTTATATTACCTCTTTTTATATTTTAGAGAAATATACTGTTCAGTCAGAATATATGACTGTTCAGTTTTAAATTTTAATGGTTAATTATGACTTTTCAACTTCAGAAAGTTTAAGATATTTTATCACCCTGGAGCTGAAAAGTGCTTTAAGAAATCACTTGCCTACCTTCCTGCTCTTAGGCAAAGCTGTACCTAAAACATGTAAAGCTATGGTAATTATCCATATGATTTTTTTAATCTAAAGAAAGAAGATCTTACAAATTGCCCCGAAGCAAGCTCAACATTATGAAAATATTTAAGTATTTAATTATAATGGAAGCTATGAAGTTGGGGCATCAGTGTGAGGACCTGGATACCTTCTTAACCTCACCTTTCATACTCTTTTAGTTACCTGTAGGAGGGAAATAACTATTTTAAAAAAACACTTAATCCACTTAGTTCAAAAGTAAGTAAATGTTTGTGAAAACTGTATTGTATGGCACCAGAATCTAGAAGTTCATGAAAAGAAGTATATGTTGTAATAATGGTGTTTTATCTGTATTCCTCATGTGGTCTTGAAGTTGGCCAGTTGAGCTCCTAAAATAGCTACTTGAAGGAAATGAAATGTTCTATATGAGGCCACTGTATCTTGCTTAGAAACCACTACATTCAAATGCAAGCATTGTATCCACCACATTAAATGTACTCCTGGTAAAATAGAAAGGTGCCGTTTTATCACTTAAAGGTGAAAATGTGCTATTTGTAACTTAGAATATTCAGTAGTTTTTATGCCAGTCATGTCCAGCCCATAAATGGATCTTTCATCTGTTCTGCATCTTTGCACAAACTGAATGTCCCTTGTCCTTTTTTGTAGTGATAGCAGTAATAATGCTTGAATTTTGAAGCCATGTATGTGTGAAATTTTAACCCTGGTTTGTTAAATGATGTTAACCTCATGTGTACTGATGTCCTTGAAAAATCTCATCTACTTTATAATTAAAAATGATGTAATCTGTCTCAGTCAGTAAATAACTCAACTTTCCTCTCTTTCTTTCTTCAATGTTATTTGTAACAAAATCTTAGTCACCAAATCTATAGCGATTCTTAAAGAATGTCAATGTCAGGAAGTTTTTTAAAAGTGTTAATGAGGATGGTGGTTTTTAGCTGCATAGGATATAAAAATCCAGGACTATGGGCAGTGCCTGTGGCTCAGTGAGTAGGGCGCCGGCCCCATATACCGAGGGTGGTGGGTTCAAACCCAGCCCTGGCCAAACTGCAACCAAAAAATAGCCGGGCATTGTGGCAGGCACCTGTAGTCCCAGCTGCTCAGGAGGCTGAGGCAAGAGAATCACATAAGCCCAAGAGCTGGAGGTTGCTGTGAGCAGTGTGACGCCACGGCACTCTACCGAGGGCAGTAAAGTGAGACTGTGTCTCTACAAAAAAAAAAAAAAAGGACTATATTCTAAGATTTATTGGTTAAGAAATTTTAAAGATCATTGGATTGTGTTTTATATTTGGCAATTTCCCAGAGACTATATGTAAACTTGTATCACTGGGGGAAAAATATGGATGTAGTTTTTGTGAAGTGACCTAAAAGAAGCTGATCATTATAAATCTTAGAGGTTTTGTTTTGTTTTTGGAAGACAGTGGTCTCTAACTCGAGTGGTCCCCCTGCCTCAGCCTCTCAGAGTGCTAGGATTACAGGTGGGAGTGATTGCACCAGGTCAAAATTTTGTTATTTATACCTGTATCTCATAGATTTTATATATTAAATTTCATAAGAAATTGGTTGTATATTTCTTAACTGGAGGCCAATTTCACTTATTATCTTTATAGAATAAAATTTATGCATTCATTCAACAATTATTAAGCACCTGCTGTATGCCAAGTATAATAGTAAACATCAGTATAATTCTCAAACTTTAATGTGCATAGAATCATTGTGGAATCTAGTCAAAGTTAGATCCAGGATGCTACTTTTAAATAAGCCTCCCAGATGCTGCTCATGCAGTTGTTCCCCATCTATACTCTGAGGAATATAGCTCTACAGATACCTAGACTAAATACCAGCCTAGAAATGGCTCATAGTCTGTTGGAGACAAACTAGAAAACAGAACTAATAATTGATATCATATGGGTTCTGGTGCAGGTAATTCTAACTCTTGCCAAGGAACTTCTCAGAATGTTTGATACTTTAATCCAGTGGTTTTCAGTCATTTTAGTGGCAGGTGGTATGTGGACCATTTTTTGTGCCCTAGGGAATATTTAGCAATATTTGGAGACTTTGATTGTGATGACTTCCTGGAAGAGGGGCAGGGTGTGCTGCTGGCATCTAGTGGGTAGAGGTCAGGGATACAGCTAAATACCCTACAAATACAATGGAAAGCTCTCTACAACAGAAAATTATTTAGTCCAAAATGCTAGCAGTACCATAGTTAGAAAATCTTGCCTTAGCTTATTTTTCTCTCTCTCGTTAATGTTTATCGTTCTCCTTCTCCATACACATAGTTGTGAGGAATTACATGAGTATTAAATAAGAATAGGTAATGTTAAATATGAATAGATAAATATTATAAAAGATACAAATAACAAAGAAATATATAAAGTAAAAAACTCAAAGTTCTTCCTCACATACATTGTTCTTCTAGACATTTTTAAAGGAAATTGCACACATAAACACATATATTTGAAGATTGTTAGATTTCTGTTTTTTTTCTTAAATGGGATCATACTGTTTAACATGTTTTGCAACTTGCTTTTCTCACTTTACAGTGTGCAATTGCTGTACAGTTTTCCATAATACAAAAGGAAGTACCATAATGATTTAACTATTCTTCTGCTGATAGATATTTTAAGATTGTTTCCAGTTTACTTGATGGTGTTATGAATAGCACTGTATTAAGAATTTATGAACATGTACATGATAGACTCCGAGATTCTGGGATAAATTCCCAGAAATGGAACTGTTCAGTCAAAAGGGACATTTATTTTTAATGCTAAAAAAAAGTCCTCATTATAGGCTAATATTATTTATTTTTCCATCAATAGTAATTAAAATGTCTCTTTTCCACACCCTCACCAATACTGGATACTATTATCAGATTTAAATTTTGTCATTCAGATGGGTAAAAACGCTCTCTCATTACAAATTTGCAGTTTGCAAATATAATTTGCATTTTACTTACAACTGTTAATGTTGAGCATCTTGTTAAGTTTATTAGCCACTTATATTTTTCTTTGAATTGCCCGTGCATTCCCATTGCCAATGTTTTTTTTTTTTTTTTGAGACAGTGTCTTACTATGTCGCCCTCAATGGAGTGGTGTGGCGTCACAGCTCACAGCAACCTCAAATTCTTCGGCGTAAGCGATTCTCTTGTCTCAGCCTCCAAGTAGCTGGGACTACAGCTGCCCTCCACAACACCTGGCTATTTTTTTTTTTTTGTAGAGACAGAGTCTCACTTTATGGCCTTCGGTAGAGTGCCGTGGCCTTACACAGCTCACAGCAACCTCCAACTCCTGGGCTTAAGCGATTCTCTTGCCTCAGCCTCCCGAGTAGCTGGGACTACAGGCGCCCACCACAACGCCCGGCTATTTTTTGGTTGCAGTTTGGCCAGGGTGGGGTTTGAACCCGCCACCCTCGGTATATGGGGCTGGCGCCTTACCGACTGAGCCACAGGCGCCGCCCACGCCTGGCTATTTTTTGTTGCAGTTGTCATTGGCCTGGGCTAGATTTGAAATGATTGCATTTTTTATTCACTTGTAGATTTTTATGTGTTCTATACATTGTTTATTTGCTTACTGCTTATAGAAAATATCTTGCTGATATTTTTCCTTACCTGTCCTGTTTTATTTATTTATTTATTTTTAGCATAGCAAATAGTATTTATACATTCAAATTAGGGTCTTTTATGCAGCACAGTGTGGTGGATAAATGTACAAATTACAGTGCTAGATTGCCTTTGTTAAGATTTTAGCTCTTCAGCTTACTGGCTGTGTAAACTTGGGCAAGTTACTTTATCTTTTTCATGCCTCAGTTTCTGTTTTTAAAATGGGGTAGTAATAGTAATGTTATCTTCTAGGATTGTTATGAGGAACAAATGAGATGTTATAGTAAAGCACTGAGAATAATGCTTGACACATGGGAAGTACTCTATAAAAAGTAATTTCTGTTGGTATTTCTTCTGGTTTTATGCCTTCTTTAGAGCAGTGTTTGATGCCTCAAAGTGTGTCCATAGAAAAATTGGACAGTTTTTGGCACAATTTTATCAGAGTGTGAATATGTATGGGGGAGGGACAGTTGCCTTTTGACCCAAAGACTCTCAGGCAATATCCTAAAGACCTTTGCTGTGTCAGAGCTTGAACTTTATCCTGGAAGTACAGAAAAAAACTTGACAAATTATAAGGATAAAATAGTTGTGTAAAAGATTGTCACGCTTTTCAAGTCATTTTGGAAGGAAATGATTATTATAGAAGATTTTTGGACTATTTGGAAAAAAATTAACTCTTCACCTCACTACAAAAGGAATTCCAACTGGATTAGAAGGTTGATTGAAGAAAATCAAAACTAAAAGAGAGTAGATGTGAACATTTATTAAATGATTGGTTAAAGAAGAATGTTCTAAGGCAGTGGGGAAAAAATTCACAGAGGAATATATATATACACACACACACGTATCTGCATAAAAATAAAAACTAATACATACTTAAAATCATATTAAAACTTAGTATTGGCCAAGGCCCACCTATTAATGGAGTATAAATTATAAAGGACAAATGATAAATCATTCAAGTAAGTTTTTAAGTATGCGTGTCTTTGATCCATTTATTCAACTAACAAAAATTTATCTTGCTGAAATTATTAAGGATGAGTATAACGAATTGACTAACAGTACTCTTTTTACCTGGTTATCACTTATAATATGAAAAATTCAAAACAATCTTAATGTCCAAAAATATGGGATTAAATTGTTGAATGTTAGTCAAATTAAGTTTGTTAAATGACCATCAGATGAAATATTTGTAGCCATTATAAATGGCATCATTGTATGATATTTATGATATAGAAATATATTTATCATATTTTAATGGAAAAATTAGTTTACAAAAGAGTATGTATAACATATATGATTCAGTTTTTTAAAAGAATGAATACAAATAAGGCAGAAAAACAAAGTGTAAAAATACATATCTCTGGAGGTGAGATTATGGGTGAAAGAATTTTCATGTTTTTTTTTTTTACTTCTCTGTATTTTTTTTTTTTTTGTAGAGACAGAGTCTCACTGTACCGCCCTTGGGTAGAGTGCCATGGCATCACACAGTTCACAGCAACCTCTAACTCTTGGGCTTACGCGATTCTCTTGCCTCAGCCTCCCGAGTAGCTGGGACTACAGGTGCTTGCCACAACGCCTGGCTATATTTTTGTTGCAATTTGGCCGGGGCTGGGTTTGAACCCACCACCCTCGGCATATGGGGCCGGCACCCTACTCACTGAGCCACAGGCGCCGCCCAACTTCTCTGTATTTTACAATTTTTTTATAATGAACTTGCATTAAAAATATTTTTATTTTATTTATTTATTTTTTATTGTTTGGGATTCATTGAGGGTACAAAGAATTAGGTTGCACTGATTGTATTTGTTAGGCAAAGTCCCTCTTATGATGGTATCCTGCCCCTAAGTGGTGTGCCAAACACCATGACCCCCCCCAGCCTCCTCCTTCCTCCACTCCTCCCGCTCTCTCATTCCTCTACCCCTCATCATATATTAGGTCATCTATGGCCTTCATATTAGAATTGAGTACATTGGATTCTTGCTTCTTCATTCTTGTGATGCTTTACTAAGAAGAATGCATTTTACCTCAATCCAGCTTAATATGAAGGATGTAAAATCTCCATCTCTTTTAATGGCTGAATAGTCCGTGGTATACATATACCACAATTTGTTAATCCATTCCTGGGTTGGTGGGCATTTAGGTTGTTTCCACGTTTTGATGATTGTAAATTGAGCTAAAAGTTTTAATTGTATCTTTGTTTATTCCTTCTTTGGTGCTCTTCCTTTCTTTATGTAGATTGGAGTTTTTAACATATTATTTTCCTTCTCTCTAAAGAACTTCTTTTAAAATTTCCTACAAAGCAGGTCTATTGGCAACAAATTCTATCACTTTTTGTTGGGGAAAGTCTATCTTTCTCTTCACGTTTGAAAAATAATATTATAAGATATAGAATCCTAGGTCAGCAGTTCCCCCTTCCCCCTTTAAAATATTTCACTCTACTTTCTTCCTACTTACACTGGAAGTCCAGGTGTAAGTCTTGTCTTTATCCTCCTGTAGATAAGGTGTTTTTTCCCTCTGGCTTTCTTCAGTGGTTTTCCTTTGTCTTTGATTTTCTGCAGTGTGAAAATTATATGCTTGGATGCAGTTTATTGTGTATCTATCCCACTTGGTGTTTTCTGAGCTTCCTGGATCTGTGATTTGGTGTCTGACATTGATTTGTGGAAATTCTCAGTCATTATTGTTTTGAATATTCTTTTCCTTTCCTTCTTTTCCTTCTAGTGTCCCAAGCCTTTTGTAGGTGTTCCACAGTCCTTGGTTATTCTGTTCTGCTTTCTTTCTTTCTTTTCTTTTTCAGTCTTTTTTCTCTTTGCTTTTCAGTTTTTGATTTTTCTATTGTGATATCCTCAAGCGCAGAGATTCTTTCCTCAGCTATGTCTAGACTACTAATAAACCTGTCAAAGTCATTCTTCATTTCTGTTATGTTTTTTTTTTTTTTTTTGGCCGGGGCTGAGTTTGAACCCGCCACCTCCGGCATATGGAACCAGCGCCCTACTCCTTGAGCCACAGGCGCCGCCCAATTTCTGTTATGTTTTTAACCTCTAACATTTCTTCTTTGTTCTTAGATTCTTGTTTCTCTCTGCTTACATTGCATATCCAGTCTTATATGCTATCTACTTTATCCATTAGAGCTCCTAGCATGCTAATTATTTTAAATTCCTGGTCTAAAAATTCCAGTACTCTGGGCGGCGCCTGTGGCTCAGCGGGTAGGGCGCCGGCCCCATATGCCGAGGGTGGCGGGTTCAAACCCAGCCCCGGCCAAACTGCAACAAAAAAATAGCCGGGAGTTGTGGCGGGCGCCTGTAGTCCCAGCTACTCAGGAGGCTGAGTCAAGAGAATTGCCTAAGCCCACGGATTTGGAGGTTGCTGTGAGCTGTGTGACGCCACGGCACTCTACCGAGAGCGATAAGGTAAGACTCTGTCTCTACAAAAAAAAAAAAAAAAAAAATTCCAGTACTCTTTCCATATCTGAATCTGGTTGTGATGTTTGCTTTGTCTCTTCATACTTTTTTTTTTTTTGCTTTTTAGTATGCCTTATAATTTTTCCTTGGTAGCCAGGCATTATTTATGTATTGGGTAAAAGGAACTGTTGTAAAAAGGCCTTGAGTGATGTGATGTTAAGGTATAGGAGAGGGAAAACATTCTATTCATTTCCTACAAAGCAGGTCTACTGGCTTTGTGAGTAGGTCTTAACAGAGTGCTGTGACTCTGGACTGTGAACTTCAAATTGTTTCTGTTTTTCTGCTTTCCTAGTTGGGACAGGATGCCTAGAGTAGGCTGGAATTGGGTATTTCTTCTCCCCAGCTCAGTTAAAACCCTAAGGCCCCGATAAAACCCCAGAAGTTTGGGCTATAATAGTCTCAGTCTGTCTCTCTCGTTTTTGTTTTTTGTTTTTGTTTTTGGTTTTGAGACAGAGCCTCACTCTGTTGCCCTGGGTAGAGTACTATGGCATCATCATAGCTCATAGCAACTTCCAATTCCTGGGCTGAAATGATCCTCTTGCCTCAGCCTCCCAAGTAGCTGGGACTGCAGGTGCCCACCACCACACTTGGCTAGTTTTTCTATTTTAGTAGAGATGAGAGTCTCACTCTTGCTTAGTCTGGTCTCAAGCTCCTGAGCTCAAGCAGATCAGCCACCTTGGCCTCCCAGAGTGCTAGGATTACAACCATGAATATATTTTCATGTTTATTATTTGTGCAGCCATGAGCCACTGTGCTGGGCCTAGTACTTTCTCTTGAGAGCAGACCTTGTTAAGAAGCGCAAAGTACTCTGGTTTATTTTAAAATGGTTCCTTTTCCTCTCTTACTCCTGTAAGCACAGGAGATTTTTTTCCCTCTGTAATTACTATGAGAACCTGGTCCAGCTCCTAGAGGTAAAATTCATGAAAGTGTGGGAGACACCTAAGACGTGCCTCTGGAGTTTTAAACTCTGGGATTCATTCACATTCACTCTCTAGCAGTCTCTCAATTATAGTTTGTTTTCTTACTCTAGCTCTGTTTCTCATGAAGATTTCTATTCTACTACTTTGTAATTTTTTTGTTTTCCTGTCTGTCTCTCCAATCTGGGGAATAGTGATGTCTCTGTGGGCTTCAAAGGTCTTTGCATGTGGAACCAGAAATCAAAAATCCCATTACTTATAATAAGAAAAAGTAAGGTTTATAAATAATGAAAGCAAAAGACAAAGCAAGAAAATATTAACTACATTAGCAACAAAAGTGGGAAAGGCTAATAGTTTCCTTATTAAAGACTTTAAAAAGAGAGCGTAAGATCCAAAAAGATATATGAATAAAGGACATGACCAGTTTTATAAAAGAGAAAATGGCCACGAATAATAAAAATGAAAATACATTCATGGTTGTAAGTTATCAAAGAAATAAAATTAAATCAGTGAGATAGAAATTCTCTTTTAACAGTTTAGCAAAGATTTAAAAATTTAATAATGCTGTTGGCTGTTGGATGATGAATGAGACTAGCATTGCTGTACACTGTAGGTTTTAACTTGGTCTAATTTCTTTAGTGATAGTATAAAATCCAGAAAACATTCAAATACTTTAACAGAAATTTCACTTCTAGGCATCTGTCCTAAGAGAAACTCAGAAATGTCAAAAGTACTTTGTACATAAAGATATTCACCGCAACATCATTTCTAAGGATGACAAACTTGAAGTGACATACATGTTTAAAAGTGGGACATAGTTGTATGAATCTATAACCATTTTATAAAATGATGTGCAGCTTCTAAAATTTAGGTTTACAAAGTTATAATGTTATAAAAAAGATGTTATAAATAATATCATTTCAACTCTTATAAAAAGACTAGGGAAAATATATCAAAATATTAATTGAAGTTTTAAAGGATTCTTTTTTGTACTTCTCTGTATATGTATACTTCTTTATGGTGAATCTTCTCATATAATCAGAAAAAAAGTTCACACTGAAAAGAAGATGATTGTTTATCTTCTTCTTACTATGACAGAATCCAGGAAGATGAAATCTAGGTTCATATAAGACTAGAGACTAAAGGGGCTCAGCACCCGTAGCTCAGTGGCTACAGTGCCAGCCACATACACCGGGGCTGGTGGGTTCAAACCCCCAGCCTGGGCCTGATAAACAACAATGAGAACTACAACAACAACAACAGAATAGCCAGGTGTTGTGGTGGGCGCTTGTAGTCTCAGCTACTTGGAGGCTGAAGCAAGAGAATTGCTTAAGCCTTAAGAGTTTGAGGTTGCTATAAGCTGTGACGCCACAGTACTCTACTGAGGGCGACATAGTGAGACTCTGCCTCAAAATAAAAAAAAAAAAAAAGACTAGACAAAGGGACACAAGTCCAGAGACTTTAGTGATAGTTAACTTACAGATAATGAGGTTTGAATTTAGGAAGCAGTTATAGTGGAGATAGAAAGGAGGATTCAGATTCTGGAGAGATTTAGCAGGTAGAGCCAACTTGGTTTGCTGAGTCTTAGGCCTAATGGATGGCACTAAAACCCACAGAGATAAGAATCTAAGGAGAGAAACAGTTTAAGGGGTGGAAACAAGTTCACTTTGGCTGTGTTGAGTGTGTGATATGGTGAAAATGAACAAGAGCACTTGAGGGCTTAGAACTCCTAAATAGGTCTGTCTAGTTTTGAAAATTTAGGAGTCATTATCAGCACATACACTTATATCCTGACTGTGGAAGACATAATCCTTGATTACCTAGGTCTTATTTAAATTAGCAGACAATTATACTTAGGAGGGCAACTAATTTAATCTGCTAGTTTAGTTTCTTGTTTCAGTAAGATTAAACACCTACATAAAATAGTATTAGTAAACTTTTGGTTGTTTTCTTTAGAGTTATAGGGAAAGAGGTCGATATGAGCTGCCCTTTAGCAACTTTGTAGTAAATTTGACATTAAAATTACTTTAATGATTTTTTAAAAATCTGTACATTCTACAACCCACTTAGATAATGATCTATATGCTTCAACTTCTATTTTTGTATATATGTGAAGTTTGAGAAGGTTGAGATTTTTGATTTAGAATTTTTTGAGGAAAGTTAGATTTTATTCTAAATCAATGTAAGTTTTAGATGTTTAGAGTATATATCTAAGCAGATTTTTAATCTTGATTCTTTCTTTTTACATTTATGCTACCAAACATTCTTCCATCCAACCGTCTAAGTTGGTTATTTTAGCTGATATGGTTTCTAATTAAGTCTTTGTGGTTGAGAGAGCTCCCTGTGGCATGTCTGCTTCAGCATTTAATTGCTCCAGGGACTCCAAATTAAATTCTGTAGTATTCCATTTTGGTCTGCTGATGAAGCAAAGATCTTTTCAGCATGGCCTGATAAATGTAGCAATCATGACAGCTCAAAGGACCAGCATCACAATTTTGAAAAAGTTAGAACTGTGTAACATCTAGATTGACTCTTCATCACTTGCCAGTGAAGTTTAAAGTGTTTTGACAGAGTTAACATGTCAGGCCCTTAATAGACTCTCATTAATTATTTGTAGAATAAATAAAGCAAAATCATTGGTCTTGACTGTAGTTCATCAAATTATTTTTGTTACAGAAAGAGTGAAGTCTTAGGATTTTTCAGATTGAATCTGAATGAAACTACCAGGAAACAAATTTTGTAACTCTCTGTTAGGTACAAGATAAGGTACTCTTGTACTGAAACAATGGCTTGGATTAAGAAACTTCTAAAGTCTCTTCTAACTTCATTATCTCATTTGACAATTATGATTGAGTCAGTAGAGAAAATGGATACTTACACAAATAATTTTGGATGTGTTAATTCTTGTTTTTGTTGTTGTTGTTGTTGCTGTTTGTTTGTTTTTGCAGTTTTTGGCCAGGGCTGGGTTTGAACCTGCCACCTCAGGCAAATGAGGCCGGCACCCTACTCCTTTGAGCCATAGGCGCCACCCTGGATGTGTTAATTCTTTATACTGTGAAATAATTCATGGAGATAGGGTGAGATCTAATAACTGAGATTTTTAAGGTCAATGGTTTGATTTGAATGTGCACCCCCAAAGTTTATGTATTGAAAACTTAATCCCAAGGCTATAACATTGAGAGCTGGGACATTGAAGAAGTGATTGATGCAGGAAGAGATTTAAAAGAGGAAGGGCTTTATTCCAGCCGGCAGAGCAGTGGCAGACTAGAGTCCAAAATGGCTTCCCTCCCAACTGGCTTAGTCTTCTCCTTTTTATCCCTAGTCAAAAAGTTCCACCCCATTGGGTACTTTTCTCATTCATCAGTTTGAATCAAGCCAGAGAAATGGGTTTGGCTTTTACAGAACATTGAACTTTTACAGAAGTAGAAGCAAGCATTAGTTTCCTGGTCCTAGGAAGTTCAGTTTCTACAAATTCCTAAGAGCTGAGTCACCATGGGAAGAACCTTGCAGCTATATACTTGGGCCCTCCTTCAGTAGCACCTCTGTTCTCTTAGACCTTACTTTTTCCATGTATCCTCTTTCATTCCCCCCTTTGAGATTCTATATATATTTTAATTTGGGGTCTCACTATCAGCTTGCTCCTGTAGGAGCTGGTAGTGTTTCATATAGAACATGTGTCATGCGTTTTTATTTTTTTTAATTGACATCTGTTCCATTTATCCAGTGTATATACCTGCCTACTATATACCTTCCTAGAGACAGGGAATAATTATGCAAACTCTGATGATGGCTGGAGTTACTCCCAGTAAGGTTTTAAATTCTTCAGGGGTTGAAAACTAGTCTCTCCACAGGTTTTGAGGCTTTACTCATTCCATGTTTATACTGGGACATAGGCCAATGTCTGGGTTTTTCTTTACTATCTCCTATGACTTTTATTTGATTATTAATTTGCACTAGCTCCAGGAGTTACACTGACCCGTGGAGTAATCTGTTTCCACTACTATTTTTTGAGTATGATATTTTTTTTGCTGCAGTCCACACTGTCTCAGGTTCCTTCTATTATACATTTTGACCATTCTCATTTGACCTCACATTACTTTTCTATGAAATCTAAGGCAGAGAGGTATTTCTGATCTGTCCTATAGTTTCTTTCCCCGCTCTTTCCACTGCAGCAGCTTCACATCTGCAGGCATTAAACTTCAGCATCTCCTGGCTGGACTTTCCTATTGCCCTAGTCTGGATTAGCATTCAGATTTCAGGGACTGTGACTCCTTTCCAGTCTTCCACCCAGGCCTTGATTGTACCATGGGTGGGGGGGTGGCTACATGGGGTTATAATATACATATGGGTTTTCACCTTTCTCTGTGCCACATATTCAATATTATGTCTGATTATGTGTGCATGTTCCCTTGTGGGTGCCTTTGCATTCATAAAAGCTATAAAAGGAATCACCTTTTGTCCTATCTTAGTGGTGTGAGTGCACAGATCACAATCCCCCCCCCACCCCTTTCCCAAAGTCCAAAGTCTAATTAAGACAGTTCTCTCAAGGAATTCCTCAGGTTTCAGCTGTGTGTTGACCATCTAGCTTACGGTATGTGGTTGTAGCACCTTAAGAGATTGACCACCTTAAGAGTTACTTTGCAGGGGTTGGCCGGATCTGTTTTTGCTTCCCATGGGGGTAGTGAAGCTCTCTTTAGCTGGCTGTGATGGATCCAGGCGAGGATCCCATCCACTTTCACTGCTATGGGTGTTGTCAGGATGATGGTGTAGGTCCCAATTTCTCCTGAGATATCTATATAGACACAACAGATAGTGTTTAATCCTGCACAAATTCTTTCAGTGTAGCCAACAGGTGACCTTTGTTGAGCTTTAAGGCTTCAGAGCAAATATAACTACTGTATATAAGTCTATATTCTTTGGCCAGTCTCTTAGTCCTGTTTAACAGATCAGTTTAATTAAACAGCTATGTCATATTTTATGAGATGGCATTGCAGACGAGGCTGGAATCTTAATACAAGTGAGCCACAGTTTTTTTATTTGGAATCATTTTTCTCTCTCTAATTTCTCACTTTAATAAAAACAAATTATAGCAGAACTAATATAATTGCTGAAATAAACTGTACTTTCAGGGTACTGGTTCTGATTATTTGTATAAAGTGCAGCAAGAATAATTATTAGCCATCTAGGCTTTTCTTTCTTTTAAAATTGTTTTTGCTGGAACCTTTTATAAGGAATCTCAGGTTAGACTCAGGTCTAAGAATATTAGCAAATGGTTCTCAAATTCTGGAGAAATCAAGGAGAGAGAAAAATAAATGTTTCAAAATTTGCTCATAAGTACATATATTATTGAAAGCTACAAATAGCTTAAAAAATAGAAAATGGTTTTCTTGACTTCTGGAAAACAGAACACAGAATCACCAATGTTAAAAAAAAAAAAAAGTCATAACAAATCAGCTCATTTCCATATAGGATTTCTGTTCTGTTTGACGTTAGGCTAGCAATACTCATGGACATGTTAGCTTTCTAATTAACGTCCTGAAAGTTTGCTTCTAGTCCAATGGTATTTAATCTCCAGAGTCATCAGAAATTTGCATTTGAGAGAACTTGCCAGCCTTTTCTATTACTTTCCTTAAAGGACAAACTTTGGACTTAGTTACAAAAACCTGTTCTGAGGGGAATTAAAATTATTACTGACAACATACACTAAGACAGACCAATATTTCATAATATTAGAACACATACATATAAACATAATTTGCAGAAAATTAACCACCATTTCATATTTGACAATGTTTCTTATATAATTTTAACACACCAAATAAGCATAATATGTCTTTCTCAGACTTTCAGTGATCTTAATATTCAAAAAGACCAAATAATTTTGATTTTGGAAGGTTTGTCAAATCAGGAGCTTAAAACATTTGTTCAAACAGGGTCAGAAGCCAAGAGAGTCTAAAGGCAATACATAACCAACTGGATCACATGCAAATTCCTTTACAAATTTGCTTTTAGGAGCCTTATTTAACCTACAGACAATTTACAAACCTTCTAAACCTTCTGGTTTGCTCTGCCTTTCATTTTCTTACATAAACAGTTATTCTGTTTTAGGACAAAATTTGTCCTAAAAGAAAGGACACAAGATCCTTTCTTACACAATGCCATTTTCTTTCTGCCTGATTTTTCTTACTCTCAAAAAACCACTTTTCCCAAAACAGGGTCACAGTTTACTATAAAGTTAATTATTCACTTGGCTAAACTGATAATTAGAAAGTTTAAAGGCAAGAATCTTTGCCTTTGTCTTTGACAAAGACTTAGTTTCCCAAACAATCTGAACAACCAAATTATTACATTTTACAAATGAGAGACATTTCATGGAATATAACATGACTTTAAGGTTTTAAGTTACCAAACAATGTTCTGAAACCACAACATGGGCATCATTTCTGAAGTCTTCTCATTGTCCCCCTAAGTCTCACATGGCCATTAAGCATCAAAGATGGCCACAAAGGACAGGATTTGTGTCCTTAATTTATTTTCCAGGGGCAAAGTTCAAAACAGAAAGCAGGAAACCAGACCATCCAGTTTCTCTCAGAATAGCCAAGGGGCAAAGTTAGAGCAAGGAAAAAGGGGCCATGTAGGCTAGACTGTGCCCTGTAGCTGCTAGCCTAAGTCCCTTAGGACTTCTCTAGACTTCAGAGTTCAGAGGCTCAAAATCAAGAACAAAATCATAAGCTCACAGTCAAATCTATCTAGCAAATTTAGAAACATTATGGAGGTAGCAGTATTATAATCTTAGAACATTGGAACTTTAATAACAGGGTTAAAACTAATTTTATCTCAAAGGATACCACAGTCACCTGAACAACAGGCATTTGAGTCATTCGGGCTCACACAGTCTCCCCAGAGACGTAGTTACCAGATAGTCTCCTATAAACCCTTTCTTAAAATGCTTCACCATAGCTCTCAACAGGGTGAACTTCCCCTGTGTTTCCCATTTCCTTCCCTGAGACAAACTACAAACATATCTTAGATGGGGTCCCAGATGGGATAAAAATGGGGATATGGATAGGGGGCAGTCATACATCGTTGTGCCCTGTGGAGGGGTTGTGGAGCCCCGCCTATTGTTATGTGTCTCATATTCCAAGCTGTCATGTGTACATAATTCCAACCTTTTCCCAACCTATTTCCTAACCTGGGTAGCTTTGCTTTTCCACTCAAACTGCCACGTATCCATATGAGGCATTCTATGGTACTGCAGTTTGGAGCCAACACTCGCCTTGGCCCTGTGAGGGGAAGTCAGAACTCTACCCTCGGTGTTTGTCTCAGTCACACCGCACCCACACTCTTTCATACACCTCTCATGACTCCTGCTTGTGATCTGACACCCAGGGGTTGATCATACCTCTCTTCCACTCAAATATTGTGGGCTTTGACTGGTCCTACCATACCTCAGACATCTCCCAGTGCAGGTGCCAGTTTCTGTGTGCCAGTTCTTCCTGGCATT
Organism: Nycticebus coucang; assembly: GCF_027406575.1. Taxonomy (NCBI): domain Eukaryota; kingdom Metazoa; phylum Chordata; class Mammalia; order Primates; family Lorisidae; genus Nycticebus; species Nycticebus coucang. Next base: position 61,281,907 of record NC_069783.1, read on the forward strand.
TGATTCCTCGAAGATCTGCCAAGGGGTTCCTTTCTTCGCCCAGTTGAAGCAACCACACAGAGAGGCAAAACTGCCATCCCTGGAGTGCTCAGTGGTTCACATTGCCCAGGCTGATCAGGGCCCCTTGCCCTCATGGGTATCCAGAGGGTTGGCAGCAGCCACCAAGTATGTCTGAGCTGGTTCTCTTCTTGGGTGCTCTTGCTTTCCAGTCAGGGAACCAGAAATGTTGCCAGACGATGAGGCTCAATGGAGAGAAAGAACACCCAAACATCATGTTTAAAAGAGAAAGGGCTTTATTCCAGCTTAGAGTGGCAGCAGACCAGAATCCAAAATGGCTGCACTCCCAAACTGGCTTAGTCTTTTCCTTTTTATCCCCAATCAGAAAGTTCCTGCCCATGGGTACCTTTCTCCTTGGTTAGTTTGAATCAAGCTGGAGAAGTGAGATTAGTTATTACAGAACCATGGGCTTTTACAGAAGTGGAAGCAAGCGTTAGTTTCCAGGTCCCAGCAGTTAAGTTTTTACAGATTCCTAAGAGCTGAGCCATCACAGAGAGGGCCTTGCAGGTGTGTCCTTGGGCCCTCTTTTAAAAGACCTCTGTTCTCTTAGACCTTACTTTTTCCAGGTATCCTCTCTCATGATAAGGTCATGAGGGTTCTGCTCTCATGAATGGATTAATGTCATTATTGTGGGAGTGAGTAATTTATTTGGAGAGTGGGTTTGTTACAGAAGCAAGTTCAGAGCCCTCTTGCTCTTGCTCTGACATGCTGTTTTGCCCTTCCACCTTCTGGCATGGGATGACAGAGCAAGAAGGCCCTCACCAGGTATTGACTCCTTAACCTTGGGCTTTTCAGCTTCTAGAACTATGAGCCAAATAAATTTCTTTTCTTAATCATTTATCCAACCTCTGGTATTCTGTTATAACAGCCCACACTGGACTAAGACAGAAAATGATACCTAGAAAGGGGGCAGTTGTTATAACAAGTACCTGAAAATGTGGAAGTGGCTATGGAATTGGGTATGGTATAGGCTAGAAGAATTTAGGGGAGCATGCTAAAAAAAGCCTAGATTGTCATGAATGGGATATAACGGGTGATTTTCACAAGGACTTGTTACCACATGAAGAGGGTCCATCTGCCTGTCACTATCACCCAATATGTAAAGACAGGGATAGGTCCACCAAACTTTGTCAGAGCGAGGATTCTGGAGAACAATTGGAGTAGCCTCTCTAAGATTGTTCTGTTCTTCTATTTCCAAAATCATAGTTTTATATACAAAGTTCAAAGTAAAGACCACATTAACCTTATTTTAAATAATAATTAGTATAACTCAGTGACCTATTAAAACATTTCATTTTAAAAGTTAATCTGAATCAGCGGTTCTCAACCTGTGGTTCTTGACCCACAGAAACTGTATTGAAAAAGAGCTGCTTGCATTAACGAAGGTTGAGAACCACTGTCCTAAGTCAATCCACCTAAACTACTCAAGATAGGCATCTTTAGGATGGGAGCTAAGTTTACAAAACAATTAGAATGGGAGATAGGAGGTAAAGGTCATTTAGGACCCAAACCAACCAGACCAGCTGTGTCCTGTTGCCCCTAGCCTGGCTTACTATCTTATTCACACTACATGTGCTTTCAGACTCAGAAGAAAAGAGCTCAAAGGGGAGCCTAAATTTTCTTAGGGATTACTTAAGTGGTTTTGATTAGAATGCTCATAGAAATATGGTCAGGAAAGACCATTCTGATGAAGTCTTAGATGAAAATGAGGAACAAGATATTGGAAACTAGAGTAACTGCCATCTTTACAAAATTGCAAAGAACTTGGCTGAATTGTGTTCATGTCTGAGGGCTTTATGAAAGGTAGAATTTAAGAGCAGTGAACTAAGACATCTGGTAGAAGGAATATCTAACCAAAATATTGGAGGAATTACATGGGTACTTTTAACCTCATATAGTAAGATGTGAGTGAAGAAGCATTACTTAGAGACAGATGTATAATTAAAAGTCAAGCAGAATAGAAAAATCTGGAAAATTTTACATAAAGACTAAAAAGGCATCTTTAGGTGAGCAAACCAAGGGTGCGGCTAAGCAACGCTTGCTAAAGAGATTAGTACCTTTGCTAAAGAGATTAGTACAGCCAGAGGGAGCCAGGTGCTATTCATCAAGACAATAGGAGAATGACCCCAAAGGCATTCTGATCTTGGAGGCTGCCCCTCTCATCGTAGGCTATGATCTCTAGGAGAGCAAAATGATTTCTGGGTATGGGTCTTGGGCACCCTCCACAGGCTCACTACCCAGGGCCACCTTAGGATTTTGTCCTCTACCCCATTCCAACACAGTGCTGTTCAGTCCTTCACTCAAGGCAGCCCAGGTGAAGCTTGTGCTGCAGCTCCAGAAGGTACAAGTGGTAAGTCTTGGCAGAGCCAAGTCTGCAGACTTCTAAAATGCAAGAACTGTGAGGGCATGGATACCTCTATCTAGATTTCAAGGACCACTTGGGGGCAAGGCAAAAACTTGTTGCAGGGGTGGAGCCACCACAAAAAGTCTTCACTAGGGCAGTAGTTACTGCAGCCATGGGACTGAGGCTACCTCAGACACCCTAGAACTATAGGTCTATTGGTGTACGACTTTAGCTTGGGAAAGCTGCAGGCATGAGACTCCAACCTATGAGAGCTGCTGGGTGGACTGAGACCAGCAAAGCCATAGGCATAGGGATGCCTGAGGCCTTGGGAGCCTACTCCCTGCCCCATTGTGTCCACGATGTGAGACATGAAGTCAAAGGAGGTTATTCTTCAGCTTTAAAACATAATGTTGTTTTCTTCATTGAGTTTTAGACTTTCTTGGAACTAGTTATTCTATTCCTCTTGCCTCTTTCTCCCTTTTGAATGGGAATGTCTATCTTAATGCCTTTCCCACCATTATATTTCGGAAGTAGATAACTTGTTTAATTTAACAGGCTCACAACTGGAAAGGAAATTGCCTTAGGATGAACCTTACCTTGAGTCTTACCTATTATATTATTTAGATGAGCTTTTGGATTTTGGAGTTAGTATTGAGACAAATTAAGATTTGGGGGCTATTGATATAGAATGAATTTATTCTGCATCAGAGGAGAATGTGAATTTTGAGGACCGGAGGCTTAATGCTGTGGTTTGAATGTATCCCTCAAAGTTCATATGTTGGAAACTTAATCCTCAATACCACAGTGTTGAGAGGAGCCTTTAAGAGGTGATTGGGTCAGGAGGGCTCTGCCGTTAGGAATGGATTAATGTCACTATCTAGATGATGATTTAGTGAAAGGCATACCTGATACTAGCGCTCAAAGTGAGGAGTTTAAAGCCAGTAAGAGGTGGTTCGAGAACTTTAAGAAAAGGACTGGGATCCATAGTGTTGTTATGTGAAGAGAGACTCCCAGTTTTAATTCAGAAGCAGCAGAAAAGTTTGTAAAGGAGTTTATGAACAGTGAGGGGTATGTTTTGAATCAAGTGCTCAATTGTGATGAAACCAGCCTTTACATTTTTAGGTTTTTATATTTTTGATTTTATTAATTTATATTTTTATTCAAGTATTATTATTTGTTAATATTTTACCTTAAAATCCAGTGTATTTGCTATTAAAATTATTTTGAAAATTCGAATTTGTGGGATCTAGGAATGGATTCATCCAGTTTCTATTATTTTAGAGGGGAAAAATTATCTTGGAACTCAAACAATTTGGAACAGGGTTCTAGAATGGATTAAGTTTGATTTTGAATGTATTACTGTATTAAAGAGATTTTAGAGAGACATAGACATTAAAGAGATTTGCCAAACTGTGAAACAGAGACACTCTTCTCATTAAATTGTAGTGTTTTTTTTTTTTTTTTGTTTGTTTGTTTTTGAGACAGAGTCTCAAGCTGTCACCCTGGATAGAGTGCCATGGCGACACAGCTCACAGCAACCTCAAACTCTTGGGCTTAAGCAATTCTCTTGCGTCAGCCTCCCAAGTAGCTGGGACAACAGGCTTCCCCAGCTACAATGCCTGGCTGGGTTTTTTGTTGCAGTTGTCATTGTTGTTTTAGCTGGCTCAGGCTGGGTTCAAACCCACCAACCTTGGTGTATGTGACCAGGGCCCTACCCACTGAGCTACGGGTGCCACTTAAATTGTTTTGTATAGAAAGCATGTTCTTTTTTTTTATTATTTTATTTTTTATTTTTTTAATTTTTATTGTTGGGGATTCCTTGAGGGTACAATAAGCCAGGTTACACTGATTGCATTTGTTAGGTAAAGTCCCTCTTGCAATCATGTCTTGCCCCCAGAAGGTGTGGCACACACCAAGGCCCCACCCCCTCCCTCCTTCCCTCTGAAAGCATGTTCTTTATAGGAATATGTTAACATATGAGTTTGTTATTTTAAAATGAATTGAATATTTTCTCAGTTTCTTATTTTAAGTTTTTAATAGAGTAAATGTTGAGAAGTACAACCCATATAAACAAAAGCTCTTTGGAGTTCTCAAAGTGTATAAAAGTATTCATGGAATTTCTTTCTGCAATAGGTCCTTGGTCTTAGGGATTCAAAGAATGAACTCATGGACCACAGATCAGTAGTAAGATAGGATTTATTAGATAGAAAGGAATGAAGAAGGAATAAAAGCACCAGAGCTCTGGCAGAGGGAAGACTCAAGTGAAAAATTTTCCCTGTGGGTCTTATGTCTAGGGACATAAGGTTTTGAGAATTACATTTGGACAGGACTTGGTAGATGGAAGACACCTTTTCCGTGTTGATGAGTGAATTAACAAATGTATGCAGTCCCTCTAGCTCTGGGCAAAACAGGCAGGGCATCTACTTAAGAAGAGGCCTGGCTGCTTACACGAAATTGCCCAGACCTTTTTTGAGTGGAGCAAGATAGCAGAGTAGAGACAGCTTCTTTGTAACCAGTTGTGGTGAGATTGGGGAGAGAAGATGCCAAATACCTCTAGCTTGTGGGCTCACCCAGAAATATCCTTTCAGAGGCACAGGGAGGCATTGGGAGACTTCAGGACCTCAAGAGGAGGACAAATGCAGTGGCAAATGTTTGTAGTCAGTTTGAGGCTGGTGGGATGTGATGGCTGCGATGGCAGCAGCTACAGTAGCAGCGAGAGTTTGCAGACAGGGAAGGCCTTCCCTGTGGGGTTTTGTTTGTTTGTTTTGGACTTGAGCACTTGGTTGAGTACCTTGGGAGACCTTAGGCAAGTGAGCAAGTGACTTTGAACAGCACCCAGAGGCTGGGACTGAGACTTCAGGGTGGAACGTGGACCGGGAACTTTCAATGTTTGGCTGCAGGCTGGGCGCAGCCATTGTTGTGGGATAGCTGCCTTACAGGCTTGGCCCTGAGGGTCCTAGAGCAAGGCTGCTTCTGGCATGCCTGATAAGCAGGCAGCCACTTCTGGAGAGATCTGAGCAACACATGCTTTCCTGGGAAAGCCATTACTTAGCCAAGGGACATAGTTTGCAAAGGTCGAGGCATGTCTATTAAGTGGGCTCAGGCTCTCAACCCTGTGGGCTTCAAAGGCAAAGAAGTCACCAGAGGCTTCCAGTCTCCATCATATACAACTGTATTGTGATTAGCCCAGAAGATCACCTGTTGCCCAGGTAATATTCAGCAAGATACATACATACATACATACATACATATATGTATGCACACACACATACATAGTTTTTTCTTTAAAAAATTTTTTTGCAGCTTTTTTCCTCCTAGAGTTTTCTTATCTTTTTTCTCCATTTTCTAGTGTAAATAAAAATTTTTGTTGTTGCCTACTTTAATAATAAGGGCTTCATTTTTGCTGGTTTCTTTGCCCCTGCTATTTGTTTTTTTCCCTCAATTTTATCCCTCAAGGTTTTTTGTTTGTTTTGGTTTGATTTATGGTAGTTTTGGTTTTTTTCTCTATTTGGTAGAGGTGGGGTAGTGTGTCTGCTCAGGTTGGCAAAGAGCTACAGATGTCAAGAGACCCACCCAACCCAGCCCTCCCAGAGGTTGGGATTTGTGGGTGTAGGTCAAAGTACCCTATGGTACACCACTATTACTCATGTCTCTCTCTTTCTGTTCCTCTCTTCTTTTTGTCAGTCTTCCCTTTTACTCCCCCCTCTTTCTTTTCTCTTTTTTATCTTTTATCCCTTCTTGTTCTTCACTCTTCTTCCTTTTAGTCCTTAACCAAAAGGACACTTCAACACCTTAAGTCAGAGACATGGTAACTTAAAGAGGAGGCAGAAGTGAAAGGAAGAAGTAGGGCAAGGAAACAGAAAGAAAACACTCATGAGGAAGAAAGAGCAGAGAAATTCTGGCATCATGAAAAACCAGAACAGAGCAACACTCTCAAGGGATCATGAGTTATCTACTGCAGAGGATTCCACCTATAAAGAAATGTTAGAAATGACAGAAGGGGAATTTAAAATATGGATGGTAAAAATAATGAAGGAAATTGCTGAGAAAGTGGTAAATAACCAAAGGAAATCCAAAAACAGAATCAAATAAGAGATGAATGATATGAAGAATATAGAAAGGATATTGCGGAGCTTAAGGAATTGAAGCAGTCAATTAGGGAACTTAAAGATGCAGTAGAAAGTATCAATAACAGATTAGACCATGCAGAAGAAAGAATCTCAGAGGTAGAGGACAAAGCTCTTGAGCTAACTCAGACAGTCAAAGAGTCAGAAGAAAAGAGAGAGCAGAATGTTCACTGACATAATTATGGGATTTCAAACATAGAGTTATAGGCATCCCAGAAGGGGAAGAAGAATCCCCATATGAATGGAAGCCATTCTAGAGGATATCATAAATGAAAATTTCCCACATATCACCAAAGATTCTGACACACTCCTTTCAGAGGGATATTGGACCCCAAGTCATCTCAACTCAAATGGAGCTTCTCCAAGACACATTGTGATGAACCTGTCCAAAGTTAATACAAAAGAAAAGATTCTGCCAACCACAAGGAGTAAGCACCAAGTGTCCTACAGGGGCAAATCCATCAGGGTGACTTCAGACTTCTCTAATGAAACTTTTCAAGCCAGAAGACAATTGTCATCTATCTTTAATCTACTTAAACAAAACAATTTCCAGCCCAGAATTCTGTATCCTGCTAAGGTAAGCTTTAAAATTGATGGAGAAATCAAATGTTTTACTGAAATGCAAACATTGAGGAAGTGTTCCACAACAAGACTAGCTCTATAGGAAATACTTAGACCTGTTCAACACACTGACCATCACAGTGGACCACCAACAAAGTAAACACCCAGAAACTAAAGGACAAAACCTAGCTTCCAAAATAATGCAAAAGATAAAACTAAGCAATGGACTTTCACAAAATAAGATGAATAGAATGCCACCATGCTTATCAATTATCTCAATAAATGTTAATGGTTTGAATTCCCCACTGAAGAGGCATAGACTGGCTGATTGGATAAAAAACAAAAGCCATCCATTTGCTGTCTGGAGGAAATACACCTAGCCTAAAGGACAAATTATAAAACTCAGGGTTAAGGGATGGAAGACAATTTTTCGGCAAATGGAATTCAGAAGAAAAGAGGGGTTGCACTCTTATTTTCAGATACAAGTAGATTTAAAGCAACTAAAGTCAAAGACAAAGATGGATACTTCATATTGTTCAAGGGAACAATACAAAAAGAAGACATTTCAATTGTAAATATTTATTCACCCAATTTAAATGCTCCCAGATTCTTGAAACAGACCTTAATTAGTCTGAGCAATATGCTATCCTGTAACACCATAATAAAGAGGGCTTTAACACTCCTCTTACAGAGCTGGACAGATCTTCTAAACAGAAGCTAAACAAAGATACAAGGGAACTAAATGTGACTCTAGAACAACTATGCTCAATAGACACATATAGAACACTCCATCCAAAGCTAAAGAATATACGTTCTTCTCATTGGCCCATGGAACATTCTCCAAAATAGATCATATCCTAGGACACAAATCAAACCTAAACAAAATCAAAAGAATTCAAATTTTACATTATATCTTCTCAAACTACAAGGCAATAAAGGTGGAACTTAACTCCAGTAAAATTGTCATCCCCACATAAAGGCATGGAAATTAAACAACCTTATGCTGAATGATAGTTGGGTCAAGGAAGAGATAAAAAAGGAAATCATTAACTTCCTTGAGTATAACAACAATGAAAAAACAAGCTACCAAAACTTGTGGGACACTGCAAAAGCAGTCCAAAGAGGGAAATTTATCACATTAGATGCCTACATCTGAAAAACAGAAAGAGAGCACATCAATAACCTAATGAATTATCTTAAAGAAATGGAAAAGGAAGAGCAATCTAATCCCAAACCTAGCAGAAGAAAAGAAATAACCAAAATTAAATCAGAAATAAATGAAATCCAAAATAAAAGAATCATTCAGAAAATTAATGAAACAAAAAGTTGGTTCTTTGAAAAGATAAATAAAATTGATAAACCATTGGCCAGATTAACCAGAAATAGAAAAGTAAAATCTTTAGTAACCTCAATCAGAAATGAAAAGGGGAAAATAACAACTGATACTCATAGGAATATAAGAGATTATTTCTGACTACTACCAAAAACTTTGTGCCCAGAAATTTGACATTGTGGAGGAAATGGACCAATACCTTGAATTACACCATCTTCTTAGACCTAACCAGGAAGAAATAGATCTCTTGAACAGACCAATATCAAACACTGAAACTGAAGAAAAAATAAAAAAGCTTCCACCAACAAAAAGCCCAGGACCAGATGACTTCACATCAGAATTATATCACAACTTCGAAGATGAGCTTGTACCTATACTACAGAACCTATTCCAAAACATTGAAAAGGAAGGGACCTTCCCCAACACAGTCTATGAAGCAAATATCACCTTGATTCCAAACTAGGAAAGGACTCAACCAAAAAGGAGAACCACAGACCAAAAATTTCAAAATATTAAGGAGGTACAAATGTTTTTGTTACATGAATACCTTATATAATGCTTAAGTTAGGGCTTTAGTGCACCCATCTCCTGAATAGTGTTCATAGTACTCATCCTTTTCTCCCCCAACCTCCTTCTTGATTTCCTATGACTTTTATATCTCTTTGTGCCTGGACGTGCCCATTGATTAGCTCAATTATTAGTGAGTACACACGGTATTTGTTTTTCCATTCCTAAGATACTTCACTTAGGGTAATGGTCTCCAATTCCCTCCAAATCGCTGCAAAAGATACTATTTCATTACTTTTATGGCTGAGTAGTACTCCATGGTATATACAGACCACATTTTCTTAATCCACTCATGAATTGAAGGGCAACTCCACATTTTTGTGATTGTGAATTTTGCTGCAATAAACACTCCAGCATAGGTATCTTTTGTCTTATTCATTTTTTTACAAAATGGTTTCTTTTTCTTCCAGTATTGGGGTGGCTGAGTTGAATGGTAAGTCTATATCTGTTTCTTTGAGGAATCTCCATACGGTTTTGTTAGAGGTTGTACTCATTTGTTGTTCCACCACCAACATAAAAGCCTTATTTTCTCTACATCCTTACCAGCACCCATTGCTTTTTGACTTTTTAATAATGATGGGTAAGGTGGTATCTCATTGTGGTTTTAATTTCCCTGATGATTAGTGATGCTGAGGATTTCTTTATATGTTTGCTGGCCATTTGTCTATCTTCTTTTGAAAAAGTTCTGTTCATATCTTTTGCCCACTTTTTGATGGGTTGTGTTTTTTTGGCTGATTTTTTTGAGTTCTTTGTATAGTAGCCCTTAATAGGATGTATAGTTTGTGAATATTTTCTCCCTTTTCTAGGTTGTCTGTTTACTTTGTTGATTATTTCCCTTGTGGTGCAGAAGCTTTTTAACTTAATCACATCCCACTTACTTATTGCGGTAAAATACATATAAAATTTACCATTTTAAACATTTTTATAGTAAGTGTAGAGTTCATTGGCATCAAGTACATTTGTAATGTCTCATAATCATCACCACTATCTGTTTCCGGAACTTTTTCATAATCTCAAGTATTTAATGGGTACTCTTTGTATTCCCCCTTCACTTTTTCCTCTATTGCCTATTAATCTGTATTCTACTTTCTGTTTGCCTGTTTGTTACATAGGTAGAATCACGCCATATTTTTCTTTTTGTGTTTGATTTGTTTCACTTAGCATGTCTTCAAGATTCAACCATGTTGTTCCATATGTCAGAATTTCCTATGTCTTTAAGGCTAAATCATATTCCATTGCACAGATAACACATTTTGTTTATCTGTTCACCAGCAATATAGTCTTCAGGGATGCATACATAGTTGGTAATATATTTTGAAAAAGTAAAGGAAAGAAGTAATCCAGAATTCGTTAGTTAGCTCTGGAGGAAGGAATGAAAAGGTTGCAATCTGGGAGAGGGCTTGCAGCTTTTAAGGTGCTGGTGTTTTTCTGTATCTTAAGCTGAGGGGTAAGTATAGGATGTTCATTTTATTATTCATTAATACTTAAGGTTTCCTACTTCAGTATGTATGATGTATTTTATATTTTTTAATACATCCAATGATAATGCCATAAGTTTAATTTTTACTATCATATAAGGGACCTCATAATTAAAGTATTAATATGTGACAGATTTTTTTAGAACATTCTATGTAATAAAAGCCTGAATACAAATCTGAGTAAGTTTCTATCTCTCCCACCATAGTCTTCTTACATGGGAGAAAGAATTAAATTTGTGGCATGTGGTTTATTTTATAAAATATTTTCATAAGGAAAGTAAAAAAAAATTTTTTTGGGAGAGAGATTCTCACTTTGTTGTCCCTGGTAGAGTGCCATGGTGTCAGAACTCACACTAATCTCAGACTCATGGGCTGAAGTGATTCTCTTGCCTCAGCCTCCTGAGTACTTGGGACTACAGGCACCCAGCACAACACTTAGCTATTTTTAGAGATAGGGTCTTGCTCTAGCTCAGGCTGGTCTCAAACGTGAGCTCAGGTGATCTGCCCACCTTGGCCTCCCAGAGTGCTGGGATTATGGACGTGAGCCACCGCCCCTGGCCAGAAAGTCAAATATTTTAATAAGAAAGGCATTATATTAATTTTAATCATCTTGAGGTCTATAATAAATGAAATATTATATAATAAGCTATTCTGTAAGAAAACTAACTTGAATAATTTCAACAAGAATTAGAATATGAATTTAATACCCTCTTTAACTACGTTGCTTGCTACCATTATATTATATAGTGTGCTGTTAGTTTAGGGCAGCAGTTCTCAACCTGTGGGTTGCGACCCACAGGAACTGTATTAAAGGATCACGGCATTAGGAAGGTTGAGAAACACTGGTTTAGGAGGGAAAAAGTGACGTTAGCCATATGGTTTTTTTCTACAATGGTAAAAAATATAAGATCTTTTCCCCTTCACACTCATTTATTTACCTATTATTTGCGTTGTTACCGTGTGAATTGCAATGAGAATACATTGAGGTGGAGAATACATTTAGGTTTGACTTCAACATAAGGAGCCCATGCATGAGTTTTAATAATGTAACTACATTACTTTAAAATGAATATTCCCTTATGCACTTACCTAATTTCCTCATTTCAGGGTAGGTGATCCTGGATAAACTATTGATAATATTACAATGTAATATAACCCAAGTTAAATGATCCATAAAAATAAGTAAATCTTATTCATTGGGTCGGTACTATAAGCTAAATATACTACTAGATATTTTCATATATTATGGCAAAGATTTCTCTAGGACATATTTCTTTTCTTTTTTTTTTTTTTGTTTTTGTTTTTGTTTTTTTTTTTTTCAAACAACAGAACTTTTATTTTTTTTTTTATTTATTTTTTTTTTTGTAGAGACAGAGTCTCACTTTATGGCCCTCGGTAGAGTGCCGTGGCCTCACACAGCTCACAGCAATCTCCAACTCCTGGGCTTAAGCGATTCTCTTGCCTCAGCCTCCCGAGCAGCTGGGACTACAGGCGCCTGCCACAACGCCCGGCTATTTTTTGGTTGCAGTTTGGCCGGGGCTGGGCTTGAACCCGCCACCCTCGGTATATGGGGCCGGCGCCTTACCGACTGAGCCACAGGCGCCGCCCCGACTAGGACATATTTCTGGGATGGGAACTACTGAGTTATAAAGTTTGTGTGTATTCAGTTTAAAAAGGTAATATCAAATTGTTTTTCAAAGTGGCTATATCAGTTAATACTCTCTCCAGCAGTGTAAGAAAGTTTGTATTGTTCCACATTCTTATCGACACTTGGTATTGTCCAAGTATTAAAAATATTACCAACTTTTAAAAATATTTGCCCATTGTGTGAAACTGGGGCTTAGATACTTGAAGAAATCTGCCAAAAAGTAATGGTGAATAAGTGCTGGTGTCACATTCTAACCCAGGTTTGTCACATTTCCAACAATAATAGGTTGGAATTCAAAGGAGTGGAAGTGTATAGGCTAAGTCTTTTATAACAATGAGAATAGTTATGAAAAACGAAAATGACATTTTTAAATTAAAATAATTTTATATAAGAACTTCCTCAGTGGAAATAGTTATTAAAATTTAATTTTAGATTAACTGGATCAGAATCACTTGCTAGTAGTGGTGTGCACATGTGGAGATGGGAATGTTACTTTTTAGAAATCAGTAGATTTGGGGGTCCATCTTTAGGTCTACCTAATATAGGATCTCTAGGGGGTGGGATCCAGGCTCTACATTTTACAAACAAACTCTCCTGGTTTTTGTTTGATTTGTTTTTCACAAAATACTAAAGTTTAAGAACCTCTGCTTTAGGGGTTTTGAACTAATCCCCCAAATATTGCCAGATTCACATAGAAACAGATGTGTAAACATAGACCTAGAGACACAGAAATTTAGACTTATATATATGCAAACACTTACTTTTATTGACTTTTGTCATCAAACTTCCATTCTCCAGGAGTTCCTCATGCTATTTTTCTCTCATTCCCGTTCTTTTGTGCAATCTGCATGTGATCTGAAGTAGCATTAGGACCCTGGCAATAATAACAGTAATCCTCTAAACTCTCTCTGCCTGGCTGACCCCTACTATTCTAAGGAAAGATTAGAGGATGCAAAAAAACAAAACCCATGCTCACTTGGCAGTGCAGTCAATTATTTTATTCCTCTTAATAGAACTGATGGTGGCAATGATATCCATCTTGAGTGGGTGAAGTTTTAGATTTGATTATAAAGTTGAAAACTTATGGGCTTAGAGCTATGAAAGATTCCCCATATTTTTCTCATTACTGGTTTTCTGAGATAGATAATTTTAAGAAGAAAGCAGTATCTGAGCTAGGTGAAGAATTGCTAGATATAGCATTCAGATTCTTTCTCTCAGTAGTGAGACACAGACACTAGTGAGATTCTGTGTTTGTTAATATTGGGAATGGATACTTTAAACTCAAGAGTTCTGTTCTGCTCACCTGCCCAGATGAGTCAAAGAGCTCTTTTTATTGTTTCTGAGCAAGTAATTGCTTAAAGTAGTATAGCTAATTGTGTTTAGAATTTTATTACATATCATTTCAAAGATACTGATTTACTACAATTTAAAACACCCCTGTTGCCATAAAACTCAGTTTAGCAGAAAAACTTCTCTACATAATTTTTATTCTGAAAAGTGAAATTGAAGAATATTATAAAAATTGAGATTTTGCAGAAACCATTCTTAAGCTGAGTTTTTGAAATTATGCTCATTTTGAAGTTATCTTAATTTTTATAATTTGATTATTTGGTTATAAAATTAAATAACTACATTGAGGGATCAATGTCATACTTTGTAGAACAGATTTGTTTAATAAAAACTAAAAATTTGTGACAGTATGTAATGCTTTTAAAACAGAGGCTTTAAATCCTATATTATATGTAGAAGTTGTTAGGTATTCTAAAGGTATAATAAGAGATTATTGTTCACATCAGTGTAATAAGTTTATACTTCCTGATCATACTTTCTCATTTTGCACATTGTCAGAACCTTGGACCTTAATCTTATTCTTTGATTGACAGTAGCGACCAGGGAAAGAACACTTGTATTGTTTGGGATAGTCACATCTGTTCAACTTGATTCAGTTGAGGATATTTGCATATTCTTAAGTATTTCTTCTGAGAGGGCTTAAATCCTTCTCAAGTGCTTGATGCATTTTTGAAATTCATTCATAAGGTATCTACATGCACTAATAGTTCTGTATAATATTGCTATGCATAATCTGACAGATAAGACCATATTTTAAAGCAAGGTATTCTTTAGGGATGCTACATCACATTTTTACTAGTTCTGCTGGGCAGAAATGACAAATTTTTGATAAAGGCTGGTTTTATGTTTTGATTAAATGAGTATATCTAAATTTTGGGAAAATTTGTCAATTATAAGATGAATATTATTTATTTATTTATTTATTTATTTTTTGGTTTTTGGCCAGGGCTGGGTTTGAACTCGCCACCTCCGGCATATGGGACCGGCGCCCCACTCCTTGAGCCACAGGCGCCGCCCGACAAATATTATTTATTAAATAATATTTCAAAGGCATCAATGGTAATTTTTCCTGCCTTGGTTAGAAAATTGAGTAATTTTATAGAATATAATTGTAGAATTTGAATGGATTTCTATTTAGCTTCCTTATTTTATAGGGAAAGTTACTAAGGCTCAAGTTTTCTGACTTGCTCAAGGTCACATAGCTTGGAAAGTAAGCCTTAAGTTTTTATCTTCGCTCCCAGGTCAGTAAACCTCAAGAAATAATGGCACATGATTTCCGATTTACATTATTTACTAATCCTACATCTAAAAATTTCCCCTTGCCGTAGAACACGTGGTCAGAGATTGTTTCATTTATTATCATATCTCTCCTGAATCTACAGGGGGGTCTTATACATAGTTAATATACGTTCATTATAATATTGTTAATTATGTTCTATATAATGTCTAGCTGTCATGTTTTCCTACCTAGGCTATTATGCATGTTTTGTGGATAATTATGAAATAAGATAGCTTATTAATTGAATGTTAAACACCTTTGCTAGCAAATAGGTTTCATTTTGTGTTCCATTTCTGATGAAATGGCAGTATCTGTGTTAAGAAGAACTTTGAAATCTACTGAGGTCAATTAGGAGTGTCTCTATGGGCATAGGATCAGAGAAGCCATCTGTTTCTTTCTTGATATATGTAATTTTACTGAAAGGAGGGAGAACTATGGACTGATGAGAAAAAGGTCTGGGAAGAAATGTAACTCAAATTAGAGGGTATGTAAAATTCAGATGCTGTAAGCAAAAAAGAGGTGGAATGCCACCTAAGTTGGGAGTTCTAAAAAAAATCTGCAGGCGTTTAGAACTATCACAAGGTTATATTAAGTATAATCAAAAGAAAAATTTTTTTCTTTTTTGGGACATAAGAGTCTCATTCTGTCGCCCTGGTGTCATAGCTCACAGCAACCTAAAATTCAGGGACTTGAACAATCCTTTTGCCTCAGCCTTCCCAGTAAGTAGCTGGGACTACAGGCATATGCCACCATGCCTATCTAGTTTTTCTGTTTTTATTTATTTATTTATTTTTTGAGACATAGTCTCACTATGTTGCCCTGGTAGAGTGCTGTGGCATCACAGCTCACAGCAACCTCAAAGTCTTGGGCATAAGTGATTCTCTTCCCTCAGCCTCCCATGTAGCTAGGACTATAGGTGCCTGCCACAACGCCGGCTATTTTTTGGTGGCAATGTCATTGTTGTTTAGCTGGCCTGGCTGGGCTTGAACCTGCTAGCCTGGGTGTATGTGGCTGGCACTGTAACCACAATGATATGGGTGCCAAGCCATAGTTTTCTGTTTTTTTTTTTTTTGTTGTTGTTGTTGTTGTTGTTGTTGCAGTTTGGCCTGATCCGCGTTTGAACCTGCCACTCTCGGTATGTGATTTTGGCACCCTACTCACTGAGCCATGGGCGCTGCCCTGTTTTCTGAGATGGAGTCTTTCTAATAGAGATGGAGTCTTGATTTTTCTCAGGCTGGTTTTGAACTCCTGAGCTCAAGCAGTCCATCTGCCTCGGCCTCCTAGAGTCCTAGGCTTACAGGCATGAGCCACTGTGCCTGGCCAAAAAAATAATTGTTAAACACTGTTGATGCCTCTCCCTGTGGTAGATTCTTTCTCCTAGTAACACTGGAGACTTTCTGTCCTAGTTCTCCTTCCTTGCTTTTTCTTTCCTGAGGTATTTAGGGTTATTCTAGTCTTCTCTTGTTTTGTTTGGGCTACTTCTTCCCAATTTGGTATTTGTTTTAGTTACAGATATAAAAGTTGTGGGTAGGAAACAGTGGCTCATATCTGCAATTCCAGAGCTTTGGAAGGCCACGCAAGAGGTAACTTGAACCCAGGAGTTAGAGACTAGCCTTATAATGTAGTGAGACACTGTATCAAGGAAAAATTTTAAAAATTAGCCAGGCATGATAACATGTGCATATAGTCCCAGCTACTCAGGAGGCTGAAGTGGGAGAATTTGTTGAGCCCAGGAGTTCAAGGATATAGCAGTGGCTAGATCATGCCACTGCGTCTAGCCTGGGAGACAGATTGAGACTCTGTGTCTTTAAAAAGATATAAAAGCTATGATATAACCTTATTGTAATTTTAATTATTGTGTTATAGGAATAATTTATAGAAGGAAATTTTTAATTGTTATGTGATTTTATCCTTAAAATAGTATTTTTAAATAGTTTGTGATAAAATAACTCCAAATTACATAATTATTTTTTATCTTCCAGGAATCGCCTTCTGGTCGAAGGAAAGCTCTTGCTACTAGTAGCATCAATATGAAACAGTATGCAAGCCCTATGCCAACTCAGACTGACGTTAAGTTAAAATTCAAGCCATTATCTAAAAAAGTTGTATCTGCCACTCTCCAGTTTTCATTATCTTGCATTTTCCTTAGGGAAGGAAAAGCCACGTAAGTTTCTTTTGTCAGATAAGCTGTTTCACATTGTGTTTCAAAATATCATAGGTAAATAGCTTTTGACTCAGACTAGCAACAGTGCAGTAAGGTCTTACAGCATAGCAGTCATTTTTGCTATTCTTTGTTTCAGAGACTGAATTAAATGAACTCCTTGTTATTTATAAATAGTCTCTTTTGACTCCAGAGAATGAACAGTAATATAAAAGCAATCACATATGTTTTCAAATTTTAGATTGTATAGGATATTATAAATGTTTGTTTACATTTCAGTGTCTTCAGTGTAGTAGTCTGAAGTACTGATGGTTTAATTTGTAGAGCTGTTTGATGTATCTGAGACATAAGAGGAACTCAAAATGAAAATTTTAGGATAAGAGGGATGAGAGAACTAAGGGAGTGTTTGTCAATTCATATTCCTTGGCACAGCCTTCCAGAAGCTATGTAGGAAAGTATAGTTAGATAAGCAGTTTTCTGTAATCATTGTTCTTTTCAAAAGTCACTTCTTAAGCACTGAATAAGTATTGCACAAAGATTTCTAGATTCAATTCTAGTCTCTGAAAAGAGTGAAATTCTAAGTGGGTAAATGAGGTGAACATACCTATAGCAGGAAGAAAAAGTAATATTCACCCTGATTATAGCATATAGTCAAGTCAGAGATAGGTACATGTTAGGGGTATTATGAAAGAGTTAGTGCCTAAATGGAGTGGAAGATGAAGGGACAGAGGAATGGAAATTCTCTGCCTGGACTTTAAAAGGCAGTTATGAACATCTCAATCCAATGTGAGTAAGAGTTCTGAACATTTTTTAAATAGTGGAATGTGGTTACTATAATTGGCCACAGGTACTTCACTGATGAGACTCGATTCTATGCGTCAGTCAGAATGAAATATTTGGCATTCATCTACATGGCAGTAAATGACTTGGTAGATAACAGTAAGCCTCTCTGGGAAGTTAGACTGTGAGTGTGGTAGGGAGACAATACAGAATGGAAACATCTTAGTCTTTCATCTTAGGACCTTAAATTGTAGATTTAACTATTGAGAAGTTAAAAAAAGATGTTACCCTGAAGTTTACACCAAAACGAAAGGAAAGGAAACACAGGAAGAAGAGAAAAAACAAATCTAGAGATCTTTGAGAGTGGACGTTCTTCTCCTAGGCAGAAATTGTAAGTAGATCAGCACCTTTGATGGGAATCTGAGTGAGAGGAAATCAACCAAACCAAATGTCTCTATTTAAATTGAATAGGAATTCTCTCAGAACTTCCTAAATTCTCTCACTGCCTCTTCCTTTGCCTTGTTATCTACCCCAAAGAAAAATGTTCATGGTTAAAATATGTGAAAATTGTGTTAGTAAAATTAAGTAAGTTAACATTTTAAGAATGATATATTTTGAAATTGTTTCCCATTGATAAGTGTGCAATTTGTTCATGTAAGGTGATACAACTTTTTTTGGTTCATGCAGGTATTGTATCACTAAAATTCCTTAAAAGGGGGGAAATGATTTTAACTCTAAGCTTTTATGAGGTAAAATGCAAAGAATTTCAAAACTAGTGTGTAAAATTGTACCTCATTTAGAAGATAAGTGAATATTAAGCCTTAGGGCATAGAAGGAACAATATTTTAATTTGGCTTTCTAAATTTGGGGGAAGTGTATCAAATTAGAAATTAATTTCTATATAACATATTAGTAATATGTTTCACTGTAGTTTATTTGAAATTGAAGGTGAAAATAATTGATCACGAACTAGTGATTTGACTTTTATTTATTTTTTATTTATTTTTATTAAACCATAGCTGTGTACATTAGTATGATCATGGGGCACCATACACTTGGTTCATAGATCGTTTGACACATTTTCATCACATTAGTTAACATAGCTTTTGTAGCATTTTCTTAGTTATTTTGCTAAGACCTTTACATTCCACATTTACTAGGATTCACATATACCCTTGTAAGATGCACCGCAGGTGTAATCCCATTAATCCCCCTCCTTCCCCCTCCCTCCCTGATTTGACTTTTAGAGTATTGTTAACTTTATAAATTTATATTTAAAAATACATAAATTTATATTTAAAAAATACATTATTAAATGCATGGTGTTTAATTTACAATCAGCCAGTACCATTTTTTATCTTGTAATTCTTTAAAAGGCCAGACTTGTTTTTAAGGTGGTTTTTCTATAGAAATTCTTTAGCTTTGGGGGGATTATGGTCTTGTTAGGGGAAAAATGCACATTTAAGCAAGATTTAAATATTTTTATGGGGGTCTACCACTTTCTTTCCCTCCTACCCACAAACCCGAAGAGTTTATGGGACTTTAGATTAAAAATTTCTGTTTTAATGCCTCATGGAAGTTTGAATATTTTAAAGTCTAGATCTTACCAGATTTTCAAACATGTCCTACTGTTTTTGTGAAACAAGTTTTTGTTTCCAGACTTCATGCTTAGGAAATAATACCTTAATTCCATGAAGAAAATTTTTGTCTCTTATAGAACTTCAGCACAGAACTGAACTAACTCCTAACCAGTTAGTTTTTAATCTTGCTTGCTTTTTACTATTAAATATGCCATTTAAAAATTAATGAATGAGAACTTAGATTTTTCAGCATTCTTATACAACTGTTTAAAATATTTACATATTTTAAAGAAGGAATATATTAGTATTTTCTTAAACAATTATTTTTAAACCATGTCATTTAATAAACTGTATTATAATTTGAATCATTGATGTAGAGATGAAGATATGCAAAGTTTGGCCAGTTTGATGAGTATGAAGCAGGCTGACATTGGCAACTTAGATGACTTTGAAGAAGATAATGAAGATGATGATGAGAACCGAGTAAACCAAGAGGAAAAGGCAGCAAAAATTACAGGTAGGTTTTATTAGCATTAAACTGAAAGTTTATCTTTAGAGTTCAAAAATTCATTCTTATTTCCCAGAAAAAAACAATTTTACTAATAGTTTTTTTCTTAGAAGCCTTTCTAATAAAATACACCATTTAATTCTTGGAAAATTTTACATGCTGGTTACAGTAATGGATTTTAGTAGTTTAAGGTCAAGGGCAAGGTTGGTCAAAAGAACATAAACCTTTTTTGAATTATAACGTAAAGCAACTTAAATATGGTTATACTTCTTTGGTCACAATGTGCGAAACCTCTGAAAGTAAATAAATGCCTTAAAAGGATGATAGGACAAAGTGAAGAGATGCATTGGCTAGTTCCTTCTGTTTTATTTTCCTTTATTCCCGTGAATTATGTAGACATTGTGTTTTAAATTTTGTATATGACTTATGTATCCTTGTATCTAGAAATTTTCTTGATATTGCTTGAGATAGCTTGGAGCTCTCTCTTCTATCTGATTTGAGCAAACTACTAAGATGTTAGTAAATGTTAGAGCTTCTTTGTGTTGTGTTAGTTGACCAATAAATATTTATTGACAATTTGGCTATCACACTTAAGGACATGATATTATACTTACTGTAAAGAAAATGAAGCATGTTAATATATTCCTTTTAGTTATTGCTCTGATTTTTAGATTGATTTCACTTGACTTCTGTCATCTATTTACCTCTTAGTGATTTTTTCCAAGTTCATTGAGCACTTTGTCACTTATCCCTTGTCTCTGCCTTGACTCCTGCTATCATGTGGGAGATTTATATAGACCAAATATATTACTCTAACCCCTTAGTCAAAAAGTGCTTTGACTTCCTCAGTTCCAATGAACTTCACCTCCACTCCTAGAAATCTGTGATAAAGACTACTCAGACTTGTGTGTAATGATAGATGTATCATTATGTGTAAATTTTATAATTATTATTTTCTAATTTATGATTGCCGTTTTGATTTCTTAATTGACCCGACTTTTTAGAAAAGTTTCTTTTGCCATGTACTTTATTTCAAGTTTGCTTCTAGTTTAATTTCATTTAAAAAATATTCAAAAGTCTCTTGAATGTCTATTAAAATTTTTTTCATTGTGGTTTTTTGCCTTGTAATCTAGCTATATGATTTTTTTGCTTTTTTTATAAATATCTTTTTACATGTATATTCTATTTGTTGGATTCAGCATTAGATTAAACTTATCACTTACAAGCATACCTTGTTTCATTAAACTTTGCCTTATCATGCTTTGCAGATACTGTATTTTATACAAATTGAAGTTTTGTGGCAACCCTGTGTCCACCAAGTCTACCAGCAGCATTTTTCCATCACCTGTGTATACTTTGTGTCTCTGTATCACATGTTGGTGATTCCTATAATACTTCAACTTTTTCATTATTATTATATCTGTTAGGGGAGGTAATCTGTAATCAGTGATCTTTGATGTTAATACTGTAATTATTTTTGGGCACCATGACCTGTGCCTATATCCGTCAATGTTGAATGTGTTCTGATTGCTTCATAGACCAGCTGCTTCTGTACCTATGTCTCTTCCCTTCCTTGGGGCCTCCTTATTCCCTGAGACATAACAATGTTGGAATTAGGCCAGTAAGTGAACCTACAGTGGCCTCTAAGTGAAAGAAAGAGTCCCACATCTCTCATGTAAAAAGAAAAGTTACAAATGATTAATCTTAGTGAGGAAGGCATGTCAAAAGCTGAGATAGGCTGATAGCTTACGCTGCTTGTGCCATGTAGTTAGCTAAGTTGTGAATGCAAAGGAGAGTTCTTGAAAGAAACTAAAAGTGCTCACACAGATGATAAGAAACAGCCTTGTTGTTGATGTGGAAGAAGTTTTAGGGGACTGGACAGAAGATCAAGCCAGCCACAACATCCCCTTAAGGTCAAAGTCTAATCTCTATGAAGACTGAGAGAAAGTCTGAAGATAGCAGAGATTGGTTCGTGAAGTTTAAGGAAATAAGCCGTCTTCGTAATATAAAAGTACAAGGTGAAGCAGCAAGTGCTGATGTAGAAGGAGCAGTAAGCAATCTAGAAGATATAGCTTAAGATCATCGATGAAGATGTCTGCACTAAATAAACAACAGACTTGTCTGTGTAGACAAAATAGCCTTCTATTAGAAGAAGATGCCATCTGGGACTTTCATAGCTAGAGAGGAGTCAATGCCTGACTTCAAAACTTCAAAGGACAGGCAGACTCTTGTTAGGTGCTGGTTAACTTTAACTTGAAGCCAATGTTCATTTACCATTCTGAAAATCCTAAGGCCTTTCAGGATGATTCTAAATCTACTCTGCCTGTGCTCTGCAAATGCAACAAAAAGCCTAGATGACAGCACATGTTTACAGCATGGTTTATTGAATATTTTAAGCCTAGTGTTGAGAGCTACTGTTTAGAAAAAAAGATTCCATTCAAAATGTTACTGCTCATTGACAATATACCTGATTGCCCAAGAACTCTGGTGGGGGGTGTACAGGAGAGTAATGTTGTTTCTGTAGCTCATGAATCAAGGAATAATTTTCACCTTCAAGCCTTAGTATTTCAGAAAGACTTTTTTTTTTTTTAATTAAATCATAGCTGTGTACATTAGTGCAATCAAGGGGTACAATGTGCTGGTTTCATATACAATCTGAAATATTTTCATCAAACTGTTTAATATAGCCTTCATGGCATTTTCTTAGTTACTGTATGAAGATATTTGTATTCTGCATTTAGGAAGTTTTGCCTGTACCCATTCTAAGATGCACCGTAGGTGTGGCCCCACCCATTACCCTCCCTCCACCCCAACGTTCCCCCTCCCCTCTCCTCCCTTGGCCCTTTCCCCATATTCTTGTGCTGTAGTTGGGTTATAGCCTTCATATTAAAGCTATAAATTAGCTTCATGGTAGGGCTGAGTACATTGGATACTTCTTCTTCCATTCTTGAGATACTTTGCTAAGAAGAATATGTTCCAGCTCCATCCATGTAAACATGAAACAGGTAATATGTTCCAGCTCCATCTTTCTTTAAGGCTGCATAATATTCCATGGCATATATGTACCACAATTTATTAATCCATTTGTGGGTCGATGGGCACTTGGGCTTCTTCCATGACTTAGCAATTATGAATTGGGCTGCAATAAACATTCTGGTACAGATGTCTTTGTTATATTGTGATTTTTGGTCTTCTGGGTATATACCTAGTAAAGGAATTATAGGATCGAATGGCAGGTCTATTTTTAGATCTCTAAGTATTCTCCAAACATCCTTCCAAAAGGAACGTATTAGTGTGCATTCTCACCAGCAGTGTAGAAGTGTTCCCTTTTCTCCACATCTACTCCAACATCTCTGGTTTTGGGATTTTGTTATGTGGGCTAATCTTACTCGAGTTAGGTGATATCTCAAAGTAGTTTTGATTTGCATTTCTCTATAAAAATACTAGAAGAAAGTGCAGGGAAAACTCTTGAAGGTATCGGCCTAGGTGAATATTTTATGAGGAGGACTCCCCAGGCAATTGAAGCAGTATCAAAAATACACTACTGGGACCTGATTTAACTAAAAAGCTCTGCATGGCCAAGGACATAGTAAGTATAGCAAGCAGACAGCCCTCAGAATGGGAGAAAATATTTGCAGGTTATACCTCTGACAAAGGTTTAATAACCAGAAACCACAGAGAACTCAAACGTATTAGCAAGAAAAGAACAAGTGATCCCATCTCAGGCTGGGCAAAGGACTTGAAGAGAAACTTCTCTAAAGAAGACAGGTGCACAGCCTACAGGCACATGAAAAAATGCTCATCATTCTTAATCATCAGAGAAATGCAAATCAAGAAAGACATTTTTTTAAGATATAGCTACCACAGATAGTGATTCTTCTGATGGATTTGGGCAGAGCAAATTAAAAACCTTCTGGAAAGGATTCACTATTCTAGACACCACTGAGAACCTTTGTAATTTGTGGGATGAGGTCAAAATATCAACATTAACAGGAGTTTGGAAGATGTTGACTCCAACCCTCGTGGCTGAGTTTTCAGAGGTTCAAGACTTTGGTGGAGGAAATAACTGCAGATGTGGTGCAAATAGCAAGACAACAAGAATTAGAAAAGGAGCCTGAAAGAGTGACTGAATTGCTGCAATCTCATGATTAAACTTGAACGAGTGAGGAGTTGTTTCTTATGGATAAGTAAAGAAAGTCATTTCTTGGAGTTGTTTCTTATGGATAAGTAAAGAAAGTCATTTCTTGAGATGGAAATGTACTTCTGGTGAATATGCTGTGACCACTGTTGAAATGACAATGAAGGATTTAGAATATTAAATCCTTATTTATATTGATAGGACTGATTCCAATTTTGAAGGATGTTCTACTGTGGGTAAAATGCTATCAAATAGCATTGCATGCTACAGAGAAATCTTTTGTGCAAGGGGGAGTCAATCAATGAGGCAAACTTTACTATTTTCTTATATTAAGAAATTGACACAGCCACCCCAACCTTCAGCAATCATCACCATGATGAGTTAGTAGGTGTCAAGATTGAGGCAAGACCCTCAAACAGCAAAACAATAATTACTCACCAAAAGCTCAAATGGTCATTACCCGCCTCTCCCCCCCCCTTTTTTTTTTAGCAACAAAGCAGTTTTAATGAACATATGGACAACCTTTTTTTTTTTAGACATAATGCTATTGCACACTTAATAGACTATAGAATAGTGTAAAAATGCCTTTATATTCACTGGGAAACCAAAAAATTTGTATGACTCACTTTACTGCAATATTTGCTTTATTATAGTGGTGTGGAACTCATTATACCTGCAATATTTCTGAGCTAGCAGGTAACCCCTGTCATTAACAGCGTGGGTTTAAACTGCGTGGATCCACTTATATGTGGATTTTATTCAACTAAATATGGGTGGAAAACACAGTAGCTAGGAGATGTGAAACCCATGTATACATGGAGGGCCAAATTTTGATATGTGTACACATACATGTGTTGCACAGGGCTAACTGGTGGACTAGAGTACACAAGAATTTTTGTATACATGGGAATTTTGAAGCCAATTCCTTACATATTCCATAGGGTAACTATATATTAATTAATTTTTATTCTTTTTGTATAGTTTGTTTATTAAAGACAATTTTTTTTTTTTTTTTTGTAGAGACAGAGTCTCACTGTACCGCCCTCAGTAGAGTGCCGTGGCGTCACACGGCTCACAGCAACCTCTAACTCTTGGGCTTACGCGATTCTCTTGCCTCAGCCTCCCGAGCAGCTGGGACTACAGGCGCCCGCCACAACGCCCGGCTATTTTTTTGTTGCAGTTTGGCCGGGGCTGGGTTTGAACCTGCCACCCTCGGCATATGGGGCCGGCGCCCTACTCACTGAGCCACAGGCGCCGCCCTAAAGACAAATTTTTAATGCTAAATTATTTAGTCTAAAATTTTCTCTTAAAGTTTCATTAGAATTTGTATCAATTTGCCCTATTTGATTCTGCCTGCCGAGAAATTTTGCTTGATGTTATTTGTAAAGCATGCTTTCTTTATATTTGTATTTTCTTAACATATTTATCACTCTATTTTTAACCTGTGTTACTTTACATATTTGCCTTATAAATAACATTTAGTTCATTTAATTTTATAATACTTGCCCTTTAGTAGTTATCTTTCATGATACCTGAGATACTTAACAATACTTATATTAGTTTATACTTTTATTTTTGGGCTTTTCTCGTTTTTTCCTGTCCATCCTTTATATTTTTCCATTCCCTAATTTTCATTATTTAAATATTTTTTTAAAGTAATTTAGAAGGTATGTATATTATTTTCACTTTAGAATAGTGTTCTGTATAAGAAACAACTAAGCCAGGTAAATGAATGCACCTGTATTTCTCTACTTATGTTAAGTAAAAACAGAATTTGTTGACTGTCCTCTTGTAAGATAAGAGATACAATATGGTTCTTTTCTTTGTTTAAACACTTCCCTTCAACAGCCTTTGTCTATTATTATATTTGTTTTAAAAATTTTTTTGGTTTTTTTTCAATAATAAATGCCAACGTTTGTGTTATATTTCAATGATGTCAGCAGTGATTATATGGTAATGTTTCCAATGTCATGTCTTTGCCATCTTTAAGTTTTTTTTTTCAGTTTTTCAATTTTGATTATTTGGCCAACAGGAGTATTTTCAGAAGAATAAGTGGGTCTCCTTTCCCTACTACCACCAATCACCTTCTATAATACCTTGTCTTAGTTTGCTCAGCCTGTTATAACAAAATATCTTAGATTGAATATTATAAACAATAGAAATTTATTGCACACAGTTATGAGAGCTGGGAAGTCTAAGATCAAGGAGACAGCAGGTGTGGTATCTGGTAAAAGCCCTGTGCTCATATATGCTTTCTGTGTGTCTTCATATTATACAGTGGCAAAGAAAAGGGATGAACTTGGTCTCTCAAGCCCTTTCCTAAGGGCATTACTCTCATCTGTGAGAGAGTTGATCTCATGAACTAACCACCTTCCCAAGGCTCCAATCTTAATACTATTACTTTGGGGATTATATTCCTACATATGAATTTAACATTTAGAACATAGTGTACCTATCCTTTAAGATTTACTTCTGTTGGGCGGCACCTGTGGCTCAGTCGGTGGGGCGCCGGCCCCATATACCGAGGGTGGCGGGTTCAAACCCAGCCCCGGCCAAACTGCAACCAAAAAATAGCCGGGCGTTGTGGTGGGCGCCTGTAGTTCCAGCTACTCGGGAGGCTGAGGCAAGAGAATCGCTTAAGCCCAGGAGTTGGAGGTTGCTGTGAGCTGTGTGAGGCCACGGCACTCTACCGAGGGCCATAAAGTGAGACTCTGTCTCTACAAAAAAAAAAAAAGATTTACTTCTGTTGTCACATACTCTAAGAAGCTTTTCATGACCACTCCTTCTGAAGCTTGACCACTCTATCCTTTATGACTGTGTTCTGGGTTTGTGGCTTTTTCAGAACCCAGTGGCTCAGGAGGACGTGAGTAGCATTTGGCAAAGATTCATTTGTATTTAACAGTGGTTTGTTGCTCTGCCTGAGCTCTGCCTCCTATATGTCCCCTCCCCCTTCTCTCTGTGGAAAAATTGTCCTTCATAAAACTGGTTCCTGATCCTAAAAAGGTTGGGGACTGCTGCTTTATAATACTACTGTACCATATGCAAATGTAGGCATTTTCTACAGCATGGATTTTTATATTCCAGTTGCATATTAACTTGATCTTTTGATTAGAGAGTATGGTAGTTCTCTGTAGGTGATTTCTTGTTAAAACTAAATCTCAATTAGACACTAGTTCTATAAGTAGGAATTTTTAAAACCTGACATGTTCATAACTGTTTTAAGCAGTATTACGTTGTTTTGATCAGTGATAGAAGAAAAATTGATGATAATACTATAAGTTCGGACTGATATTGAAAAGAAAAGATGATTTTGTGAACAAAATATAGATGTAATGAATGCATTCAGTAAAATAGTAAACCTCTGTGAGTTGACCACCCAAGAGACTTTAACAAACTGATCGACATACAGAGGTCTGTACTAATAATGTGATATATGGTCTGGTATATGAAAATTAGGTCAACTTCAGGAGGTGATCATTGTAGGGAGGTGGTCAACCATGGAAGTTCTGCTGTAATTAGATTTTATAGATAAATCCTTAAGCATACACATATACCTTATTTTCTAAAATTCCTGCGGGAGCAGTAAAAATTCTGTGACCTTAATTGAAGAAATTATTTTGATGTAACTTGTGATGACTCAGGGTTTCTTGGGAGTGTTATTATTTTGTGTTATTAATTACTTATATATTTTTTCTATTTTATAAAATTCCCTTGAGATAGAGACTGTTATCATTTTTTCATGCTAGTCTAGCATATTAGCTGGAATATATTGTGAATTTAATGTATGTTAAATGAAAGGTCATAGTGAATAAATGAGGCTTCATTCTCTGTGGTTTATCTTACTACATATAGCTATATACTAACTCATACAGGATAGGGTGGTCTCACTTTATGGAAGGAATATGTTCTGGAGGACATACATAATTCAAAGGTCAATAACTCAAGACTACTTTTCCAAAAGTAATGAGTGGGAAACATGTATGCTGAGGAAGCCAGGATAGGTGAGGACAGCGGGTGACTAGATTTATGTTCTAAGTCAATAAATCCACAATCATTCTAGCATATTTTTGTTTTGAAGTTATAGTTTTTCTCAGCATTTTCTATTATAGTTGCAGAGTGTGGTAACCTAAATTAATGGTACAGCATATTATGGCAGTTGTTTGGCTTCCTTAGTTGCATTTTTTAGCACATGTAAATTTCATTCCAAAGATACTAACTTTTAGAAATATTTTTTTAGCAACAGCACTACCACTTTAAAAATGTTTAAGTAAAGTAGTTTTAGGATAATAAAAAATATATTGAAATTTAACACCATTAATGTTAAGATAATAACTTAAGATTAAATAAGTTGCACGTATTTTATAAGCATTGTACAAATAAAGTATGATGGGGTATTTTTATTTACCAAAAAAAGTGGCAATAACTTAAAGACAGTTTATAGTCACTTATTCTGCCAACTTTGAATTCGTTACTGACATAATCTTTTCTAGAGGAAGGAATCATTTTAAATTGTCCCTATTATATCATTATGTCACAACATAAGTACATAAGATGCAGTTCTATTATATTGGTAAAAATTATCTGGGGTATAATATTTCCCTAACTGAGCTTAAAACTTCTTGAGGGAAACAGATTGTTAACAATTAATCTCATACTTTTTAGGTTGATACCTTGAAGTTATTCATTTAGTGATTTCATAAGGACAGTTGCTGTTAAATCAACAGAAATTGATGAAATATATTTTCCACAATTTAGTGTCTTTGCTAGGAATTTAGAGTAAATTCATGATTCCTGTACTTGGACTGATCAAGTATACTATTCTATCTGAGACAGACTTCCCCTGCTAACAAGAGACATTTTGGGACTGCATCTTAGACAGGAGCCTTTTATTGATGCTGCATGTATAGATACTTCTACAGAGGTGCAGCACCAGTGAAAGGGCAGGAGAATTTTGGAAATAAATCTATCAGTAGTGATGGACCTTGGAGTTGGAGAAATAAAACTTTTTTCTTTATTTTTTATTATTTTTTAAAATTATTTTTTTAGAGACAGTGTCTCACTTCATCAGTAGAGTGCTGTGGCATCGCAGCTCACAGCAACCTCCGACTCCTGGAACCCAGGCGATTCTCTTGCCTCAGCCTCCCAGGTAGCTGAGACCTCAGGTGCCCACCACAATGCCCGGCTATTTTTTGTTGCAATTTGGCTGGGGCTGGGTTCGAACCTGCCACCCTCAGTATATGGGGCCGATGCTGCCCAAAAAATAAAACTGAGCCACAGGCACTGCCCAAGAAATGAAACCTTTTAATCTAATGTTTACTGCAGCCAGTAGTAGAAATTATGAAACCGTTTGTTTGTAAAACAATCACTGTCTCTATCTATGGTAACTTCACAATGCTTAAAGCAATATGTGACCATCTTTGGAATTCATATTGAATTTCTGAATACATGCCACTAGGAGGGAAAAAAACCAACTCCTGCATAAATGACAAGGTCCTATTGAATACCCTGCAAGCTGAAGTAGTTTGCAGCAAGCATTGTTGGAGAAACTCAGACATTATGTTATGCTTGTTGTAAAGGTCACCATGGGTTCTATCTATTAGGTTCAGCCAGACATTGAGGTTCACATGTCCTGAATAGGACAAACTTAGAGCATTAGAAGCATATTGGACAGGTAATACAGCATGCCAGCAGGATATTACTTTTTCACTGTGGTCCTCACAGAAATCCTGGTGGTATTCTTTGTCCCCTATCTCCAGTGACAACCTAGGTAAAAGAAACAAAATCTATATAATTAGGAGAAGGGATTGCTTTGGCTTAAAATTATGCATTATCATTATGCAGCACAAGTGCTGGTATCTTATGTAACAATTTCATGGGTATACCTTCCAAGGTTTCTGTGAGGGGCATGCATAGTTGTAAGAATTTCCCTATTCAGGGAAGCTCAAAGCTATGGCCTTCTACGACGTTTATAGTTAATTCAGAGTTCTCCCATCCAGATGTAATTTAACATTAGGTATCATTTTTTTCCCATAAGCAGTGTTGCTTGGTGTTTGTTAGATTAACTTTAGATTAGACTTACTTTATTGAATCTTTTTTCCATAGTTGATAAAGTTAATTCAGGAGAAAGAAGAGAGAGTGACATATTGGCTACCTTCAAGGGAAAATCTAACAGCACAGATGGTAGTAAAGGAGATACCAGTTACAAATTTGAAGAGCTAGAGTTGATGGTGCTATGACTCAGCCCACTGAGATTAAATGTCATATTTGCTAGGACAGTGTATGGGGATAAATATGTCTTCCACTCTTAAAGATTCCTTAAAATAATGGAGCTGTGATAATCAGTGTATAGAATCATTAATTTGCTTATGGTTTTGACCTCAGCACCTACTCTCTAGTACCTAGGAAGCTCATGAACAAAATCATAGGATTGTTGTGGACTCAGTAAAGAAATTAAAATGGCCACCTGTTTTGAAGGGTGAAAATTTCTGGAAAACTGCATCTGTTATTTAGTTGTTATGGTTGGGAAATAGGGGAAAAGCAGAGAGATAGGGCAATTCTGACACCTGGAATGAAAACGTTTGTAAGGTACTACAGCTATCTCCTTTTTAAAGCAGTTTTACAGAACTTAGGATGAAAGACTAAACACATCAAGTATATTTTTCACAGTGTTTAGAACTCAAATGTGTGTCAACTTGGAGAATAGTAGAAGTAGCAGACACAGACTACAAATTTACCCTACTTTCTGTGTCACTCTTAAACCCTAATTGGCTTTATTTTTATTTAGGACAGTTAAATATTATCTAGCTTCCCCCATCCCCAAGGCTGTGGGAGAATTCTAGTGATATTCAGAACCCATCCAACAGGGCTGGGATAGAAGTGAGAGCTCTGTAGAAGTTAGAAGACTTCTAATATTTAGGAGATGAGACAATTGATATTCTAAGTACCAAAATGTGTTCTCCAAGGATTTATCCTACAAATTCAAGGTTAGTTTAACCATATTCATAAAATAAAGGGAAAAAATCATGTAAGCATCTCAACAGATGGAAAAAGGAGCATTTAAAAAAATTTAGTACTAAGTTTTTCAGCATAGTTTTAATAAAAGAGGATTTCTTTCTTGTGATGATGGGCATCTGTGAAAAGCTATATCTAACAATGTCCTTAATGGTAAAACACTGGACACTTTCCCTCTAAAACTGAGTACAAGGCAGGGATGTTGGCTCTCACCACTAGTGTTCAACATTGTACTTTAGGCTGAAACAAAGTTTCAGGATACAGGGTTGGACAATTAAGTTCATAATTCATCCTAGAAAAAGTGCTACATACCTCATTGCTGAATATCACTATAGTTTACCTTCAGAATACTTCCCTTGCTCATCTGGTGACCATAGTGATTGATAGTCAGCAATGAGTTATGTAGCACTTTTTCCAGGATGAGTTTGTAAATTTAATTGTCAGACCTCGTATACTATTAATATAAAGAAATCTATATTTTTTACATATGAACAAAAAAAATTGGAAAATAAAATCAACAAAATAGTTTCACTTACGATAGAAGAACTACTTGGAAATAATTTAACAAAAGATATAAAAAAATTCTAACAGAAAAGTGAAATATGTTACCAAAAGTAATTAAAGATCATAATAAATGGATAGATATTTTTTATTCATAGTTTAAAGGATTCAATATTAAGATGTCACTTCTCCCCCAGTCTGTTAATCAACTCATTTTGAGTCATAATCTTAATAGGCTTTTTTTAAAAATAGAAATTGAGATGATGATTCTAAAATATATTTGGGGATACAAAGTAGCCAAAAGAATCTTGAAAAAGAGCAGAATTATAATACTAATACATGTACTACTTGACATCAAGATTTACTATAGAAAGCTATCATAAAATAGTATTATACTGGCATGGGAAAGATAAAAATAAACCAACAGAACAAAACAGAGTCCTGAAATAGAACCAAATTTATTTGATCAATTAATTTTCAACAAAGTTGCCAGTGGGGAAAAGAAATTCTTTTAAATAATTGATGCTAGAAAAACTGGATGTCCATATGGAAAAACATGAACCTCAACCCTTATCTCTCAACAGACACAGACATTACATCAGGATAGCCCGTACACCTAAATAAGAAAGCTAAAACTGTAAAGATTCTGAAAAATATAAAAACACAGGATGGGCTCGGTGCCCATAGCACAGTGGTTACGGCACTGGCCACATGCACTGAGGCTGGCAGTTTCAAACCCAGCCCAGGCCAGCTAACCAACAATGACAACTGCAACCAAAAAATAGCTGGGCGTTGTGGTTAGCACCTGTAGTCCCAGCTACTTGGGAGACTGAGGCAAGAGAATTAATTAAGCCCAAGACTTTGAAGTTGCTGTGAGCTGTGATGCCACAGCACTCTACTGAGGGTGACATAGTGAGACTCTGTCTCAAAGAAAAAGAAAAACACAGGATGATATGTTTGCAACCTAAGAATGGACAAAAGGGTTCTTACATAGGACACAGAGAGTAAAAAGCATGAAAGAAAAATTTGATAAACTAAACATCATCAAAATTAAAAACATATATTCATCAAAATAGATTATTAAGAAAATGTATGAGCAAGTCATAGATCAGAAGAAAATAGTCACAAAGTATATGTCTGTCACTGGTTTTGTTTCCAGAGTAGATTTTTTTTTTTTTTTTTTTTTTTGTGGTTTTTGGCCAGGGCTGGGTTTGAACCCACCACCTCCGGCACATGGGGCCGGAGCCCTACTCCTTTGAGCCACAGGCACCGCCCCAGAGTAGATTTTTTAAATGTCCTACAACTCAATAATAAAAAGATAGCTGTGTTTTGTTTAAATGGACAAAGGTTTGAACATGTGCTTCATAAAGATAAATTACTGGCTAACAAGCACATCAAAAAGATATCCGTTGTCATCAGGGGAATGTAAATTAAAATAACAATGAGAGACGACTCTATACTCACTAGAATGGTTAAAATTTTAAAGACTGATAATCCTAAATGTTGGCAAGAACTATAACCAACTGAAACTTAACATCTCTTATTGGTAGAGTGTATAATGGTACCATCACTTGGGGAATTTCTTATAAAACCAAACATATACTTACCCTCTAATACAGCAATTCCACTCTTTAGTATTTACCCAAAAGAAAGCATGTGTTTACAAAAAGACTTTTACAAAGATGTTCATAACAATTTTATTCATATTACCTCCAAACAGGAAACATGTCAGGTGTATTTCAACAGGAGAATGGCTAGACAAACTCTAGTATGTTCATGAATGGAATATTCTTCAGCAATAAAAATTGACTATGTAGATAAATAAATACTACCATATAGATGTATCTCAAAATGATGCTGAATCAAGGAAGCCTTACATAAAAGATATATGATTTCATTTATGTGGTGTTTTAGAAAAGGCAAAAGTAATCTTATGTGAAAAACATTAAAATAATAGCCTGTGAGACTGGGGATTCACTGAAAGAGGCAAGAGAGAAGATGATACAGATGCTTTGTATCTTGGGTCACATTGAGTGTATGTGTTTGTCAAAATTTGTTGAATTGTACAATTTAAGATTTTACGGTGTACACCTTTTACATGAATACATAATACTGAAAGATAACATGTAAAAATTAAATAGGTTAGATTAGTAAGAAAATGAATGACTTCTACTTTCTGATTTATTGATCTACTGTGTGTTATAGCTAGTCTCCAAAGACTGTCTCCAAATGAACTGTGTCTCCCACTATTTGTGCTCATTTGTAGTCCTTTGCCCTTGCATCTAAGCTGCCTGTGTAAATCACTTTTAACCAATGAAATGCAGTAGAAGTGACTGTGTAACTTCTAAAGCTCTTCTGCTTTGGCCTCCTATAATGCATACCCTGGGGGAGACCACCTGCCATGTAAAAAGTCCATCTATCCTAGATTGCTACGCTGAGAAGAATCCCAAACTGGCCATGTGGACAGGTTACTTGGAGAGAGAGGGGTACCTGGCCATCCCCTAGTCATTTTAGCCTTTCCAATGGAAATACCAAACATGAGAATGAAAAAGCCATTTTGGACATTTAATTCTGTCAGGCTTTCAGACGACTTCATTCCCAACTGCCATCTAAAAGCAATGAACTACCCAGCTCATTTGCATTTATCTATCTATAGTATAATGTTTCATTTATCTATAGAAATTTGGTGGTTTAAAATAACAAATTATTATTTCATTCATTCATTTACAGCATACATTAAGTACCAGATATGTGCTAAAAACTGCTAGACTGTAGTCCTAACACTCTGGGAAGCCAAGGAAGGTAGATTTCTTGAGCTCATGAGTTCGAGACCAGCCTGAGCCAGAGTGAGACCTCATCTCAAAAATAGTTGGGCATTGTGGCGGGTGCTTGTAGTCCCAGCTACTTGGGAGGCTAAGGCAAGAGAATCACTTAAGCGCAAGAATTTGAGATTGCTGTGAGCTGTGACGTCATGGCACTCTACCAAGGCTGATAAAGTAAGACTCTGTCTCAAAAATAAAATAAAATAAAATAAAAATGGCTAGAGTTATAAAAATGAATATAACATAGATACTCAGCTGTTGAATTTCATTTATTATATGTTGACTGTATAAGGGGAATATCTAGAGTCTTTAAGGTAGAAGCAATCACTAGGCAGTTAGAAATTCAAGTCTAGCACTCAGGATATATTTGAGAATGATCTTGATGTATATGTGTGTTTAAGCCAAGAGAATAGATGAATTCTTCCAGGAAGAGAGATTTAGAGGGGGAAAATGGGACCTATGATAGGATCCTAGGCAGAGGGGAGAGTGGTTATTGACAGACAGATCACAGCAGAGCTATCAAAGAGATGGGAGGAGAATAGGAGATAATGGAATTTCAAGGAGGGTATGATTAGTTATGTTTATTCCCACAGAAGTCAAATATGATCAGAACTAAAAAGTATCCAGTACATTTTGCCAATTAGAATATACATTGGTGACCTCAAATTTATTTCAATGAATGTGTAATTACTAAAAGCAATGGATAAGCATGAGGATAAAAACAGGTTGTAGTGAGTTGAAGGAGGTGAGAAATTATAGATTACTGTATTTTCTTGTGTAAAGTCAAGAGAGACTGGCCAACTGGTAGTTGAGGGACTTCAGGTTTTTAATTTGGAAGCAACTTAATCACTTTGGTAAGCCATTTGGAAGGAACAGTGGGAGAGAGAGAGTGGTTAAAGATGCAGGGAAAATGAATACCCAGTGTCTACTTTTCCTGCCTCATCCCTTCCCAATTGTGGTCTGCTACAAGATTAAAACTCACATTTTAAACCTGTTAGATGTATCCATAAATCAGACATTTATGGGCATAAGCCTGTGAAAAAAATAACGTATTTGTGACCTTTGTCTGTGCTGCAAGTTTAAGTGTTACTATTTTAATATAATATGTATAGAAAGACCTATACAGAATCTTTTTTTGTTTTGGAGAAGAATGAGGATGCCGTAAGATTTGTTCTAGCTCTAGGAAGTTTATTTCTTTTATATAACTCAAGTATAGACTTCTCTTTTTTTTTTTTTTTTTGGCTGCGGCTGGGTTTAAACCCACCAATTCTGGCATATGGGGCTGGTGCCTTACTCCTTTGAGCCACAGGCGCCGCCCTAACTATAGAATTTCTTAAAAGGAACAAGCCATCTACTCTTAATGCCACTATCCCCACCCCTTTTCTTGTTCAATGTGATAATCTCTAGTGGTCAATTTCTATCTTCTTTTGCCTTCTTGACAGTAAAGAAATGTCTCAGATTACTTGACCCTTTGGTTCGATTGCCTGCCCCTAATTTAGTTTCTCTTCTTATTCTCACCAATGTGAAGTCAAGTCCAGAATGACACACTGTTAATAAATGGTGTTCACTGCAAGTGAATTGCTTAATTTGAGTAGTAGTGGGTTAGAAATTTGATTTGCACT
Organism: Nycticebus coucang; assembly: GCF_027406575.1. Classification (NCBI taxonomy): domain Eukaryota; kingdom Metazoa; phylum Chordata; class Mammalia; order Primates; family Lorisidae; genus Nycticebus; species Nycticebus coucang. Next base: position 61,317,774 of record NC_069783.1, read on the forward strand.
ATAACATAGCATTATTATCATTTCTAAATGTGTAAATTTTCTGTGAAACAAGGCTTTATCAAGTAGTAAAATATTATATAAATATTTTGGGTTGGGGAATTTTTTTGGTCAGAGTAGTATATTACTGGGGAAAGCTTACTTCTGAAAAAAATTCTAGGAATAAATTTTTGTTATAAATCTTTAAAGTTTACTTTTTCTGATTCTAAAAGAAAACATTGATTGTACAAAATTTGGGAGAAACAGAGAAGTACTTTTTTATGAGAAACATAAAATTATGTATTCTAGGTCACAGACTCAACACTATTTGGATGGAACATGCCACAGACTATTCCAGACTGAATATCCTTCATTGCAGTAGTAGCTTACTAGCACTACTGTCACATAGTCACCGAAGACACAAACTTATCCTAGATTCCTTTCCCTATCACTTGTGCCACAATAGCCATCAGATTTCTTTAATTAATGAATATACATCAACTGCCTTCTCTCAGGGAGTAGTGATATTTGTCTTGCTTCATATCCTGTTTTTATCAAATGCTGCCACCATATTGCTGCTGGAGTGATGTTTCTAAAATATACATTTGATCTTTCAGTGGATTCCCATAGGTCTTAGAGTAAAGTTCACATTCTTTAGTTTGGTCGCAATAACCATTAAGGGCATTTCCCAGCCTTATCTTATTCCATTTCCAATCCCTGGCATCTTAAACCTCAAACAACTTTATTTCCTCAAGAGTGTTATGTTCTCTTTGCTTCTCTTTTGTTCTCAAGGAATACCATCCATTTCCTCTTCTTTTTGTCTTTTTTTTTTTTTGGTTGTTTTTGGTTTTTTTTGAGGCAGGTTCTTATTCTGTGTGCCAGGCTAGAGTGCTGTGGCATCATCATAGCTCCCTGCAATCTCAAACTCTGGAGCTCACATGATCTCCTGCCTCAGCCTCCTAAGAAGTTGGAACTATAGGTTCCTTCCATGACACCCAGATAATTTTTCTGTATTGTGCAGAAATGAGGTCTTGCCTTTGCTCAGACTGCTCTCAAACTCCTGGCCTTAAGCGATCCTCCCACTTTAACCTCCCAGAGTGCTAGGATTACAAGCATGAGCCACCACATCTGGCACATCTTTTATTTTAACAATAATAATATCTATTTGTCAGGGCGGCGCCTGTGGCTCAAAGGAGTACGGCGCCAGCCCCATATGGCAGAGGTGGTGGGTTCAAACCCAGCCCCGGCCAGAAACAGCAAAAAAAAAAAGAATAATATCTATTTGTCATGCTTGCTTCAGCAGCACATATACTAGAAATTAGAATGATACAGAGAAGATTAGCATGGGCCCTGCACAAGGGTGACATACAAATTTGTGAAGTGTTCCATATTTTTTGGTTTTGGGGATCCCGCTTCCTCTCCCTCTCTCCTGGGTTTTAGGGGCCTGGGCAGGGAAGATGGGGAAGGCACATCGTGACTGTGTTTTTCATAACTTATATATGGTGCATTTACACGAGTAAATCCTCAGCTGGGGAAAAAAATATCTACATTATTAGCTCAAATATAGGAAACCCCCAACCTCTGATTAAGTTATATTCTCTTTTCTAGCTTTCCATAGCCCATGATGATATCTAAATGAATATTTATCATATATCATAGTTTATATTTAGCGCGTTATCATGTATTACTTGTCTATCTGCCTCACTAAAATATAAAGCCATGAGAGCAAGTAGTGGCACAGGCATGTAATAAGTCCTTGATGAATATTTATTAAATAGCTAAGTAGTACTTCTTTGGATTTGGATTTAACATTTATTTGCATAGCAAATAAAGTGAGCATTTGTGTAGATAATCAAAGTTACCTTTTCATTCTGTTAATATGAATGGAAGTTCAGGAAACAAGTTCTAGAAATGAAGTAAGGATTTATTAAGTTAAGGATAAATAAGAAAAACTACTAGGTTAGGAAGAACAATTTTTCATTAGTGAAGAGAATAGAAAGAAGAAATTGCTTTTGGTTAGTTAATGAGGAAATACTCATCAGTGGTTTTAGATGTCACCAAAAGCATGATGATGGGAGGATGTATTCTAAACATTCAGAAAAATAATTTACTTGTGTAATAACCTGTTAGTATTAAATAAATGCCCAATTGTACCTAAAACTCTGGAATATTATTAATGCTTTGAAAGTAAGGACTAAATCTAGTATTTTTTTTTAACTGTTTTTCTTCTTTTTATTTAATGGCTCAACATTTTTTTCATGTTAAAATGTACAGAGTTCTTTTGAAAGTACTCACTAGAAAGGGGGGAAAAGGTATTACATGCAAGTAGAGGAAGGGATTTTAACATTTGGGTAGATGTGATAGATTTGCAAACTCATTAATAATTAATATCTCATTGTTGTGTATTTTTTTTTTTTTATTGTTGGGGATTCATTGAGGGTACAATAAGCCAGGTTACACTGATTGCAATTGTTAGGTAAAGTCCCTCTTGCAATCACGTCTTGCCCCCATAAAGTGTGACACACACCAAGGCCCCACCCCCCTCCCTCCTTCCCTCTTTCCCCCCCCCACATAATCATAATTGTCATTAATTGTCCTCATATCAAAATTGAGTACATAGGATTAATGCTTCTCCATTCTTGTGATGCTTTACTAAGAATAATGTCTTCCACGTCCATCCAGATTAATACGAAGGATGTAAAGTCTCCATTTTTTTTAATGGCTGAATAGTATTCCATGGTATACATATACCACAGCTTGTTAATCCATTCCTGGGTTGGTGGGCATTTAGGCTGTTTCCACATTTTGGCGATGGTAAATTGAGCTACAATAAACAGTCTAGTACAAGTGTCCTTATGATAAAAGGATTTCTTTCCTTCTGGGTAGATGCCCAGTAATGGGATTGCAGGATCAAATGGGAGGTCTAGCTTGAGTGCTTTGAGGTTTCTCCATACTTCCTTCCAGAAAGGTTGTACTAGTTTTCAGTTCCACCAGCAGTGTAAAAGTGTTCCCTTCTCTCCACATCCACGCCAGCATCTGCAGTTTTGAGATTTTGTGATGTGGGCCATTCTCACTGGGGTTAGATGATATCTCAGGGTTGTTTTGATTTGCATTTCTCTAATATATAGAGATAAGGAACATTTTTTCATGTGTTTGTTAGCCATTCGTCTGTCGTCTTTAGAGAAAGTTCTATTCATGTCTCTTGCCCATTGGTATATGGGATTGTTGGCTTTTTCATGTGGATTAATTTGAGTTCTCTATAGATCCTAGTTATCAAGCTTTTGTCTGATTGAAAATATGCAAATATCCTTTCCCATTGTGTAGGTTGTCTCTTTGCTTTGGTTATTGTCTCCTTAGCTGTACAGATGCTTTTCAGTTGAATGAAGTCCCATTTGTTTATTTTTGTTGTTGTTGCAATTGCCATGGCAGTCTTCTTCATGAAGTCTTTCCCCAGGCCAATATCTTCCAGTGTTTTTCCTATGCTTTCTTGGAGGATTTTTATTGTTTCATGCCTTAAATTTAAGTCCTTTATCCATCTTGAATCAATTTTTGTGAGTGGGGAAAGGTGTGGGTCCAGTTTCAGTCTTTTACATGTAGACATCCAGTTCTCCCAACACCATTTATTGAATAGGGAGTCTTTCCCCCAAGGTATGTACTTGTTTGGTTTATCAAAGATTAGGTGGTTGTAAGATGTTAGTTTCATTTCTTGGTTTTCAATTTGATTCCAAGTGTCTATGTCTCTGTTTTTGTGCCAGTACCATGCTGTCTTGAGCACTATGGCTTTGTAGTACAGGCTAAAATCTGGTATGCCGATGCCCCCAGCTTTATTTTTGTTACAGAGAACTGCCTTAGCTATACGGGGTTTTTTCCGGTTCCATACAAAACGCATAATCATTTTTTCCAAATCTTGAAAGTACGATGTTGGTATTTTGATAGGAATGGCATTGAATAGGTAGATTGCTTTGGGAAGTATAGACATTTTAACAATGTTGATTCTTCCCATCCATGAGCATGGTATGTTCTTCCATTTGTTAATATCCTCTGCTATTTCCTTTCTGAGGATTTCATAGTTTTCTTTATAGAGGTCCTTCACCTCCTTCGTTAGATATACTCCTAGGTATTTAATTTTCTTTGAAACTATGGTGAAGGGAGTTGTGTCCTTAATTAGCTTCTCATCTTGACTGTTATTGGTGTACACAAAGGTGACTGACTTGTGGACATTGATTTTATATCCTGAAACATTACTGTATTTTTTGATGACTTCTAGGAGTCTTGTGGTTGAGTCTTTGGGGTTCTCTAAGTACAAGATCATGTCGTCAGCAAAGAGGGAGAGTTTGACCTCCTCTGCTCCCATTTGGATTCCCTTTATTTCCTTGTCTTGCCTAATTGTATTAGAACTTCCAGCACTACGTTGAATAGTATAGGTGACAGAGGACAACCTTGTCTGGTTCCAGTTCTAAGAGGAAAAGCTTTCAGTTTTACTCCATTCGGTAAAATATTGGCTGTGGGTTTGTCATAGACAGCTTCCATCAGTTTTAGAAATGTGCCACCTATGCCTATACTCTTCAGTGTTCTAATTAGAAAAGGATGCTGGATTTTATCAAATGCTTTTTCTGCATCTATTGAGAGGATCATGTGATCGTTATTTTTGCCTCTGTTAATATGGTGGATAACGTTTATAGACTTGCGTATGTTAAACCAGCCTTGCATTACTGGGATGAAGCCTACTTGATCATGATGAATGACTTTTTTGATGATAAGCTGTAATCTATTGGCTAGGATTTTGTTGAGAATTTTTGCGTCTATTTTCATGAGTGAGATTGGTGTGAAATTCTCCTTTTTGTTTGGGTCTTTTCCTAGTTTTGGTATCAGGGTGATGTTTGCTTCATAGAATGTGTTGGGGAAGATTCCTTCTGCCTCAATTTTTTGGAATAATATCTGCAGTACAGGAATAAGCTCTTCCTTGAAGGTTTGATAGAATTCTGGAGTGAAGCCATCTGGACCAGGGCATTTTTTGGTTGGAAGATTTTTTATTGTTTCTTTGATCTCAGTGCTTGAAATTGGTCTGTTCAGGAGCTCTATTTCTTCCTGGCTGAGTCTAGGGAGAGGGTGTGATTCCAAATATTGATCCATTTCCTTCACATTGTCAAATTTCTGGGCATAGAGTTTCTGGTAGTATTCAGAGATGATCTCTTGTATCTCTGTGGGATCAGTTGTTATTTCCCCTTTATCATTTCTGATTGAGGTTACTAGAGATTTTACTTTTCTATTCCTCGTTAGTCTGGCCAATGGTTTATCTATTTTATTTATTTTTTCAAAAAAACAACTCCTTGTTTCATTAATTTTCTGAATGATTCTTTTGTTTTCAATTTCATTGATCTCTGATTTGATTTTGTTTCTTTTTTTTTTTTTTTTTGTAGAGACAGAGTCTCACTTTATGGCCCTCGGTACAGTGCCGTAGCCTCACACAGCTCACAGCAACCTCCAACTCCTGGGCTTAAGTGATTCTCTTGCCTCAGCCTCCCGAGTAGCTGGGACTACAGGCGCCCGCCACGACGCCCGGCTATTTTTTGGTTGCAGTTTGGCCGGGACCGGGTTTGAACCCGCCACCCTCCGTATATGGGGCCGGCGCCTTACCGACTGAGCCACAGGCGCCGCCCCCTCTGATTTGATTTTGGATATTTCTTTTCTTCTACTGAGTTTAGGCTTAGATTGTTCTTCTTTTTCCAATTCCATAAGATCTCTTGTGAGATTCTTGATGTGCTCTCTTTCTGTTTTTCGAATGTAGGCATCTAAAGCGATGAATTTTCCTCTCTAAACTGCTTTTGCAGTATCCCACAGGTTTTGGTAGCTTGTGTCTTCATTGTTGTTATGCTCAAGGAAGTTAATGATTTCCTGTTTTATTTCTTCCTTCACCCATCTGTTATTCAACCGAAGATTGTTTAATTTCCATGCCTTTGGGTGGGGTCGAGCATTTTTGTGAGAGTTGACTTCCACCTTTAGTGCCTTATGGTCTGAGAAGATACAAGGTAAAATTTCAATTCTTTTGATTCTGTTGATATTTGTTTTGTGCCCCAGGATATGATCAATTTTGGAGAACGTTCCATGGGGTGATGAGAAGAATGTATATTCTTTATCTTTGGGGTGGAGTGTTCTATATGCGTCTATCAAGCACAGTTGTTCTAGGGTCTCATTTAAATCTCTTATATCCTTGCTTAATTTCTGTTTAGAGGACCTGTCCAGCTCTGTAAGAGAAGTGTTAACGTCCCCTGTTATTATGGTATTATCAGATATCATATTGCTCAGACTGAGTAAGGTCTGTTTCAAGAATCTGGGAGCATTTAAATTGGGTGCATAAATATTTAGAATTGAAATGTCTTCTTGTTGTATTTTTCCCTTGACCAATATAAAGTGTGACCATCTTTGTCTTTTTTGACTTTAGTTGCTTTAAATCCACATGTATCTGAAAATAAGATTGCAACTCCTCTTTTCTTCTGAATTCCATTTGCCTGAAAAATTGTCTTCCAACCCTTGACTCGGAGCTTTAATTTGTCTTTTGAAGCCAGGTGTGTTTCTTGCAGACAGCAAATGGATGGCTTGTGTTTTTTAATCCAGTCAGCCAATCTATGTCTCTTCAGTGGGGAATTCAAGCCATTAACATTTATTGAGATAATTGATAAGTGTGGTAGTATTCTATCCATCTTATGAGAGTCCATTGCTTAGTTTTATCTTTTGCAACAGTGTGGAGGTTAGGTTCTGTCCTTTAATTTCTGAGTTCTTACTTTGCTGCTGATCCATTGTGGTGGTCAGTGTGCAGAACAGGTTGAAGTATTTCCTGTAGAGGTGGTCTTGTTGTGGTGAATTTCCTCAATGTTTGTATATCCGTAAATGATTTGATTTCTCCGTCAATTTTTAAACTTAGCTTAGCAGGGTACAGAATTCTGGGCTGAAAATTGTTCTGTTTAAGTAGATTAAAGGTAGATGACCATTGTCTTCTTGCTTGGAAAGTTTCATTAGAGAAGTTTGCGGTCACTCTGATGGATTTGCCCCTGTAGGTCAACTTGCGCTTACTCCTGGCAGCTTGCAGAATCTTTTCTTTTGTCTTGACTTTGGACAGGTTCATCACAATGTGTCTTGGGGAAGCTCGGTTAGAGTTGAGGCGACCTGGGGTCCCATAGCCCTCTGAAAGCAGTGTGTCAGAATCTTTGGTGATATTTGGGAAATTTTCTTTTATAATATTCTCTAGTATGGCTTCCATTCCTCTGGGGCATTCTTCTTCCCCTTCTGGAATTCCTATAACTCGTATGTTGGAACACTTCATAAAGTCTGATAATTCTGACAGTGAATGTTCTGCTTTCTCTCTCTTCTTTTCTGCCTCTTTTACTATCTGAGTTATCTCAAAAACTTTGTCTTCTACCTCTGAATTTCTTTCTTCTGCATGGTCTAACCTGTTGCTGATACTTTCCATTGCGTCTTTAAGTTCCCTGATTGACTGTTTCCTTTCCTTCAGCTCTGCTATATCTTTTTTATATTCTTCATATCATTCATCTCTTATTTGATTCTGTTTTTGAATTTCCTTTTTGTTAATTTCCACTTTATTAGCAGTTTCCTTCATTGTTTCCATCATTTCTTTCATTGTTTTCAACATGTGTATTCTAAATTCCCTTTCTGTCATTCCTAACATTTCTGTATAGGTGGAATCCTCTGCAGTGGCTACCTTATGGTCCCTTGGCGGGGTTGTTCTGGACTGGTTCTTCATGTTGCCTGGAGTTTTCTGCTGATTCTTCGTCATGAGTGATTTCTGTTATCTGTTTCCTTGCCCTAATTTTCCTTTCAGTTCCTCTTGCTCTTTAAGTTCTCTTGCCTATTGACTAAAGGTTACAGGACCAGAAGGGTGAGAAGGTTGAAGAGCAAAAAATGGATGAAAGAAAGGAGGACCGAGTGATAAGAGAAAAAGAAAAAAAATAGAGAAAGGAGAGGGGGTGGGTAAAAGGAATATTGACAAAAAGAAGAGAGGCACAGAAAGAGGGAGACACAGCAATATAGGTGTACAGTAGGGTACTTTGATACAACCTTAAAAAAAAAACCGCCTTCTGGGGGTGCCCAATTGGGTGGTTCCCTTGAGGTCAGCAGCTCTTTGCTAACCTGATCAGACACAGTACCCCATCTCCACCAAGTAAAGAGGAAAGACAAAAATGCTATAAATCAAACCAAAACAAGCAAACAGAAAACTTTCCGGGATAAAATTGGCTGGAAAAATCAAATAATAGCGGTAGAAGCACTAACTAATATGAAGTTCTAATTATTGAAATAGGCAGCAATGGGAAATTATAATTAAACTAGAGAAACTGAGAAAGAAAAAGGATCTGTATGGAAAAGGTTGAACTTAAAAAACAAAACAACCATCAACAACATCAAAATAAACAAAAATAACAACCAAACCAAAAAAAAAAAAAAAAAAAAAACACGACCAAAAACAAAGCAGTATGTATATGTTATTGAATATTGTCTGGGCAACACGTGGTCTTCTGGGGTATGAGATGTTAGTTACAGTTCTGATACGACTGGAGGCTGCTAGTTTCTCAAACCCCAGCAGGTAGACACCCTAAATCTCTTCAGCCTACTTAAAAGGCTCTTTGAACTTGTTCACTTGCTGAGCAGAAGCTTTCCCAGGGAAGTGCTTGTCGCTGGAATCACTGCTGAAGTGGCTATCCACTTACCCTGTGTGCCGAAACTGGTCTCCCTCTGCCCCCGAGCTTTAGGGCTGCAAGGTGGCTCAGACCCCGCCCTTAGGCTACTTGGTCGCTGGGTTACCAGTTCCCACCCAATTCTAGCTCTGCGACCCTGAGGGCGGAGCTTGCCCGGGGCAGATCGCTGACAATGGCTGCCTGTGACCCAGAGCCAAATACTTTTAGCTCCGTCTGGCTCAGCGGCTCAGACTGGGGCCCTAGACAAAGGCCAAAGTTCTCCTCACTCCCGCTCAGGCTCTCCCCAAGGCAGTTCAGCTGAGTGCCAAGTCCAAAGACACCAAAACAGTTCACAGTTAAGGCCTTTCTGGTTTGCAGTCTCGCTGCTACTGAACTTACAGTTGCGGGCGGGTTTAGACGGATTGAACACACGCGACCACTTGCCGGTTTTCCACTGTTTTAGTCCTCCTCCTGGGGTCCAGAAGTCTCTTGCTGACTCCCTGTATCCTCTGAGGGGTGATGATAGGCAGATCCCACCAGCCAGAGATGCCTGGAGTCCTATCTCCCCAGACTCACGGTGCCCAGATGCAAGGAAGCTGTTACTCGGCTGCCATCTAAATCTAGTATTTCTTAAGTATGCCCTATAGTGTTCATTATATAAAATGTTGGGTAGATAATTGATTTCTACTCTCATTGAGATTACATTTAGGAACATAATATGATTAAAATGTCTTAGCTATATAAAGAAAATTACAAGTCTTGGAACATTATTTAAAATTTTGTGGAACTAATTATTGCACATCTGGGAATCTACAGCAAATAAATAATACCAAAATATTACATATAAAATATCTACATGATAAAATATGGATATTAATATTATTTCTTAAACTATAAGAATTAACTGATAATGCATGCAGAGCCCTTTGCACTGGTTTATATTAGTTGCTGCTAATTTTTTATATTTTCAATGTTAAAAAGTAAACAATTTAAAAATTTTTTTTAAATACACAACTCAATGAATGAAAAAAGAACAGTCATGAGATTTGTAATCACTTAACATTGATCCTCCACTCCATTATATTTTTCCTAAAAATTACAAAAAGTTACAATGACCAGTGGTGGGAGGTAAAGGATCTAATTTATGATTAAATTCTACCTAATGAGAAATTTGCTAGGTTACCTTGAGTGACAGTGGGGTTTAAAACTATTGGTTAGAAAAATGGAAGAAGATACTTTATGAAGTCTGTCTATTCAACTTCTATTGCTATGTTGCTTGACACTTCCATTCAGGAAAGATTTCTCTGTAGCATGCATTTTACCCACAGTAGAACATCCTTCAAAATTGGAAATCAGTCCTATCAAATAACTGCCACTGCTTCATCAACTAAGTTGATATCATATTCTAAAATCTTTCATTGTTATTTCAACAGTGGTCACAGCACATTCACCAGAAGTACATTTCCATCTCAAGAAATGACTTTCTTTACTTATCCATAAGAAGCAGCTCCTCACCCATTCAAGTTTAATCATGAGATTGCAGCAATTCAGCCACTCTTTCAGGCTCCTTTTCTAATTCTAGTTGTCTTGCTATTTGCACCACATCTGCAGTTATTTCCTCTACCAAAGTCTTGAACCCCTGAAAACTCAGCCACGGGGGTTGGAGTCAACATCTTCCAAACTCCTATTAATGTTGATATTTTGACCTCATCCCACAAATTACAAAGTTCTTAATGGTGTCTAGAATAGTGAATCCTTTCCAGAAGGTTTTTAATTTGCTCTGCCCAGATCCATCAGAGGAATCACTATCTGTGGTACCTATATCTTTAAAAAATGTCTTTCTGAAATTCTAAGGCTTGAAGGTGAAAATTATTCCTTGATCCATGAGCTACAGAAACACTACTCTTCTGTACACCCCCCACCAGAGCTCTTGGGCGATCAGGTGTATTGTCAATGAGCAGTAACATTTTTTTTTTTGTTTGTTTTTGTTTTTGAGACAGAGCCTCAAGCTGTTGCCCTGGGTAGAGTGCCATGGCATCACAGCTCACAGCAACCTCCAACTCTTCGGCTTAGGTGATTCTCTTGCCTCGGCCTCCCAAGTAGCTGGGACTACAGGCGTTCGCCACAACACCTGGCTACTTTTTGTTGTAGTTGTCATTGATGTTTGGCAGGACTGGGCTTGGTTTAAACCCACCAACTCCTGGTGTATGTGGCTGGCACCTTAGCCGCATGAGCTATAGGCACTGAGCCAGCAGTAACATTTTGAATGAAATCTTTTTTTCTAAACAGTAGCTCTCAACAGTGGGCTTAAAATATTCAGTAAACCATGCTGTAAACATGTGCTGTCATCTAGGCTTTTTGTTGCATTTGCAGAGCACAGGCAGAGTAGATTTAGAATCATTCTGAAAGGCCTTAGGATTTTCAGAATGGTAAATGAACATTGGCTTCAAGTTAAAGTTAACCAGCACCTAACAAGAGTCTGCCTGTCCTTTGAAGTTTTGAAGTCAGGCATTGACTCCTCTCTAGCTATGAAAGTCCCAGATGGCATCTTCTTCTAATAGAAGGCTATTTTGTCTACACAGACAAGTCTGTTGTTTATTTAGTGCAGACATCTTCATCGATGATCTTAAGCTATATCTTCTAGATTGCTTACTGCTCCTTCTACATCAGCACTTGCTGCTTCACCTTGTACTTTTATATTACGAAGACGGCTTATTTCCTTAAACTTCACGAACCAATCTCTGCTATCTTCAGACTTTCTCTCAGTCTTCATAGAGATTAGACTTTGACCTTAAGGGGATGTTGTGGCTGGCTTGATCTTCTGTCCAGTCCCCTAAAACTTCTTCCACATCAACAACAAGGCTGTTTCTTATCATCTGTGTGAGCACTTTTAGTTTCTTTCAAGAACTCTCCTTTGCATTCACAACTTAGCTAACTACATGGCACAAGCAGCGTAAGCTATCAGCCTATCTCAGCTTTTGACATGCCTTCCTCACTAAGATTAATCATTTGTAACTTTTCTTTTTACATGAGAGATGTGGGACTCTTTCTTTCACTTAGAGGCCACTGTAGGTTCACTTATTGGCCTAATTTTAGCATTGTCATGTCTGATAGAATAAGGACACCTGAGAAGAGGGAGAGAGATAAGGAAATAGCTGCTAGGTGATGTAGTTAGAATGCACACATTTATTAAAATCTCTGTCTTAAATGGAAATGATTGTGGCACTCCAAAATAGTTATGATGGTAACATGAAAGGTCACTGAATAGAATAGAGATCGCCATAACAGATGTTATAATAATAATGCAGTTTGAAGTATTGGAAGAATTACAAAATGTGACAGAGATACAAAGTGAGCTCATGGTGTTGGAAAAATAGTGCTGATAGGTTTGCTCAATGCAGAATCACCACAAACCTTCAATTTGTCAAACATGCAATATATTTATAGTACAGTATAATAAGATATGCCTGTAAGCATTTATTAAGCCTGTTATAGTGTTGACTTTATAACATGTAAGTTATGCATGGAAAATAGTCTTTTTTCATCTTTTTATCCCAAGCATAGGGCTTAGTATAGGCTGACTAATAAATATTTATACAGGCTGGGTGTGGTGGCTGACACCTGTAATCCTAGCACTTTGGGAGGTGGAGGCAGGTGTACTACCTTAGCTCAGGAGTTTGAGACCAGCCTGAGCAAGAGCAACACCAGGTCTCTACTAAAAATAGAAAAAGTAGTGTAGCCGGATATAGTGTTGGGCACCTGTAGTCCCAGCTACTTGAAAGGGTGAGGCAAGAGGACTGCTCAAGCCCAAGAGTTTGAGGTTGCTGTGAGCTGTGATGATCTGATGCCACAACACTCTACCCAGGGCAACGGAGTGAGCCTCTGTCTCAAAAAACAAAAATATTATTTTAACAGGTGTATAGATCAATGCAGCCATATTATAAACATAACTTCTATTATTTAGTTCAAATAAAATTTAGACTTAAAATGCGTAAAAACAGTACTTAATGCAAATTTATAATTGTTTTCTATTTCCAACCTTTTTTTTCTTTCCCACTGAATGATGTGGATAGATTTAGTTTATCCTCATAGCTAAGATATTCCTATGTTGTAACATTGGAAACATCAAGGATTTAGTGTATTACCCTAGTAGACTTTTTTTTCTGGAGGAGGGGGACAGTGCTTCAAGCTGTTGCCCTGAGTAGAGTGCTGTGGCATCACAGCTCACAGCAACCTCAAACTCTTGGGCTCAAGCTATTCTCCTGCCTCTCCTGTAGTCCCAAGCAGCTGGGACTACAGGCGCCTGCCACAACACCCAGCTATTTTTTTGGTTTCATTGTTGTTTGGCGGGCCAGGGCTGGATTTGAACCCTCCAGCTCAGGTGTATGTGGCTGGCGCCTTAGCCGCTTGAGCCACAGATGCAGAGCCCCTAACAGACTTTTATTAATTTGTTCCAATCTGTCAGATTTTCACCCAGTGAATGATAATTTCACGTGTTCAGAATTATACAAAATACATATGAGTCATGCCAAAAAATTCTATTTGTTCACAGAATGAGTTCTATCCTAATTCTTTTTCTCTGTGTTTGTCTTTTTTGTTTTTTCTTTTCTTGGCTGAAGTATATATTTTCTAAATATATAGATAATATAAAGTATATATTTTCTAAAGTAAATGCTTAGAGTGGCCTTCAAATAACAGATTCCATAGAAAACAGTAGTAGAAAATAGTAGCTTTTCTACTTTCCTTGTCTTAGTGCTGATTTAAAAAATTCTAGAACATGAACGAATGCTTATTATGCACATAATTCATGCAGTTATAGTCTTAAAGCCGTTAGTTTAAATTTAGAATATTATAAGACACATGATAAATATTTTCTGCAGTATCAGAGGATTTTAAAATTCTTTTTTTTAACATAGGCATTTAAAGCACAATTCTATTTTGCAAATATAAACTGTGGTGGCTGAAAGTTAGTTTAACCTCTTGGGTTGTTTATTGTCTTTGTTTCTGGTTTTTTAACATAGTTGTTATTACTGTAAATTTTAATAATAAAAATGCTTTCTATTTTAAAATAAGAATACAGCATACCATTTAGCTGAATACCTCTGTGATAATTCATCAAAATAACATCCTCTGAATGTATTCTCTTGATTAACCAAACATCTTCTCTCTTTGTCTTTTTGAGTAACAGCATGCTTCTACTGCTCTTTAATTAAATGACCTTACCTTACATTTGTCTCGACTGGCTTCTGTTTACAGAAATTGTAAACCAGTTGAATGCTCTGAGCAGCTTAGATGAAGATCAAGATGACTACATAAAGCAAGCAAATATGCCTTCAGCTAAATCAGCCAGTTCCTCTGAAGGTCTAAAGAGCTTTCCTCCTTTCTTTTCTGTTTCTGATTGCCTGTATTTACTGTGACCTGCTACCTCTTGACTTCTGTCTATACTTAGCTATCAGTTTTGTCTTTGTGCTTTTCCTTGAATGTTTTCTTTGGTAATTTGTAGTGCACCAACAGGCAACAAGTTAACCGAATTTATCTTTGGAAAAGTCTTGAATAAGATAGTGGTTTTAAAATATCTTCTAAAATAATACTTCGTCATATAACATGATATATCTTCAGTAAGCTTGTAATGGATACATTATAAATTATTTTGAAAATATTTGCTTTGCTTATATAGGGTGGACATAAAGTTTGTGTGCAATTTAAAATAGTTGTAACTTTAAATTGCACATGAACTTTATGTCCTCCCTGTATTAAACCCACTTTAGTTATTCATATTTGGGAGAGAAGGGTTTTTTTTTTCTTAAAAGTCCTTGTCGGTACTTTATTAGATCAAATTAAATTCAAATGAAAGTTTCGCTAGCATAGTTCACCGTCTGATATAATTTTCAAATTAATACACGTGTTTTATTTGAAAATGTTGGTATGCTACAAAATACACGAGTGGCATTTTGCCATTGATAAAATGCTATATCTTATTATTTGCAGGTATTAGTGTGAATTTTTACAATTTGAAATGTTTCTTGAATGATTAATGCTTATGTTTAATCCTGATGGTAGGGGACTAACCTTGTGTTTATTTTCAGAGCTTATCAACAAACTTAACTTTTTGGATGAAGCAGAAAAGGACGTGGCTGCTGTCAATTCAAATCCATTTGATGATCCTGATGTGGCAGAATTAAATCCATTTGGAGATCCTGACTCAGAAGGTGGCAAGTTTTTCTTTACTTTTAAAATCTTTGTATGGTCAAGCTTTCACGACTATAATAAGGACAAGAAAAGATTTTTTCTTTCTTTCTTTTTTTTGAGACAGAGTCTCACTTTTTGCCCTTTTTAGAGTGCCATGGTGTCATAGCTAACAGCAACCTCAAACTCTTGGGCTCAAGTGATTCTCTTGCCTCAGCCTCCCAAGTAGCTGGGACTACAGGAACCTACCTCAAAGCCCAGCTATTTTTAGAGACAGGCTCTTGTTCTTGCTCAGGCTGGTATAGAAAAGATTTTTTTAAGACTCAATAAACAATATTTGTTTATAATGATAATATTATCATGTTTGGTAATAACTTGAGTTGTACAGAAATGCTGGGTAGCTTCCATTGAACTGTTTTTAAAGAAAAAAGAAAGCATAACATAGAAATTTACATGGTGCTTATTTTTTAATTCTCTGTTAGTTTGGCCAAACAGATAATAAAAGTCTAATGTTAAAGATAACAGTATTTTCCTTAAGTGGCATATAGTAAATTGTCATTCATTTAGCCTAGCAAGTAAGGTCAAGTTGTGAGACATAGATTGGGGTCATAGGGGTAGCTTCTCTCTTTATACACTCCTCTTCCTTAATGCTCAGTCTGGTGAGCTCCTTTACCCCCAGCTTCATTTCTCTGTGGCTGACAGTCACAATAGTAAGAGTGAGTTGTGATAGAATGGAGCAGAGAGAAGGTTAAGAACCACTGCCTTAATATACACAACATACTTGTAAGAAATAAAACCAGGGATTTTTTTCCCCCGGAGTAATTTTTCTTATCAGGTAAGTAGTTTTGAACTCATAAAGCCTGGTTAAATGTTGCAGAAGTGAGAACTCTATTTAATTAAACTCTGTTTGCTCAAAGTAAATGCAAGAATGATTAATCACTGTTTACGTCTTTTTCACTGGTCCTCTAAAATCTTTGTGAGCTTTAAAGAATTTTGCTACTGCTTGTCATGTGAAAATGAGGTTTCTTTCAGCTTTAAGATTCATTCTGTTAGAGCAATATCATTTTATAATTCTTTTACCTTTTCCTCTTTTACTTTCTACCCTCTTACCAGATTCCAAATTAGTAAGCTTAAATTAACAAGTATTTATTTGGCTTGTGGGCTATATAATGTGAAAGTATTTTAAATCTTAATAAAGATTACAATAAATCTTAGAGGCAATCAGTTCAGCTACCTCTTTTCTTGGATTAGGAAGCTAAGGCACAGAGGAGTTAAATGCTTTAAACTTTAGGTAAATAGAGGTAGAGCTGAAGTTAAGATTCCTAATCAGGAATCTTTTGATTACACTTCTCCGCAGTTGCGTACCATGTACATCTGAGTATACTGAGTTCAAAAATATTACCAACTCCATCCAGGTTAATACAAAAGATGTAAGTCTTAGTAAAGTACCACAAGAATAGAAAAACAAGCATCTACTGTTTTCAATACTAATATGAAGTCAATATACGATCTAAGATAGAGGGAGTGAGAGGGAGGAGGATTGGTGTGCTCTCACTTAAAGGGCACAATGTAGGGGTATATGGCACACCTACTAGGGGCAGGACACAACTATAATAGGGACTATACCTAAAAATGCAAACATTGTAAACTAATTCTTTGTACCCTCAAATTAACCTAAAAGAAAAATAAATTACCAAAATGTTTAGAGACATCAGTAATTGAGCTATCCATTTCAAAATCAAGTAAGTATTTTTTTCTTTTCTTTTTTTTTTTTTTTTGGTGGTTTTTGGCAGGGTTTGAACCCACCACCTCTGGTATATGGGGCTGGCGCCCTACTCCTTGAGGCACAGGCACCATCCCTAAATAAGTATTTTTTTCTAAATATTTTTTGTTTAGAGGAGGTAAATAAGCCTGGTTCAGAATCTTTTTTTCTTTTATTCAATCATAGCTGTATACATTAATCATTAATGCAATCATGGGGTACCATAAGCTGGTTTTATATATAATTTGAAATATTTTCATCAAACTGGTTAACATAGCCTTCATGGCATTTTCTTAGTTATTGTGTTAAGACATTTATATTCTACATTTAGTAAGTTCCACATGTATGTACCCTTGTAAGATTCACCGTAGGTGTGGTCCCACCAATTACCCTCCCTCTATCCATCCTCCCCTTCCCTCCCTTTCCCCTTCCCCCATATTCTTAGGCTATAATTGGGTTATAGTTTTCATATGAAAGCTATAAATTAGTTTCATAGTAGGGCTGAGTACATTGGATACTTTTTCTTCCATTCTTGAGATACTTTGCTAAGAAGAATATGTTCCAGCTCCATCCATGGAAACATAAAGAGATAAAGTCACCATCTTTCTTTAGGGGTGCATAATATTCCATGGTATACATATACCACAATTTATTAATCCATTCGTGGGTCGATGGGCACTTGGGCTTCTTCCATGATTTAGCAATTATGAATTGGGTTGCAATAAACATTCTGGTACAAATATCTTTGTTTTGTTTTGTTTTGTTTTTGTAGAGACAGAGTCTCACTTTATGGCCCTCGGAAGAGTGCCATGGCCTCACACAGCTCATAGCAACCTCCAACTCGTGGGCTTAAGTGATTCTCTTGCCTCAGCCTCCCAAGTAGCTGGGACTACAGGCGCCCGCCACAATGCCCGGCTATTTTTTGGTTTTGCAGTTTGGCCGGGGCTGGGTTTGAACCCGCCACCCTCGGTATATGGGGCCGGTGCCTTACCAACTGAGCCACAGGCGCCGCCCACAAATATCTTTGTTATAATGTGATTTTTGGTCTTCTGGATATATACCTAGTAGAGGAATTGTAAGATCGAATGGCAGATCTAATTTTAGATCTCTGTGTGTTCTCCAAACATCTTTCCTAAAGGAATGTATTAGTTTGCATTCCCACCAGCAGTGTAGAAGTGTTCCCTTTTCTCCACATCCACCTGGTTTAGAATCGTTAATTATGCCTAGAGACCTAAAACAATATGTAGCAATCAATGTTCTCGTTTTTGTTTTTTATTTTGGGGTTTTTTTTTTTTGAGACAGAGTCTTACTATGTCACCCTGGGGTTGAGTGCTGTGGCATCATAGCTCACAGCAACCTCAAACTCCTGGTCTCAAGTGCTTCTCTTGCCTCAGCCTCCCCAGTAGCTGGGACTACAGGCAGGTGCCCAATGCCTGGCTACTTTTTATACAGATGGGGTCTTGCTTAGGCTGGTTTTGAACTCCTGAGCTCAAGCAATCCATCTACCTTGCCTCAGCCTCCTACGTTGCTAGGATTATAGGTATAATGCACACCCTCCCTCCAGTGTTCTCTTAAAATATATGCCTATTGGAGTTGTTGGAATAGTGTTTTTTGTTAGAAATAATTTATTTTCTATTGACTAAAAACTTGCATCCTCAAGTAACAAAAGTACTTGGGAAAGAAAAGGCTGTGTTACAGTTTTTCAGATGGGTCTTTCTTTGCTTTACAGATTCAGTTTTCTTCTTACATTAATTTTGTTGTTTTTATGGCTTTAATTCTCCTGTTATGTTTATATGCTTCAGTGACCCCTTCAGAAACATATTAAATGTACTTGTTAGCTTTTGTATGAATAGTTTTATCCTTAATCCTCCTTTTTTGACTGTTCTATCATCTTCGCATCATATTTTATAGGTTGTATACTTTCCTGTTTGGGGCTTTGTAACTGATAAATTTGCTTAGATTAATTTATGCAATCTTCGTCCTGAAAGTAAAAAATAAAAATCTTATTTCCATTGACCAGTTCTGTTAGTATTTTTTTAGCATTCAGCCTTGATATTTTTTAATAAAAATATTGTGTAGGAAATCTTTATGCTCCCTCTTTCCCTACGGAGAAAAGAAAATGCCTCATTTATGTTATAATAAAGATTCTGAATAAATTTTATCATGGTATTACAAAAGAAGCGCAGTTTACTGAGTCTGTTCTCTAATATAGGCCATTTTAAAATTCATTTTAGTGTTGACTTATTACAATTTTATGAATTTTCTTTTACATTTCATCACAGTGTACAGAATTTCAAGCCAGAATTTTTTTATCTTAGTATAAAGGCAAAAAAGTATTTTCTGGGCTAGCAGGGGTGTCCAGCCTTTTTTTGTTCTCTGTTACACATTGGGCCGCACATTAAATACATATACACTAACAAAAGCTGATGAGCAAAAAAAAAAAAGTCCATCTATAATTTTCATGATATCTGCCACCACAGATAAGCAAAAAAATCCTCACATAATTGGCATGCATCCCATTGGCCGCAGGTTATACACTTCTGCTATGATTAAGGGATGGTTTGATTTCAAAATGTAACATTTTAATATGTGTCAATCATGAATTTTTAGTAGATTAAGTTATTTGAAATGTCACTTATGGAACAACTATAATTTTCTTGATTATTTATTTATTTATTTTGAGACAGTAAACTGCTGGACTCAAGTGATCCTCTTTCCTCAGACTTCTGAGTAGCTGGGACTGCATGTGCCTGCCACAGTGCCTGGCTAGTTTTTCTATTTTTAGTAGAGATGAGGTCTTGCTCAAGCTGGTCTTGAACTCCTGAGCTCAAGTAACCCACCCATTTCTGCCTCCCAGAGTGCTAGGATTACAGGCCTGAGCCACCACATCTGACTTTATTGATAATTTTAATAAGCAATTTCTGCTTCCTCTCTCAGAATATTTTGTTAGCATTGCATGACATAATTAAAATTATTTTTATTTAGTTAGTCAGTTAGTTTTAGAGACAGGGTCTTACTCCTGTCACTCAGGCTATAGTATAGTGGTGTGATTATAGCTCACTCTAGCCTCAAGCTCCTGGGCTCAAATGGTCCCCCTACCTCAGCCTCCCTCAGTTGGCACTATAGGCATACACCAGCACACCCAGCTAATTTTCTTTATTTTCTGTAGAAATGGGGGCTTCACTACATTGGTCTGGTCTTGAACCACTAGCAGGCTGGTCTTGAACCTCTAGCCTTAGACAGTCCTCACATCTCAGCCTCCCAAAGTGCTAGGATGACAGGCATGTGCCACCATGCCCAGCTTAAAAATTTTTTTTTTTTTTTCTGAGACAGAGTCTATGTTGCCCTTGGTACAATACCATGGCATCACAGCTCACAGCAATCTCAAACTCTTGGGCTTAAGCAATTCTCTTGCCTCAGCCTCCCAAGTAGCAAGGGCTATAGGTGCTTGCCACAACGCCCGGCTATTTTTTTGTTGCAGTTGTCATTATTATTTAGCTGGCCCCGACCGGGTTCAAACCCGCCAGCCTCAGGGTATATGGCTGGTACCTAACCACTGAGCTATGGGTGCCAAGCCCTAAAATTAGTTTTAATATACTAAGATTATTGAATTTTTGAAACTTTTCTTCAGTTTAGAAAAAATATTTACTTCTGTTTTTATTGGCAAATTGTAACAGTTTTATTACACATTCTAGTTTTATTTTAAAATATTATTATACATAAACAAAAAATTGTGCTAAGTACTTCATAAGAATTGTTGGCAGACCTAATACTAGTATAGTATTTTTTATGTTGTGAGTCAGAGTTTTAGTTTTACTAGTACCTCTTATTTCAAATTGAAATTTGAAATAATAAAATTTAGAAGATTTTACTGTAATGTGTCTCTTCTATCAGCTTTATTATTATGTTTTTAATATAGTGCTTTCAACTTGAGGATCTTTATGTTATTAGTGTGTTGTTTGGATCTAAGTTATATTGGAAAAATAATCTTGTAGTGTACAAAAACCTGCTCTTTAAAAACTTTTAGAAAACAAGTTAAGCAGCATGTAGGTATATTTTAATATTGTCCAGAATGAATTTTCAGATCCCTAAGTGATTTGTGCTTTTGTAAGTACTAGAGACTATTGCAAATTTTAATCCATTCTTTTAAAAACACAAATTTATTATGTATCATTTTGGCATGGCAAGCTGGAGTAGTGATATAAAGCAAACAATAATATAGCATGCCTAAGGAAGTTAAAATTTTCAAAATAGATATTCCATAATGCTATTATTATTCCTTAGAGACTCCAAAAGCTCTCAAGAAACATTAATGATCAAAAGGCATCATTTTGAGAGCACCATTCCTAGAGAAGCAGAGAGAGAGCATATATATCACATCCTCTGGACTTTAAGGTCCTTTAGCCCCTCTAAAATATATTTTTGTTTCATTATTCCTTTGTATTTTCTCAGCCCCATAGAGTTTATTATTTTAAGAATCTGTATTTTAAAGTACTGAAAATACAATAAAATGTTTTATAATATTAATTTAATCTCTTTTGTTACTGTTTTATAGAACCAGATACTGAAACAGCTTCACCTAAACAACCAGAAGACTCTCTTTATAATAACAGCTATAATCCTTTTCAAGAGGTACAGACTCCACAATATTCAAACCCATTTGATGAGCCAGAAACTTTAACTATAAAGGATTCTCCTCCCCAGTCTACAAAAAGAAAAAATGTAAGACCTGTGGACATGAGCAAGTATCTCTATGCTGATAGTTCTAAAACTGAAGAAGAGTTGGATGAGTAAGTACATTTCATTTTGCTATCAATATAGGTCAGTCTCTTTGTTAACTAAAGTTGAGATTCTTCTGCACTATACCTTTTTTTTTTTTTTTTTGAGACAGAGTCTTACCGTGTTACCCTAGGTAGAGTGCCATGGAGTCACAGCTCACATCCACCTCAAGCTCCTGGGCTTAAGCAATTTTCCTGCCTCAGCCTCCCAAGTAGCTGGGACTATAGGCGCCTACCACAATGTCCGGCTATTTTTTTGTTGCAGTTATCATTGTTGTTCAGCTGTCCTGGGCCGGGTTTGAACCTGCCATCCTTGATGCATGTGGCTGGCGCCATAACCACTGTGCTACAGGTGCCAAGCCTACACTATACTTTTTGATGTGTCAAAAGGTTAATGTATAGTTTATAAGTTAGTATCTAACTCATCCTGAATTATTATAGTCTTAAGCTTTATTTTCCCACCCCCTCTCAGGTGGGTGAGTGTGCACCCTAGACTACCAAACGAGGGAGATATATTCCTAGAATCTCTAGTTGGAATTCCAGTTGTGTCTCTTACAGAAACCACATTATAAATGGTATTTCAGTGTTTTTAAACGACCTCTGTAGGTATCACATTTTAGTTATGTTATAGGTCTATTGGGGGAACCAGGTAATCATGTATGATACTGATTTGATGAGATTTGTTCCAATGCCAAACAATGAGATCATAACATTTCTAAATTAGGATTATTACAAACTCAACATATATAAACAGTGGGATTAGGGCTACCATTTTCCTCAGATCTCAGGTGGGAATAAAAAGGGGATGTGTTTATATTGTAATCTGGAGTTATATAGCACACAACCTATGTGGCTGTAAACCATGGCCCTAAATGTGTTTAAAAGGCAACAACAGAGTTGGTGTGATGGCTTATGTCTATAACCCTAGCACTCTGAGAGGCTGAAGTAGGAGGATTGTTGTGGCCAGGAGTTCAAGACCAGTCTGAACAAGAATGAGACCCCATCTCTGCAATAAAATAAAAAAATTAGCCAGGCATGGTGGTTCATGCTTGTAGTCCCAACTACTTGGGAGCGTGAAGCAAGAGAATGGCTTAAGCACAGGAGTTTGAAGTTATGGTGAGCTTTGATGACCTCACTGTACTCTAGCCTGGGTGACAGAGCCAGAATCTGTATCTAAAAAATAAGTAAATAAAAACAAATAAAAAGTAACAACAGCTCTAGCTGCCATCTTGTGTTCCCCCGTGTGTGTACCTAAACTTAACTGGTCTACCCAAGACCCCCTACGCACCAACCCTAGTCCCCCATGCAGCCCACTTTACAGTCCTACAAGATAAAAGAAACTATCATGAACCAGGAGAAACTCACCACACTGCAGGGACAAGTATACATTGGTGGGAAAGGAACTTCTTGCAGAAAGAAGGTAGTTCATAGAACAGCTACAGCAGGTGATGAAAAACTAAGTTAGGAGTAAACAATATCTCTGATATTGAAGAGGTGAATATGTTTACAAACCAAGGTACAGTGATCCCCTTTAACAACCCTAAAGTTCAGGCATCTCTGGTAGCAAACACTTTGACCATTACAGGCCATGCCGAGACAAAGCAGCTGACAGAAATGCTACCCATCATCTTAAACCAACTTGGTGTAGACAATCTGACTAGCTTGAGGAGACTGGCTGACGCTCTGCCTGAACAATCTGTGGATTGAAAAGCACCACTTGCTACTGGAGAGGATGATGATGATGAAGTTCCAGAGCTTATGGAGAATTTTGATGAGGCTTCCAAGAATGGGGCAAATTAAATTGAGTCAACTTCTGAAGATGAAACTTGAAGTTACTGGGAGTTGCTATTTTATATTATGACTACTTTAAAAAATTGTTTTTGTTTATGGATCTAATAAAATCTAGATCTCTAGCCCAAGCCCCTTGGACATTGTAGCTCTTTTCAGTTTTTGCTTATACATAATTCATTCTTTGCAGCTAATTAAGCTGAAGAAGCCTGGGAATAAAGTTTGAAAGAAAGGTTGATAAAGTTCTTTGGTTAAAAAAAAAAAAGGGAGTAACAAAGCTTCAACTTCCAGCTATGATGAAGTAACACAGGCTGGATTTAGACTCTTGGCTTAAATAATTAAAAAACAAAATACAGTGGTTTTCAGAAGTTGAATATAAACAGCACAGGACAGTGATCCCTGAAAGAACAGAAACAAAAATGAGCCCTACAATTTTCCAACTTTATTTATGGGAGAGAGTTTCTTAGTGCATTTCAGGGGAAAAAAACTCAAATAGTCCCCACTTTTCTCCCTGAATTGAGGAGACAAAGTTTGGACGTTGGGCATACTGAGGTGGCTAAAATTTATGGACAAAGTACCTAAGAGGAGAGAGCTACTCATGGAGCAAGTTTCATAGATTTGTAGAAAGTTCCTCTTGAGTCTTTCACTGGTTATTGATCAGAGAATGTGTGCAAGGAAATCATCAAGGACAGAGAAGCAAACAAAACAATTGCCCGAGTTTGCTCAGGAACAAGGATAGTTTGTGTTCCTACCAATCAGAGAAGATTTCATAACATGTGGAACATTACAAAGAATCCTCATAAGTGTTGCCTCAGTAGTGGATCCCAATTAGCTCTAGACTAAAGGTTTTTATGAGCCTGCCTAACAAAGCTTAAAGGCAAGGCTCAAAGAATCAAAGTACTATAATTTTTAAGTAACTTAAGTGCATTCTTCACAAAGTCCAAAAAATGGCTGTAGAAATACCAAATAATATAGCACCCAAAAGATAAAATTCACACTTGACAGCCAATCAAAAATTTATCAGGCATGGAAAGAAGCAAGAAAATCTGACCCATGAGAGGGAAACGTAAGCATTAGATGTAGATGTAGAAATGGGACAGACAATAAAATTAATACACAAGCATGGTAAAATAACTTTTATAAATACAATAGAACCTCTATAGTTGACCTAATTTTCACCAGGCTGACATGTACATATCAGTGTAGTAGGCCTGGTTCCTTATGTTGACCACTTGTATATGTTGACAAGTTTTTTACAGTTCTTTGGGTGGTCAATTTACAGAGAGAGGTTCTACTATATATATTCTAGATATTCAGGAAGGTAGAATAAAAACATAAGCATGGATGATACTTTAAAAATCCAAATTAAATTTATAGGGATAAGAAATACAAAATCTAAGGTAAAAAATACACTAGATGGTATTAAGCTCTATATTAGATACTATAGAAGGAAATATTAGTGAACTTAAAGACATAGCAATAGTAACTATCCAGAATGGGGGAGGGAACTATGCAGATTGCAACGAGGAAGGCTAGCATGGTGGCTCATGGCTGTAATCCTAGCATTCTGGGAGGCTGAGGTGGGTGGATTGCTTGAGCTTAGGAGTTCAAGGGCTCATGGCTGTAATCCTAGCATTCTGGGAGGCTGAGGTGGGTGGATTGCTTGAGCTTAGGAGTTCAAGGCTAACCTGAGAAAGAGCAACGGCGCCTGTGGCTCAAAGGAGTAGGGCGCTGGCCCCATATGCCAGAGGTGGTGGGTTCAAACCCAGCCCCAGCCAAAAACTGCAAAAAAAAAGTAGTAATAATAAAATAAAATAAAAATAATTCTTAAAAAAAAATTTCATCTCTACTAAAAATAGAAAAATTAGCTGGGTGTTGTGGTACGCACCTGTAGTCTTAACTACTTGGAAGGCAGAGACAGAAGGATCTCTAGAGCCCAGGAGTGTGAAGTTGCTGTGAGCTAGGCTAAGGCTAGTGCACTCTAGGCTGGGCAATTGAGTACGACTTTGGGGAGAGAGAAAGAAGGGAGGGAAGAAAATGAACAGAGGATCAGTGACCTGTGGAATAATTTCAAGTGGCCTAACGTGTAATTGGAGTTTCAGAAGGAAAGAAGAGAAAGTGAAGGTGGCTGAAAAATATTTAAGAAAACAATGGCCAAATGTTTTAGAAATTAAAAATGTATATAGACTTACAGGTCCAAGAAGCTAATGAACCCCAAGCACCAAAAACAAGCAAATCATAGCAAGGCTTGTAAACAAAAACAACGAAGACAGAAAACAGTGAGTGATAGTTTTAATGTACTAAAAGAAAACAACAGCAAAAACCTGTCAGCACAAATTTCTATTACCAGCCAAAAAAAAAAAAGGCAAAATAATGGGATTTTTCAGACATCCAAAAGCTGAAAGAATTCCTTACTATCAGATTTTCTCGGGGAAACAATGTTTAAAAAGAAATACTTCAGGCAGGAGGAAAATGACACTTTTTGGAAATTTGTATCTACAGAAAGGAACAACAAGCATACAAAATGGCAAATATATTTGCATATATAAAATACTCACCTTATTTTCAAAAATCTCCTTAAAATATGATTGTTTAAGCCTTTAATACTGTATTCTGGGTTACATAACATATATTGTAGAAATAAAATGTATGATAATAGTAGTATGAAGGCTAAGAGTGGAGAAATGGAAGGATACTGTTTAAGCTCCTTATACATAATATTACTTGAAGGTAGACTGCTTTTTTCAGAGATGTTATAATTGTCTATGTAGAAAATCATAATGAATCTTCAAAAAAGCTACTAAAACTAAAAAGTATATTTAACAAGGTTATAGAATACAAGATCAGCATGCAAATTCAATTGTATTCTCTATAGTAACAATGAATATTGTTAAATGGACATTTTAAAAATATTTGAGGTTGCAGTGAGCTATGATGATACCACTGTACTTTTGCCAGGGCAACAGAATGAGACCCTATTAAAAAAAAAAAAAAGAGGAAAAATGTGGAGCCACTGGAACTCTAGAACTCTCAACAGTTCTAAGTGGTACGGCCAACTTAGAAAACAGCTTGGCAGTCTCTAAAATAGCTAAACATACACCTATCATTTGACCAAGACATTCTATTCCTAGGTATTTACCCAAGAAAAACAAAAACATACAGTCTACTAAAAGATTTCTATTAATACACAAGTATTTTAACAGCTTTATTTGTTATATCAAAAACTTGGGAACAACCCAAACATCCATCAACAGGCAAATGGATGAGCAAATCGGGGTATATCTATATAATAGAATACTACTCAGTAATAAAGAAGAACAAACTATTGATATGTGTAACTACATAGATGAACCTAGAAATCATTACAAAGAGTGAAAGAAGCCAGACCAGAAGCAAGTACCTACTGTATAATACCATTTATTTGAAACTCTAGAAAATGCAAACGATCTATAATAATGAGAAAAAAGATCAGCTTTCTGCACTCTCCCGAGGAGGGGTTCATATGATGCTTTGTTCTGGATTCCTGACATAATTTAAAGGGAAATTTCCACAATGTTTAATGCCCTTGATGTCCTACCAATGAAGGATGTCCTCAACTTCTTTACTGTAGGAGCCCACTTAGGTGGCACCAACCTTGACTTCCAAAAGGAACAATACATCTCCAAAAGGAAAGGTGACGGCAAAAATATAAATCATGAGAGAAGCTTTTGCTGGAAGCTGTGCCATTGTTGCCATTGAAAATCCTGCTGATGTCAGTGTCATATCCTCCAAGAATACTCGCCAGCAAGCTGTTGATGAAGTTTGCTACTGCTGCAGGAGCCACTCCTATGGCTTGTCACTTCCCTCCTGGAAACATCACTAACCAGATCAGGGAAGCCTTTTGGGAGCCAGGTCTTATAGTGGTTACTGATCCCAGGGCTGACCCCTAGCCTCCCATAGAGGTATCTTAAGTTATCCTGGCTACCATTGCTGTGTGTAACACAGATTCTCCTCTGTATTATGTGGACATCGCTATTCTATACAACAATGAAGGAGTTCCCTCAGCAGATCTGATATGGTGTGTACTGGCCTGGGAAGTTCTGCTCATGTGTGGCATCATCTTCTTTGAACACACATGGGAGGACATGCCTGAATTCTACTTCTACAGAGATTCTGAAGAGACTGAAAAAGAAAATCAGACTGCTGCTAAAAAAGCTGTAACCAAGGAAGAATTTCAGGGTGAATGGACTCCTCCAGCTTTGGAGTTCACTACTAACTCAACCTGAGGTTGCAGACTGGTCTGAAAGCCTATATGTGCCTGTGCTCTCTGCCTTTTCTGCAGTTCCCTACTGAAGACTGCAGGGCTCAGCCTGCTTGGAAGACTGGTCTGCAGTTCCCACTGCCCTGGCCACTGAATGGGTAGGAACAACCGCTGAGTGGTCTTCACCTTTTCTTCCACTGGCTCTTAAGGAAGATAGACATAAGGTTGATAAAAAAGAAACATCAGTTTCTTTTTTTTTTTTTTTTGGCCGGGGCTGGGTTTGAATCCCGCATATGGGACCAGCGCCCTACTCCTTGAGCCACAGGCACCGCTCGAAACATCAGTTTCTTTAAAAAAATAAAATAAAAAGAGAAAGAAGATCAGAAGTTGTCTAAAATCAGAGCTAGAGGGCAGAGAAGATTAAAAGAACACAAAGGAAGCTTTGGGGGATAAGAGAAATGTTATCTTGACTGTGGTGTTGGTTTCACACTCGTATGCATATGTAAAAAATAAGTCATCAAATTGTACTTATTAAGTATGAGTCATTTAGTATGTATCAATTATACCTAAATAAAGCTGTTTAAAAAAAAAAATAGCAGTCTTGGCTCGGCGCCTGTGGCTCAAGCAGCTAAGGCGCCAGCCACATACACCTGAGCTGGTGGGTTTGAATCCAGCCCGGGCCCACCAAACAACAATGATGGCTGCAACCAAAAAAAATAGCCGGGTGTTGTGGCAGGCACCTGTAATCCCAGCTACTTGGGAAGCAGAGGCAGGAGAATTGCTTGAGCCCAGGAGTTGGAGGTTGCTGTGAGCAGTGATGCCACGGCACTCTACCCAGGGTGACAGCTTGAGGCTCTGTCTCAAAAAAAAAAAAAATTGCAGTCTTTAACAAAAATACTATGTCACGTGAGTGGTTTCTTGGATTCTGAGGCCTTTAGGTTTCTGTGATACAAATTCAGTAATTGGTGTGGGAGAGGGGAGATCTATAAAATATATAGTAATAAATAATATAATTATATTGAAAATATAATTAATAATATGTTTACTTGCAATGTGTCTGTGAGTCTTTGCTTTCCTTGAAAATACATGAACTTTTAGTGTATTATTAACACTTGCAAAAAGATCTTGCAAAAAGTAGTTATTCCCTTAAAGATGTAGTTAAATAGGAAAATCTTTAAAATATGGAATATGTAGGTTGAAAGGGTAATAATAAAAAAAGCCCCTTTGTTGCATGAAAATTAAGAATAGTTGCTTTGTGTGAAAGGAGAAATGTTGTCTGTCTACTGCTGAGCTCTTATTTTGAGTGCTGTTTACTTCTTGGGGCTGCATTTTATATTGTTAATAGAGCAGAGCAACAAAAGTCATTAAAGTGTCCAGAAACCACATCAAATGAAAACAATTGAGGGCCTAGGGACTGACTTATAAAAGAAGAGATTTAAGAGAACTTGAATAACCAACTTCAAATATTAATATTTTGAGACTTTTGTTTGCAAGTGCGAGGGAGTTAACTAGTTCTATATTGCTTGAGAAGTGCACTTCTTAACCTTTTCCCATATTTCAACATGTGCTATATGCTTCTTGAGTATTATTAGGTTTTGATAAACCTTAAACAATTCTAACCTACATAAGTACTTAGAATTACATCATCATAATTATCTGATCCCAAACGCAGGTCGAGATCTCAGTACTAATTATTAACTATACAGGAGTTGAAAAGTTGGCCCAACTTGCTAAAGTTATTACATTTGTTTTCTTTGGAATAGCTAATGTGTGATCAAAATAAGATTTCTCATGGGTGGTGTAGGTGCTGAGTAATGGCCACACGCCTAGAATACTTGAATGTAAATGTGAACTTAAGTACTGGATTCAGTCATTTCAATATGCATGCATATTACACAACACACACATACATACACTCTCCTATGAACAAATTAGAGAGACATCTAATGTTTGCTTAAACTTTTAAAATGCCTTGATAAAAACTGAAATCAAAATTACTTGGGTGTTTCCATTCTTTTTATATATGAAAGTCACAGTCTTTACAAGTTTCCCATTAATAAGGAGCATTCTAAATTGCTCAATCATCTGCGGTTGCCATAGGGAACCTATAAATACTCTAGGTGTTTTTTTTTATTATTGGAACATACACACAAGTTGTAAAGATTGAACATCAAGTAATACACAAGTTCATAAAGAACTCTGTTTGCATGTTTGATATTTCTCATCTTTTCTCTCCAAAAATTTATAGTTCCAATGTTTGTAGCAGAAATCTTCCACAATTTCTTCTACTTCAGTAATAAACTTATGACCTTTCATCAAGTGAAAAGCCCAATGACTCATCTTCCATTACCAAACTCTTCCTGTATACTCTGACATTAAACTATCACAAAAAAGATACTGAATCCTTTGATGTGTAAAACAACCTTTCTTGCTGCAGTGCATCTGTAAGCACCAAGAGAAAGTATACACCCTTCGCTGTTTTTTTAGTACTCATACTATACACTAAGGAACTTTATGGGTTTATCAGTTTTCTTAGGGTTGGAGGGTATAATTTCACTATTCTAGTTTATGTAATAAAAGTGAAAACTGAAAAAGCAGTAATATGATTTTCAGAACATTATGAAGTGATTTTTAAGGCCTAGCATACAATCATTCCTGGTATGGTTATATGTTAGTTTCACAAGGAAACCTTTCATTGAATTTAATCAAGGAAGCTACATGCCCATTTTAATAAATTTGAATTGGTTTTCCAAAGAAACATAGATTTTTAGGTGAAAGAAAAAGGCTGTATGTACATTTTGCTATATGCTTCATGTTGTATTGTTTTTGCAATATATTTAAGTTAATTCTCTCTTTATTTATTTTTTTTTTTTGGCAGTTTTTGGCCGGGACTGGGTTTGAACCCGCCACCTCCGGCATA
The DNA here is from genome assembly GCF_027406575.1 of Nycticebus coucang. Taxonomy (NCBI): domain Eukaryota; kingdom Metazoa; phylum Chordata; class Mammalia; order Primates; family Lorisidae; genus Nycticebus; species Nycticebus coucang. Next base: position 61,348,111 of record NC_069783.1, read on the forward strand.
TGGGGCTGGTGCCCTACTCCTTTGAGCTACAGGCGCCACCCAGTTAATTCTCTTTCTAACCAACTTTGGTTTTTCTTGTATAATTCATTTTCCTGGATGAATTATTCTCTAGACAATAAATAATATCATTAAAATTATTCTGTCCAGTTTTCCACTTTCAATATAATTGATGAATTTTCAACTCACAATAAATAATATAGCTAATCTATGACTCAAGTACACAGTACAGGGATAAAAATAATTCTTATTTATTCAGATTGATATATGACATAAAAAGTCCTAAAATAGATTGTTCAAATCATGTGGAATGTGGAAACAGAATGTGGAAATTGTACTAATTCCTTAACTTCTCCTTACTTACGTTTATTTATCTTTAAAATGTGCCAACCATGGAAGCTCACCCCTCTAATCCCAGCATATTGGGAGGCTGAAGCAGGAAGATCACTTGAAGCCAAGAGTTAAGAACAGCCTGAGTAACATAGCATGGTGGCACACACCTGTAGTCATAGCTATTTGAGAGGCTGAGGCAGAGTATTGGTTGAGCCCAGGAGATCAAATCTAGCCTGCACAGCATAGCAACACTTTATCTCTAAAATTCAAACAAAAAATTCTAGTTTAAGAGTGCTAGAGTGAACACTTGGTCACAATATTTTTCTATTGTGCAACAGCAAAATTCTCTGACAGCTTATCTCACCAGTACCTTGGTGTACTATCCACTGACACTGACCTCTGTCCTTTATTTGGAAAAAAAAAATGTAAAATGTATTAATCAGCAAGTATATAGTGCCATTGTAAAGAAAGGAAGGTGTTCTTCCTTTCCCATAAGACCATCTACTGTACAGTGTATACAAGCACTATTCTTGTTCATTCCTTTTACTATGGCACTTTTTAAAAATTAAGGTGTACTTCACATAACATAAAATTATACATTTTAGCACAGTTGGCTCATGCCTGTAATCCCAGCATTCTAGGAGGCCAAGGCAAGAGGATCACTTGAGCTCATCAGTTCAAGACCAGTCTGAGCACGAGCAAGACACTGTCTCTGCTAAAAAATAAAAAAAATTAGCTTGGGCATTGTAGTGGGTGCCTGTAGTTCCAGCTACTGGGGAGGCTGAGGCAGGAAGATCACTTGAACCCAGGAGTTGAGGTGCTGTGAGTTAGGCTGATATTATAACACTCTAGCCTAGGTGACAGAGTGAAACTCTATCTTTAAAAAAGATACACAGTAGTGGTTTTTAGTATGTTCACTATGTTGTATTAATATCACCATTATCTAATACCAGAACGTTAGAACAAAAAAACCTATTCCTCTTAGCAGTTATTCTCAATTACTCCCTGCCTCCACTCTCTAGCTACCACTAATTTTCTTAATGTTTCTGTGGATTTGGCTATTCTGGGCATTTCTTATTAATGGAAACATTTTCTGTTTATTTTTGAAGAGTCGGAAATTCACTTTAAATTGGGCATATGTGATCTAGAAAGGGAAGGATCATTCAAAATACTTTTAAAAAGCCAGGTATGATGAGACGTACCTGTAATCCCAGCTACTCAGGAAGCTGAGATGGGAGGATCACTTGAGGACAGGAGTTCAAAACCAGCCTAGAAAATATAGCAAGACCCCCATTTCTAAAAGGAAATTTTTTAAAAAAACATAAGCTGAGCATGAGGATGCAGTGAGCTATGATTATATCACTGCACTCCAGCTTGGACAACAGAGCAAGACTCTGTCTTTGGGGAGAAAAAAAACTTAGAAACAGAGGCTCCTTATCCTTATTCTGATTTTGTAGCTGACTAGTTAGTAGAGGTGCTTAGCACACTGTTTTCTCAGAAATGAATTATAGGTATATGTGGAGATTCTGATTTTTTGCAATACTTCTGGTGACTAAGCATGTTCCAGGGCAACTGGAATCCTTGGCACCTCTAGCTTCAAACAGCCTGTTTTGTTTACTCTAGAATGTCATATATATTTCATTTTCAGTACCTGTCATAGTATAAAAAAAGATGAAGAAACACAGCTCTAATTGGCTCAAGAAAATGTCCATTTTGATTGTTTCTAGTAATATAGAAATCAAATGATCTGACCTTCTTATCTACTTGTGTTTACATTCCCTATAAAAGGAATAACTTATTCAAGTGGCTAGAGGAAAGCAAATGGTTAGAACCAGGCAGAGAGGCATAAAGAAAAAGGGCAATATGGAAATACCTTGCTTACATACTAGATAACATTTTATGAAAGTTGTATACAAACTGAGTTTTATAAATTCAATTAAAGTGCACGCAAGAATTACCTCTTTAAAGATGTTCTGTTATTATTTTTCTGTTAAGTACAATATGCTTTTGTAACATATATAACCCACCCTCTAACACAGTGGTTCTCAACCTTCCTAATGCCGCGACCCTTTAATAAAGGGGTCATGACCCACAGGTTGAGAACCAGTGCTGTAACAAAACTGGGTTAAAAAAACTAGCAATATGACAAATTAATGATAATTGTAATAGCTACCATCTTACAAAATTTAGAAATTTATTATAGAGAGATTTAACCAGGAATAACTATTTAAAATATCTCCAAATAATTTATATAACTGAATTAATTCAGTTAGATTGACGTGAGTCTGTTCAGCCTTGTGACATTTAACATCAAATTTTGAAACAAAAAATTTGTTTTTTCTTTTCTATCTTTTGGGGTTTTTAAATTTTATTTTTATCCCATTTCTTTATATTTACCTCTCCTGAAATACTTTTAGCTTTTGAAAAACAGCAAAATAAAGTTTTTGATTAGCAGGACAAAGAAAGTTGTGTCTGGATTAAGTATCTATGAGCACTTAAACAGAGTCTTTTATAGTATAAACACTTAATAAATTTTAGCTTGTAATGTTATTGGTAAGTTCTCCATTCTAGAGTGACTCTTTCTTTTTAGAAAGCATGTTTATTCTTAGGTTGTAACTGTGTTATAGCTTTCATGTGAAGTCCTACATTAGTTTCATAATAAGGGTGAGTACATTGGGTACTTTTTCTTCCATTCTTGAGACACTTTACTAAGAAGAATATGTTCCAGCTCCATCCATGTAAACATGAAAGAGGTAAAGTCTCCATCTTTTTTTAAGGCTGAATAATATTCCATGGTGTACATATACCACAATTTATTAATCCATTTGTGGATCAATGGGCACTTGGGCTTTTTCCATGACTTAGCAATTATGAATTGGGCTGCAATAAACATTCTGGTACAAATATCTTTGTTATGATGTGATTTTTGGTCTTCTGGGTATATGCCCAGTAGAGGGATTACAGGATTGAATGGCAGATCTATTTTTAGATCTCTAAGTGTTCTCCATATCTCTTTCCAAAAGGAATGTATTAATTTGCATTCCCAAAAGGGAGGGGAGGGAGGGGGGAGGTAGGTGGAGGGAGGGGGATTAATGGGATTACACCTGCGGTGCATCTTACAAGGGTATATGTGAATCCTAGTAAATGTGGAATGTAAAGGTCTCAGCAAAATAACTAAGAAAATGCTATGAAAGCTGTGTTAACTAGTGTGATGAAAATGTGTCAAACGATCTATGAACCAAGTGTATGGTGCCCCATGATCATATTAATGTACACAGCTATGATTTAATAAAAATAAAAAAAGGAAAAAAAAAAGAAAGCATGTTTACCTTTTTCTAAACAACTAGTTACTTTAACATTGTTTATTTCTTGCTTTGATTTTCCTCAGCTTTCCTACATATGGCAAACATGGGATTGTAAATACTGCAAGCATAGCTTGATTACTAGGCAAGAATATTTTGGTTTGAAAAGCTAATTTTCATATATATATGTGTGTGTATGTATATTTCCTGTCCCTTCCTTTCCCCTCCCCTCCCTCCTCTCTTCTTTCTCTTTGAGACAAGGTCTTGCTCTCTCACTAGGGCTAGAGTCCAGTGATATCATCACATAGCTCACTGTAACCTCTGACTCCTGGATTCAAGCTGTCCTCCTGCCTCGGTCTCCTGAGTAGCTGGGACTATAGGCATGTGCTGCCACACCCATCTTCTTTTTCTCTTGAATGCAGGATCACAGGAAGATAGCAAATAGCAAATAATTTTCTGTGTATGTGGCAACTTCACTTAGTTAAAAGCAACTACCCTGAGCATTAAGTTAAAAGATTCTGAGGCTGCATCCTAACTCAGTGGGAAGGAATCACATGACACTAATTATTGCTATGAAACAAGAGTGAGAATGATATCATAAGTATAATATATTTACTCTCTCTGGTCTATACTTAGTACCCAGAGCCTCATGTGATCTGTTTTATAAATGCCTAGCCAGATATATAGATAATTAGGTATTGGTTCTAAGTTAGTTTGGTACTGTTACTACTTATAGAACATGCACAGTTGACATAGGACTATCATAAGCATCACTATATTTGGGTGGTCTGGTCCTTAGCTCTGTAGACTCAGAAATTCAATTATTACTGTGCTCACAGATTATGAGACTCTAGGGAACCTACTGGTATTGGAAAAAATTGCAACAACTAATAAATAAGAATCAGAATAATGGCTTGTTGGTATGCAACAGGAAAAATAATCATCCTATACTTCAGATACAGCTCTCTCAGTATCTATGGGAAATTGGTTCTAGGACCCCCATAAATATTAAAATCCATGAATACTCAAGTCCCTAGTATAAAATCATATAGTATTCTCATATAACACATGCACATCCTCCTGTATATTTAAATCATCTCTAGATTTTTTATGATAATACAAGCTAAATGCTATGCAAATAGTTGTTACACTGTATTGTTTAGTGAATAATGACAAGAAAAATGTCTGTACACGTTCAGTATGATACAACCATTCATTTTTTTCCCTCTGAAACATTTGCAATTTGCGGTTGGTTGGAATCTACAGATGCAAAACCCAAAAGTACAGAGAGCCACCTGTTTTTATGTTAATAGATAACTAACTAGAAAAAATATACATCTACCCATAAAGGAAGTTAATGAAGAAGCTTTTCTGCCTAGGCAAGTAGGTGGAAAAGAATCTTCCCTGAGAATTTATAAGTACAGGTCTTCCCTCATGTGAATTTGACATATTAACAGGATGGTCTAGGAACCCCTAAGCTAAGTAAGAAACATATAGACTTGCTCCTAATGTACTTCGAAAATAGAAGCATAAAACACTCTGGAGAGAGGCATTCTTAACTCAGACTACACTAGATTTCCTCAGATTAAGCCCTGAACTCACAATCTAGAATTATAAAACACACAGGAAATAGCTACCAAAAGAAAAAGGCTGAAGACAAAAGGAATAGGAGGATTATACATGTAAGAACTTCAAATAATAGATTTGAAGGTAGAGACTATAAAATCTATACGTTTAAATGATTAATAACTTAAATCTTTATACCTGAGGGTACCATACAGACACATGAAAAAAATATGCTTATTGAAATTAAAAATTCATGGAGAATTGAGTATTAGACCCAGATGAAGAGAGAAAAAATCAACTGGATCAGGGATGTCAGAGAATTAGCATAAGAGGAATAAGGATTAAGGATTTGTGAAATATGGAAAGGTTAGGAAACATGACAAGTGGGTTGATTGTTCAACATATGTCTCACAAGATTTTCCAGAGCAGAGAAGAGGCTATTGAAGAGATAATGGATAAAAATTTTTCAAAACTGATGAAACACATGAATTACCAGACTCAGGAAATACAAAGAGTCTAGAGCCAGGCGTGGTAGCTCACGCTTGTAATCCTGGCACTGTGAGAGGCTGAGGCAGGTGCCTGAGTTCATGAGTTTGAGACCAGCCCGAGCCAGAGCGAGATCTTGTCTCTAAAAAATAGCCGGGTGTTGCGGTGGGCACCTGTAGTCCTAGTTACTTGGCAGGCTGTGCAAGAGAATCGCTTGAGCCCAAGAATTTGAGGTTTCTGTGAGCTATAATGCCATGGCATTCTACCAAGCGCAACAAACTTGAGACTCTGCCTCAAAAAAAAAAAAAAGAGTGAGTCTGAAAACAGGACAAATAAAAAGAAATCTACACCTAGACACATGATAGTAAATTTGTTTAAAACAAAAATAAAGAGACGATCTTAACAGCAACCACAAAGATAAAATGACTCACAAAGGAGCAGTATTAGACTGACACTAGGCTAACATCTCTAAAGCCCTGAGATAGAATAGCTGACAACTAGAATTTTGTACCAAATGAAACTAACATTTAAGTATGAATCTGAAATAAAGACATTTTCAAAGCTTTGGAGAATTTACTGTTAACAGAACCTTACTGAATGAACCACTAAAGGATGTTCCATAATGAGAAGAAAATTTAACATAGAAGAAATGATGAAATAGAAGAAAAGGAACTAAGGTGGAAAAGAAAAAAAAAAATCAACATACATTTTACTTCCTTTTCCATTGGTGCAGAAAATGTATTAGAGTTACTGTTTTTAACATTTTTCTAAGGCTATCTCTATATATAATATTTCAAATTAAGTGTGACCTTGTATTAAAACCTCAAATACTTTTTAAAAGAAGTACTTTATTTACAATTGGATAAAAATGGACTGAAAGATAAACAGTCATTGCTTCCAAATGATTGGTTTTTACTGGTTCAGATTTTATTTGATAAAAAATTATTGTTTCAGTGCATGTTTTATTATTTTAGTTGAAAATAAACTTTTTGAGAGACTTTTAACAATAATTCTTTCATTTAGATCAAATCCTTTTTATGAACCTAAACCAACTCCTCCTTCAAATAATTTGATAAATCCCATTCAAGAACTGGAAACTGAAAGGAGAGTGAAAAGAAAGGCCCCAGCCCCACCAGTCTTCTCACCAAAGACAGGAGGAGTAAATGAAAACACAGTGGTTTCTGCAGGAAAAGATCTGTCTAATTCTCCTAAGGTAGGATTTTATTCATAATGAAATGTATTAATATTTGCTCTTTCCCCCTCATGCAATTTAATTCAAATTATGAAAGGTCATTGTTAGCTACTTTTGATGTTTTAAAAATAAAATCCAAGTAAATCTATTATACTGCAATACTGCATATATGTTTTAGAGCCCATAAATTTACAATATGGTATGGATTAGATGGCTTGGGGGAAGAATTGTTTCTAAAATGTTGTTTTGAAATCCAAGGAAGAAAGACATTATATTATTGTAGGATTGGTGCTTTAAACAAACTCTAAGGCAGCTAGGCACGAGAGACAACTTACGGTAATATAGAGGAAGGTGTAGAAATTATTCTTTGAGAAATGTGCTAGAAAGATTAAGACTCAGTACAGAGAAGTGCTTTGTTGAGAATTTCAATGTTGTAGCTTTGATATATGTTAAGTTACAATTTTAGCTTTGTTGTCACTCTTGTAGAAATTGTAATAGGTAATAACTACATGGAAAGGTAAAACACTGTGTTGGAACAAAGTCTAAAGCTATTTAAATGATTTGATTGCAAATAATATGGTATCTTGCATGTGCAAGGTATAAGTGTTGGTTTTAGCAAGTTTTTTGAGGTAAATAATTTTTGCCATCTACTCTTGGGGTGTGGTGTTATTATCATATTAGATTATTTAATTATCATAGGTAGTTATTGTAAAAATAAGACTAACTATCTCAGAGGGATAAAGGAAAGGTCACAGATTCCCTACTCCCTACTCCCTTCCATTAGAAGAATTAGAATCTGATGTTTTCATTAATTGTATGATAATATTAGGACCATACTCCACCTCAGGTGCGTGGGCTACTGTTTTTCTCAAGGAGTTCGAAGTTCAATTAGACATATCCACTTGTCTTGGATAGAGAATTTCTTAGTTCATTCTGTGCTTTTTGTTAAATGTCAGAGTTCTGAAATAGTTGATTTTATTTGTCTGCCTAGATTTTTATTATTTTAGAGGGAGAGTGAGTTCACTGAAGTCCTTATTTTGCCATTCCAATAGTCCATTTCTAGGTATTTGTTTTTATATCAGGATTTTTTCTTTTAACCCTATGACTTTAAAGGGGGAAACTAGGACTAAATTTCTGGCCTGTGGTTGGCTAAAGAAAGGGGATGGGAACTCCAAATGAAGGGAGAAAATGGTAGAAATAGGAAGTAGAGGAGATGGCCAATTCCATTATTCATGAAAGCAAAAATAAAGACAGTGACAGGACACTATCCAGAATCAAGAAAATAGTTAGGTCTCTAATCCATTCTGACCATAAAGAATACTTAAACCTATCCCTGTCACCCTAGTCCTTCATTGCCTGCTCCCTGTACCATTCCTCTTTAGTTCATCAGGAGTTTGAAGCTAATCAAGAATTTTTAATCCTTCTTTACCTGAAAGGAAAGGAACTGAGTGCATATTGTATGCCAGACAATGTTCTGTTACCTCATTTGATCCACAGAGCAACCTGGGGGGGGTGGGGGTGGGAATATATATATACACACACACATATATATATATATATAATCTATTTTACATATGAGAAATTAAACCTTAGTTAAGTACTTTGCTCAAAGTGATTCAAAGTGATATAGTAGTGACAGTGCCAGGATTAAAATTCAGGACTTTTGCGTATAGAGCATATACGCACTGTGCTGTGCTACCTCTAGAGAGATATTTCTGGTTTCAAAATGAAACTCTAAATACATTTTCATGCCTATAAAACACATACTTTTCGCACTGTGCTATGCTGCCTAGAGAGATATTTTTGGTTTCAGGTTCAAGCTCTAAATACATTTTCCATAGAGACATTGTTTATATGATGAATATGAAGTTTTCTCATAGTGAAGTATGTAATAACTATGTGAATAGTTACTTTGTGCATTATTTTGAGGTCCATGTTCCATAGCAGATACATTCTAGAATAAATGATGTTCACAGGAAAGGCTTAGCATTTTACTACCATGTTTCTCTTGGGAAATGCCTCATAATGCTCAGACATAGGCAGTAGGAACATAGTCATACCCTCTGTAACCTTTTGCTAATTTGGATGTTAGTTTGGCTAGCCTACCTAGCAAAACCCAACTGAAAAATTATTCTTAAAAAAGATGAGCCAGGAACCTCATTTCCTTAAAACAAAAACAAACAAACAAACACTGCTGATATATTATTAAATGAAGCAAAGTACATTGCAGAGTATATTGTGACCCTTCTTTGTGTATACAAAACCTTATTCATACATACAAGTTCTGACAATTAAGTTCATAAACTCACTCTAGAAAAAGTGCTATGCACCTTGTTGCTGAATATCATTACAGTCACCTTAGAAGGACTCCTTTTGGCAAGCTATGCACTGATTCCATTCCACCCTTTAAAGGAATTTTGGAACGCTTTTTCTTTCTTTCTTTTTTTATTCTTGGGGATTCATTGAGGTTACAATTAACCAGGTTACACTGATTGCATTTGTTAGGTAAAGTCCCTCTTACAATCGTGTCTTGCCCCCAAAAGGTGTGGCATACACCAAGACCCCACCCCCCCTCCTTTCCTCTCTCTGCTCTTCTTTTCCCCCACCCCTTCCTCCTCCTTTCTCTCTCCACTCTCCCCTTCCCCCACCCCCACTGTGTCATTAATGGTCATTAATTGTTCTCATATGAAAATTGAGTACATAGGATTCATGCTTCTCCATTCTTGTGATGCTTTACTAAGAATAATATGTTCCACTGCCATCCAGGTTAATACAAAGGCTGTAATCCATTTTTTTTTTTTTTAGTGGCTGAATAGTATTCCGTGGTATACATATACCACAGCTTGTTAATCCATTCCTGGGTCGGTGGGCATTTAGGCTGTTTCCACATTTTGATGATTGTAAATTGAGCTGCAATAAACAGTCTAGTGCAAGTGTCCTTATGATAAAAGGATTTCTTTCCTTCTGGGTAGATGCCCAGTAATGGGATTGCAGGATCAAATGGGAGGTCTAGCTTGAGTTCTTTGAGGGTTCTTCATTCTTCCTTCCAAAAAAGTTGTATTAGTTTGCAGTCCCCCCAGCAGTGTAAAAGTGTTCCCTTCTCTCCACAACCCACTCCAGCATCTGCAGTTTTGAGATTTTGCAATGTGGGCCATTCTCACTGGAGTTAGATGGTATCTCAAGGTGGTTTTGATTTGCATTTCTCTAATAATTAAGGATGATGAGCATTTTTTCATATGTTTGTTAGCCATTTGTCTGTCTTCTTTAGAGAAGGTTCTATTCATGTCTCTTGCCCATTGATATATGGGATTGTTGGCTTTTTTCATGTGGATTAATTTGAGTTCTCTATAGATCCTAGTTATCAAGCTTTTGTCTGATTGAAAATATGCAAATATCCTTTCCCATTGTGTAGGTTGTCTCTTTGCTTTGGTTGTTGTCTCCTTATCTGTACAGAAGCTTTTCAGTTTAATGAAGTCCCATTTGTTTATTTTTGTTGCTGTTGCAGTTGCCATGGTAGTCTTCTTCATGAAGTCTTTCCCCAGGCCAATATCTTCCAGTGTTTTTCCTATGCTTTCTTGGAGGATTTTTATTGTTTCATGCCTTAAATTTAAGTTCTTTATCCATCTTGAATCAATTTTTGTGAGTGGAGAAAGGTATGGGTCCAGTTTCAGTCTTTTACATGTGGATGTCCAGTTCTTCCAGCACCATTTATTGAATAGGGAGTCTTTCCCCCAAGGTATGTTCTTGTTTGGTTTATTGAAGATTAGGTAGTTGTAAGATGTTAGTTTCATTTCCTGATTTTCTACTTGATTCCAAATGTCTGTGTCTCTATTTTTGTGCCAGTACCATGCTGTTTTGGCCACTATGGCTTTGTAGTACAGCCTAAAATCTGGTATGCTGATGCCCCTGGCTTTGTTTTTATTACTAAGAACTGCCTTAGCTGTACAGAGTTTTTTCTGGTTCCATACAAAATGCATAATCATTTTTTCCAAGCCTTGAAAGTACAATGTTGGTATTTTAATAGGGATGGCATTGAGTAGGTAGATTGCTTTGGAAAGTATAGACATTTTAACAATGTTTATTCTTCCCAACCATGAGCATGGTATGTTCTTCCATTTGTTAATATCCTCTGCTATTTCCTTTCTTAGGGTTTCATAATTTTCTTTATAGCGGTCTTTCACCTCTTTTGTTAGGTATATTCCTAGGTATTTCATTTTCTTTGAAGCTATGGTGAAGGGGGTTGTATCCTTAATTAGTTTCTCATTTTGACTGTTATTGCGTATACAAAGGCTACTGACTTGTGGACATTGATTTTATATCCTGAGACACTACTATATTTTTTGATGACTTCTGGAGTCTTGTGGTTGAGTCTTTGGGGTTCTCTAAGTATAAGATTATATCATCAGCAAAGAGGGAGAGATTGACCTCCTCTGCTCCCATTTGGATGTCCTGTCCTTTATTTCCTTGTCTTGCCTAATTGTATTGGCTAGAACTTCCAGCACTATGTTGAATAGTAATGGTGATAGAGGGCAACCTTGTCTGGTTCCAGTTCTAAGAGGAAAAGCTTTCAGTTTTACTCCATTCAGTAAAATAGCTGTGGGTTTGTCATAGATAGCTTTGATCGGTTTAAGAAATGTGCCACATATGCCTATACTCTTTAGTGTTTTAATTAGAAAAGGATGCTGGATTTTATCTAATGTTTTTCTTTCTATATCTATTGAGAAGATCATATGGTCTTTGTTTTTGCCTCTGTTCATACGGTGGATAACGTTTATGGACTTGCGTATGTTAAATCAGCCTTGCATCCCTGGGATGAAACCTACTTGAAGTATGACTTTTTTGATAAGCTGTAATCTATTGGGTAGGATTTTGTTGAGAATTTTTGTATCTATATTCATTAGTGAAGTTGGTCTGAGATTCTCCTTTTTAGTTGGGTCTTTCCCTGATTTTGGTATCAGGGTGATGTTTGCTTCATAGAACGTGTTGGGGAGGATTCCTTCCCCCTCAATTTTTTGGAATAATTTCCGCAGTGTAGGAATAAGTTCTTTCTTGAAGGTTTGATAGAATTCTGGTGTGAAGCTATCCAGACCAGGGCATTTTTTTTGTTGGAAGATTTTTATTGTTTCTTTAATCTCAGTGCTTGAAATTGGTCTGTTCTGGAGCTCTATTTCTTCCTGCCTAAGTCTAGGGAGAGGTTGTGATTCCCAATATTGATCCATTTCCTTCATATTTTCAAATTTCTGGGTATAGAGTTTCTATAGTATTCAGAGATGATCTCTTGTATCTCTGTGACATCAGTTGTTATTTCTCCTTTATCATTTCTGATTAAGGTTACTAGAGATTTAACTTTTCTATTCCTCGTTAGTCTGGCCAAAGGTTTATGTATTTTATTTACTTTTTCAAAAAACCAACTCCTTGTTTCATTAATTTTCTGAATGATTCTTTTGTTTTCAATTTCATTGATCTCTGATTTAATTTTGGAGATTTCTTTTCTTCTACTGGGTTTCGGCTTAGATTGTTCTTCTTTTTCCAATTCCATAAGATGGCTTGTGAGTTTTTTTTTTATTATTATTAAATCATAGCTGTGTACATTAATGCGATCATGGGGCACCACACACTGGTTTTATAAACAGTTTGACACATTTTCATCACACTGGTTAACATAGCCTTCCTGGCATTTTCTTAGTTATTGCGTTAAGACATTTATATTCTACATTCACTAAGTTTCACATGTACCCCTGTAAGATGCACTACAGGTGTAATTGGGGAGTGGGGGGAGGATGGGCAGAGGGAGGGTGATTGGTGGGATTACACCTGTGGTGCTTGTGAGTTTGTTGATGTGCTCTCTTTCTGTTTTTCGGATGTAGGGAATCTAAAGTGATAAATTTTCCTCTCAGAACTGCTTTTGCAGTATCCCACAGGTTTTGGTAGCTTGTGTCTTCATTGTTGTTGTGCTCAAGGAAGTTAATCATTTCCTCTTTTATTTCTTCCTGCACCCAAGTGCCATTCAACAGAAGGTTGTTTAATTTCCATGCCTTTGTATGCGGTTGACCATTTTTGTTGGAGTTGAGTTCCATCTTTAGGGCCTTGTAGTCTGAGAAGGTACAAGGTAAAATTTCAATTCTTTTGATTCTTTTGAGGTTTGTTTTATATCCTAGGATATGATCAATTTTGGAGAATGTTCCATGGGGCGATGAAAGAATGTATATTCTTTTATCTTTGGGATGGAGTGTTCTATATGCGTCTATCAAGCACAGTTGTTCTAGGGTCTTATTTAAGTCCCTTGTATCTTTGTTTAATTTCTGTTTAGAGGATCTGTCCAGCTCTCTAAGAGGAGTATTAAAGTCCCCTGTTATTATGGTGTTATAGGATATCATATTACTCAGACTGAGTAAGGTTTGTTTCAAGAATCTGGGAGCATTTAAGTTGGGTGCATAGATATTTAGAATTGAAACATCTTCTTGTATTTTTTTCTTGACCAACATAAAGTGACCATCTGTGTCTTTTTTGACTTTAGTTGCTTTAAATCCACATGTATCTGAAAATAAGATTGCAACTCCTCTTTTCTTCTGAATTCCCTTTGCCTGAAAAATTGTCATTCAACCTTTTAATTTGTCTCTTGAAGCCAGGTGTGTTTCCTGCAAACAGCCAATGGATGGCTTGTGTTTTTTAATCCAGTTAGCCAATCTATGCTTCTTCAGTGGGGAATTCAAGGCATTAACATTTATTGAGATAATTGATAAGTGTTGTCATGTTCTATTCATTTTATTTTGTGAGAGTCCATTGCTTAATTTTAACTTTGGCATCAGTGTGGAAGTTAGGGTCTGTCCCTTAATTTCTGAGTTCTAAATTTGCTGTTGATCCATTGTGATGGTCAGTGTGTAGAACAGGTTGAAGTATTTCCTGTAGAGCTGGCTTTGTTGTGGTGAATTTCCTCAATGTTTGTATATCAGTAAGTGATTTGATTTCTCTGTCAATTTTAAAGCTTAGCTTAGTAGAATATAGAATTCTGGGCTGGAAATTGTTCTGTTTAAGTAGATTAAAGGTAGATGACCATTGTCTTCTTGCTTGGAAAGTTTCATTAGAGAAGTCTGCAGTCACCCTGATGGATTTGTCCCTGCAGGTCAACTGGCGCTTACTTCTGGCAGCTTGCAGAATCTTTTCTTTTGTCTTGACTTTGGACAGGTTCATCACAATGTGTCTTGGAGAAGCTTGGTTAGAGTTGAGGCAGTCTGGGGTGTGATATTCCTCTGAAAGGAGTATGTCAGAAACTTTGGTGCTATTTGGGAGATTTTCATTCATAATATTCTCTAGTTTGGCTTCCATTCCCCTGGAGCATTCTTCTTCCCCTTCTGGGATACCTATAACTCGTATGTTTGAATGCTTCATGAAGTCCCATAATTCTGTCAGTGAACGTTCTACTTTCTCTCTCTTCTTTCTGCCTCTTTAACTATCTGAGTTATCTCAAAAGCTTTGTCCTTCTGCATGGTCTAATCTGTTGTTGATACTTTCTATTGCATCTTTAAGTTCCCTAATTGACTGCTTCAGTTCCTTCAGCTCCACTGTATCCTTTCTATATTCTTCATATTGTTTATGTCTTATTTGATTCTGTTTTTGGATTTCCTTTTGGTTATTTTCCACTTTGTCAGCAGTTTCCTTCATTGTTTCCATCATTTCCTTCATTGTTTTCATTACGTGTATACTGAATTCTGTTTCTGTCATTTCTAACATTTCTTTATAGGTGGAATCCTCTGCAGTAGCAAACTCACAGTCCCTTGAGGGTGTTGCTCTGGACTGTTTTTTCATTTTGCCAGGATTTTTCTGTTGATTCTTCTTCATGAGTGTTTTCTTTTATCTGTTTCCTTGCCCTGATTTTCCTTTCACTTTCTCTTGCTTTTTAAGTTACCATGCCTCTGGACTAGGGTTTTGAGAGTCCTTTTGGTACAGGACCAGAAGGATGAGATAACCAGAGCAAGAGGAGGGGGAAAAAAATGAAGAACAAAAGAAAAAAGAGAAAGGAGAGGGGGTGAGTAAATGGGAATATTGACAAAAAGAAGACAGGCGCAGAAAGAGGGAGACAAGATCAATATAGGTGTACAGTAGAGTCCTTTGTCCCAACCTTAAAAACCCCCAACCTCTGGAGGTGCTAGGTTGGGTGGTTCCTTTGAGGTCAGCAGCTCTTTGCTAGCCCATTTGGACAAAATACCCCACCTCTACCAAGTAGAGAGGAATGACAAAAATGCTATAAATCAAACCAAAACAAGCAAATAGAAAACTTTACGGGACAAAATTGGGGGGGAACCAAATAATAGGGGTAGAAACACTAGCAAAAATGAAGTTCTGATTGCTAAGGAAGGCAGAATTGGAAAATTATATTTAAACTAGAAAAATGAAGAAAGAAAAGAAAAAAAGGGAAAAATCTAGAGGGAAAATGTTGAAATTAAAAAATAAGAAAACAAAACAGCATATATATCAATATAGGTATATATATATATATATATATCTTGCTGAATATTGTCTGGGCAACTGGTGATCTTCTGGAGTATGAGGTATTGATCACAATGCTGACATGGCTATATGTGATGGAGACTGGAGGCCTCTGCTGATTTCTCAAACCCTGCAGGGTGGAGAGTCTAAATCTCTCCTCAGCCTGCTTAAAAGGCACTTTAAACTGCTAGCGTTGGCTAAGCAGAAGCTTTCCCAGGAAAGCACGTGTCAGTGGGATCTCTCCTGAAGTTGCTGTCCACTTACCCAGTGTGCCAAAACCAGTCTCACTCTATGGCCCTGAGGGCCAAGGCTGTAAGGCATCTCAGTCCTGCCTATAGGCTGCTCAGTC
This sequence comes from Nycticebus coucang, assembly GCF_027406575.1. Taxonomy (NCBI): domain Eukaryota; kingdom Metazoa; phylum Chordata; class Mammalia; order Primates; family Lorisidae; genus Nycticebus; species Nycticebus coucang. The sequence goes on from NC_069783.1 coordinate 61,363,823, forward strand.
ACTAGATTACTTGCCCCAGGTCTCCCACCCTATCCTTGCTCTGCGACCCTGAGGGCCAAGCTTGCCAGGGCAGTTCTCCCACAATGTCTCCGTATGGCCCACAGCCAAACGCTAGCTCCGACCGGCTCAGCGGCTCAGTGTGGCTCAGTCTGGGGCCCTAGAAAACATTCAAAGTCCTCCACACTCTTGCTCAAGTTCTCCCAAGATAGTTCAACTGAGTGCTAAGTCCAAAAAAAAAGAAAAGAAAAGAAAAGAAAAAAAAAAACCCAACACAGCTCACAGGTAAGGCCTTTCCAGTTTGTGATCTCACTGTTGCTATACTTACATCTACTGGTGGGATTAGACCCAATGAACATAAGCAACCACTTGCCAGTTCTCCATTGCTTTTGTCCTCCTCGTGGTGTCCTGAAGTCTCTTACTGACCCCCTGTGTCCCCAAAGGGATGTTTCTGGGCAGATCCCACCAGCCAGAGATGCCTGGAGTCCTCTCTGCAGTCTCACCATGCCCATTTACAAGGAAGGTATTTTTCGGCCGCCATCTTGCTCCTCCTCCCTTGGAACTCTTTTTCTACAATGACCATCAGACCTGTCATCATATCGCACACAAAAACACACAACAATAATAATGAGCAACACTCAAAAAGACACTGCCACACAGTGACACAAACACAGCTGTAAGACTTTGATATATCAAGGTTATGGACTCTTACCAAATTGTTTGTACAGTACTGCCAACCTAAGTGCACAGTGGCAAGTTTGCAAACTTAATTATCAAGATAACAGAGAAACAGCCAACAAACACATGAAAAAATGCTCGTTGTCTCTAATCATCACAGAAATGCAAATCAAAATCTCTGAGATATCACCTAACTCCAGTAAGATTAGCTTACATCACAAAATCCCGAATCTGCAGATCCTGGTGTGGATGTGTAGAAAAGGGAACATTTCTACACTGCTGGTAGAATTGCAAACTAATACAACCTTTATGGAAAAAAATATGGAGAGTTTTTAAAGAACTAAAAGGCAATCTTCCATTTGATCCCACAATCCCATTACTAGGTATTTACCCAGAAGAACAAAAATCATTTTGCCACAAGGGCATTTGCACCAGAATGTTTATTGTAGCTCAATTCACAATTGCCAAGTTAGAGAGGCAGCCCAAATGCTTATCAACCTGTGAATGGATTAATAAACTGTGATATATATATACCATGGAATACTCTTTAGCCATAAGACAAGATGGAGACTTTATATCTTTTGTCTTTGTCTGGATGGAGTTGAAACACATTCTTCTTAGTAAAGTATCTCAAGAATGGAAAAAAAGTATCCAGTGTAATCAATACTAATATGAAACCAATATATAAACAACTACACACTCACATGAAAGAAAAAACACAAATATAGTTTACCAAGGAGGAAAGAGGAGGGATAGAAGGAGGGCGATTGTGCATATCACCTAATGTGCACAATGTGAGGGTGTTCACCATGCCCTCTGGTGACGGGCTCAACTACAACTTGAACTTTACCTTAGAATTGAAAACAAGGTAACCCAAACATGTGTACCCTCATATTCATTTGAAATAAAAAACAACAACACACACACACACAAACAAACCTCGTAGAATGACATCTCTGATGGTCATTTCAGGAAAAGAGTCCCAAAATTGCTTTGAAGGGTGAACTAGGGGCAGGTGTCAGTGGATAGCTTCCCCAGAGGAGCACTTTGAAGGTGACTGAAATGATATTCACCAATGAAGCATGTAGTACTTTATCTACCACAAGTTCACAAACTTAATTGTAAAGTCTTCATATATCCATGTGCACACAAACATAAATCTTCATGTACATTTGAAAGTAATCATAAGTAACTTAATAGTGATTATCTTTGAGGAGAGGGTCTTGGTATTATAGAGGGTGTTCACAACATTAAGGAAGGCATTTTTCACTTTTTAACCTTCCTGTATTTGAATTTTCAAACCTTGTACTTCTGTTTTTGTTTTTTATACTAATGGAGGTGAGTAATAAGATCATATAGCTAGGTTTTTTTTGTTGTTGTTGCCTTCTATATATGATACATACAAGGGAATATTTTTTTAAAATATTATCCCTCTGAGTAGAGGAATTCACTTTTCTGCTAGAGTAATATATGAAAATGTTTGGGCTGGGCGCAGTGGCTCACGCCTGTAATACTAGTACTCTGGGAGGCCGAGGTGGGTAGATTGCTTGAGCTCACAGGTTTGAGACTGGCCTGAGCCAGAGTGAGACCTCATCTCTAAAAATAGCCAGGTATTGTGGCCAGCACCGGTAGTTCCAGATACTTGGGAGGCAGAGGCAAGAGAATCACTTGAGCTCAAAAGTTTGAGGTTGTTGTGAGCTGTGATGCCTCAGCACTCTGCAAGGGTGACAAAGTGGGACTCTGCCTCAAAAGAAAAAAAAGAAAGAAAGAAAAGAAAATGTTTGGTGGTAGCCTGGGATTCCATTAGGTCAGTCAGTGTTCTACACTGGAGACCAGATATGGAAGCTTGACAGCAGGGCTCTGGACCCTCCTCTTCTATTTCCACAGTGCAAATCCACATTCATTCATTTTATATTTTGAGTTCATGTAAGATTTAATTTGAAAAACTGTTGACCATTGCCAAATTAAAAAAAAAGAAATTGGAAATCACTAACTACACAATTACTTATGAGATAAGGCAGTAGATTAGAATCAGTGGGATACTGACAGTAGTAAAGGGTGATTAATGGCAACAGAATAATATGGGCCTTATTCATCACAGGATGAGGCCTGAGGAGCCTAAGAGTTCCTGAAGACTTTGTAGTATTAAAGCTTAGTAAAATAATTGATGATTTTTGCAAACTTGAATTGACATGAAAGAGTCATTTGTAAATTGAAAAGGAAGCAATGATTTAAAATAAGTTTTTGAACAAAACCAGGCCCAAATTTTAGTTGAATGATAAAAAAAAAAAATTGGATTGCAATTGTGTATATAACAAAATGCCAAACTGTACTCAATGACAACTTACTACAGAGGTGGTCATAAAATAACTGCTCAGCAAGATGATTAATTTCTCCACCTGTCTTATTTTTAAGGAAATTCAAGAAAAAGAACCAAAGCTAGAATTTAAACAAAGTAATAATAAGCATATACTTGCATTTCAAAATAAAATTCAAACTAACCCCAAAGGTTACTAGTCACCCCTCATTATCATAAATATTCATAAACTTAACACTTCAGACCATTGATTTCTGCATTTGTGAAAGAAAACCGCAACACTTTTTGAAACAATTTAGGAAGAAAGATTAATGTTTAGAGAGGTAACCCAACATTAACCACACAAGCATCCAATAAAATAAAATGAGTTAGGCCCTATGTTCACTGACAATGAGTATAAGTTAATAAATATTTAACTATGAGTATAAGTTAATAAATATTTGACTATGAATATGCCAACTCCTAGATATAATTCATAACTGAGTATAAAGTCCCATTCAAGTTATAAGAAAGAGTTTAGGAATATAAATAAAATTGTTGCCAGATACATTTGCTAAAGTATGCTATTAAATACTATTTACTTAATTCCATTAAAAATCACAATGAAAAAAGCCAACTATAGATGACAATAAACAAGAGGATTGCCAGAGCCCAAGAAATTGAGGTTGCTATGAGCTTATGATGATGCTCTAGCCAGAGTGACAGAATGGCACTCTATCTCAAAAAAAAAAAAAAAAAAAAAATTAAAGTAGGCCAGCCATAATGGTTCATGCCTATAATCCCAGCACTTTGAAAGACAGAGGAAGGAGGATGGCTTGAGGCCAGGAGTGCAGCCAGGACAATAGCAAGGGTCCATCTCTACACATACAAAATTAGCTGGATATGGTGGTGATTGTATTTCCAGCTACTTGGGAAACTGAGGAAGGAAGATTACTTGAGCTCAGGAGTTGGACGTTTCAGTAGGCTATAATGAAGCCATTGTACTCTAGCCCAGGCAACAGACTTACAAGATAATTAAAATAGAATTTAAGTAAATTTAAACTTACACTTCTGTGATTACATAAAGAAGAGCCCCATGGTACTACACTCCATAATGAAGTGAGCCTGGTTGATTTCTGCATTTGCGAAAGGAGAAAACCGCAACACTTTTTGAAATAATTTAGGAAGAAAGACTAACATTTAGAGAAGTAACCTAACATTAAACATTAAACATTAAACATTTTCACTTGGTTGTTTTTGAACTTGAGTAAATTACAGAAACTATGAGAAGCCCTGGGTAAACCAAAATCAAAGTTATTTACAGAAGTCCTCCTTATTTTAGCAGCAAATTCAAACCACACGCTAATACCCTCTTCATGTTTTGCATATGAAGGCCTCTTTCTAGAAAGTTCTTTACTTCCATTTCTGTCTATGCAAAACTTTGCAGAATGGTGTCTAATTGCTGAAAACAATAAGCACAGAAAGTGTGTTAATTTCCTATCCTATGTAAATGGAAAATGTCTCAGACTTTTCAAGGAAAATTATAAAAAGAATGAGAATCAAAATATAATTGAATAAAATAATAAACACAAAGTTTCTCTTAAAAATATTAAAATGAAATGCCAAACTGTTAATGTATTAGATAACATCTGGGGAGAAAAAGAGCTAAGTTTATGCTACCTGTGTTACGGGAAGACGAGGCCCAGTGGAGAGAATGAAACACTGTATTTAAGAGGAAAAAGGCTTTTATTCATCCGGCAGAGCTATGGCGAATCTAAAAATCTCAAAATGGCCATACTCCCCAATTGGCTTGGTGTTTCCCTTTTTGTCTCCAGTCAAAAGGTTCTAGCCCACAGGTATCTTTCTCATTGGTCAGTTTGAATCAAGCTGGAGAAACTGTTCCAGCCCCGACAGAACTACAGGTTTCACAGAAGTGGAAATTTCCAGGTCCCAGGAAGTTACATTTCTACAAATTATTAAGAGCTGAGTGGGGAGGATCCCACAAGTGTTTTCTTGGGGTCTCCTTGAGAAGACTTCTGTTCTCCTAGACCTCACCCTTCTCAGGTATCCTCTCTCATTTGTAGAATTTTTACATACCCTGTTCCTCAATACTAGAATACTAGTGAATAAACGGGATGCTTCTACATAGATCAGTTGTTATTTTGGTTAGTACTCTTTTAGTTCTGAGTAACAGAAACGAGTAATATGTTTGCATTTTTTTGCTTAAGCAAAAAATGATAATTTGTTATTAAAAATAAAAGGATATTTTGCAGAACCCTAGACAGAGTATAAGCTGGGCATCAGGAACAAATGGGAATTAGCTTTAATGTTTCTGACTTCTCTCTCTGGAATGCCTTCAATCTGCTTTTACCTTTTTAATGATAATTTAGTTAAGCCTATTTTTCCCCAGCAAAACAGTTTATGTTCTGTAATTTTCTTTTATCTCCTCCTACAAAGCTACCCTTTTTTCATTATGGCTGACTTTTGCTAAAAGTTAGAATAAATTACATTGAATTAATCAAATACTTTTTTGTAATATATACGTGTAGCCTCCCGGAATTGTTATTTTTAAAAATCTTAATAAAGTTAATCTCTGGTTAATGGAGTTTTAGTTGGAATTAAGATTATCTTTAGGTAATAAAAAGCCTCAAATGACAGCTTAGAAGAAAAGAGAAATTTATTTCTGTATTTAAAAATGTTGAACTTCTGGTGCTGATACAGTAGCTTCACAGAGTCATCAGGGACCCAGTCTCCAATTTTTTTGTTCCTCCATTCTCAACATAGATTTCAACTTCATGGTGCAACACTGCTCCATTTATGTCAACAAGAAGGAAGGGGCAAAAAATAGCCACACCTACTTCTGATGAATTATTATTTTGGATAATTGTGTTGATATCCAGCTAGAAATCAAGAGTTCCATTACCAAAGAAGAGTAGAATGGATATTGTGGAACAGTTAGCAGGCTGTACCTTAATACTTATTTAAAATATGAATGGAGATGCAAATAAAACTAAAGCTTGGTGTTTCTTTTAGAGAAACCCTGATTACTTAATTCATTTTAAAATAACATTTAAAAACCAAGTATGCATACTTTGAAAGAAAATCAGAATATCTTACAACTAAGCATGAAAAAGTCTAGATACAGTAGAATACAAAACAAAACAAAAAAAGATAAAACAAATTAAAATCCCAATCTAGCGTCCATCTGCACCTGTGGAGCCTGTTACTATCAACTGACCAGAGTCCACAAATTCTCCATTCTCATCCCTTCTGGCCTTCCCCACCCCAGCTTTCTATTCTATGAAAACTCTAAAAATAATGTTCCTGCATCAATTTTTACTAGAACCAATCACCTGTCATGCCTGGAACTGGGATTGTACCCAAATTGCCCTTAGTCCCAATAATCACAAAGTGCACATCCATAAGGAAAACGGGAGCCAGTGGCTAAAAGCTCATGAACTCATGGAGCACAACGGACACATCACAGGTATTGACTGGGCTCCCAAAAGCAACTGCATCATCACTTGTGGGGCAGACCACAATAGCTGTCTGGAGTCAGAAAGATGATGTCTGGAAGCCAACCCTGGTGATCCTGAGAATTAATCACACAGCCACTTTTGTGAAGTGGTCCCCCTTAGAGAACAAATTTGCTGTGGGAAGTGGAGCACAACTCATTTCTGTTTGTTACTTTGAGTCTGAAAATGACTGGTGGGTAAGCAAACACATTAAAGCCTATTCGTTCCACAGTCCTTAGCTTGGATTGGTATCCCAACAATGTTTTGCTGACAGGAGGATCATGTGACTTCAAATGCAGAGTGTTTTTCTGCCTATATTAAAGAAATGGATGAAAAGCCAGTACACCCTGGGGCAGCAAGATGCCTTTTGGTCAGCTGATGTCAGAGTTTGGGGGCAGTGGCTAGGCGGCTGGGTCCATGGGGTCAGCTTCTCCGCTAGTGGGAGCCACCTGGCCTGAGTCCGTCATGACAGCACCGTGTCTGTTGCTGATGCCTCAAAACGTATACAGGTCTTAAGTGTGAAAACAGAGTTCCTGCCACTCCTGAGTGTATCATTTGTCTCAGAGAATAGCATTGTGGCTGCTGACGATGACTGCTGCCCAGTGTTCTTTACGATGACCACAGCTGCTTGACTTTTGTGTCCAAGTTAGACATTCTAAAACAGAGCATCCAGTGCAGCATGTCTGCCATGGAACGTTTCTGCAATGTGGACAAGAGGGCCATGACTGAGGACCACAATACAAACTTGGAGACACTGCACCTGAATAGCATCACTCAAGTGTTTATTTATAAGGTAGACAAGCAAGATTATCACAAATTTTGCACTACTGCCATTGATGGAGCCATGACAATTTGAGATTTCAAGACCTCCGAATCTTCTATCCTGGGCTTCTGGATAATGTAAAGCGAAGTTAGTCTCTGCCATTCAGCATGACAAACATTGGCTGACCACAGCTCTGCCATTGGAGGGTAAAGAAAGCCAGCCCCAACGAAACACTGAAAATACATTATCCTGGAAATATTGTGTGGTTTTGTTTGAGTATAAAATTGGTGAAAGTGTTGGTTGTTTAAAAGTAGCAGGTTTTTTTTTTTTTTTGCTATTTCATTCCATTCTTAACAAAAGCTTCTCTTTAAGTAGTTCATTATGGAGAATTGTCACACTAACTTAAAAGAAAGAGTGAGGGAAATATGTAAATTTGTCCATTAGAAAATTAAATTATTATTATTTTTTTTTGTAGAGACAGTCTCACTTTATGGCCCTCAGTAGAGTGCTGTGGCCTCACACAGCTCACAGCAACCTCCAACTCATGGGCTTAAGCGATTCTCTTGCCTCAGCCTCCCAAGTAGCTGGGACTACAGGTGCCCACCACAACGCCCGGCTATTTTTTGGTTTTGCAGTTTGGCAGGGGCCGGGTTTGAACCCGCCACCCTCGGTATATGGGGCCGGCGCCTTACCGACTGAGCCACAGGCGCAATACTGAATATGGTTTTGGATTTGTTTCCCTATACTATTTCCATATTTCCATTTTTGGTAGAAAAATATGAGTAAATTCTTTATTAAATTAGTTCATTTTTAGAGTAAAATCTTAGATTCTTTGTTCCTTAAATTGTACCATCCTATTCAACCTTTAACCAAAAAGCACCATTTATTGGGGGGGACCGTTTATTCAATGTTATCTTAACATTACAGTACCTCTGCAAATTAAAAAATGTAAAAATAAAAATATAAATCTCAAGTTATCCAAGTTGAACAGTATTTTATCTAAGATCATTTCTCCACATTTATGTTGTGATTTATATAATGATGCCTGAAAAGACATGTTAATTTTCAGACCATAGAATTACTGTTGAGGAAATTGAGAAACATTTCTCTTCTTTTCTTTGGTACATAATGATATCAGTGCACTGCGGGGTCTAGACTCAGATGAGACAAGAGAGACAGACTCCTAGGACACAAAATGTCAGGAGGCACTGCCTCTGAGGTCCGTGTAGGCGCAGACTCTGCATCTGCATCACCTTAAGAATGAATGCCTTTAGAAATCCTGCACTTCCTTGACTTACCCCAGCCCCCATCCTGGTGCATACATACATCAAATCTGACAAATCTGCAGCAGCTGTAACTCACTTGCAGACCTGCGCAAACTGAGGGAACCAGCAATTCTAGCATCAAGGACACCTACCTCTACGAGTTTACCTCTTGATTTTTCTTACTATGTTCAATGGGCAAAGAGTAGGAAAGATAAAAATACTAAATTTTGTTGTTTTTTTCTAGAAAATCTCATGATTAGAATGCTTATTTTTAAAACAAAATTTGTAGACTAAATGTAATTTTGAGAGGTTGCTCTTTTATATCAACATATTCTGAAGTAACAGAATTAAAATACCCGTCACAGTTTTTGAACTCAGGATTTAATTACCATTTTTCCTTATGGTGACAAAAATGCCTTCACATAGGAAAAGAATCTTAATAAGGTATTTATTTATTTAAACTATATATTTTAATGATAAATGATGGCTCACAAATTAGGCCTGTTTCCTAAGTGCTTCATAAAAGCTAAAAAGCAGCCAATGGTAAACTAAGTGTTATTTCTGTATATTGGCAGGACCACTTTAGAGCATATTACTGCAGATAAATGTGAAGGAAGCACTGATCAGCTCACCTTCTACTGCTTGAAGAAGATGAATGTATCTAGAGTATTTAAACAGACTCATCCAAACTATGACAGAACCCTTCCAAATGTCCAGTACTAATAAACTTCTCTCTCAGATTAAGAAACAAACAAGCAAAACAAAAAATAAAAAAACCCACAATAGAATGCACACCAGGGCTAGGACTAGCGTGAAATAAGAGAAGTAGCAAGGGTTCAAAATTTAAGGAATCACCAACTCTTGGAGTTATGCAAGTACAAACTTGGCACTTACACAAATCAAAGAGTGTTTTCATACATTTTGGCAATAGATACCTCATTCTTAAAGGAGACATTCACTTCCGGTGTCATGCTAAAAAGTCCTATCCTAAAAGTAAATATCTCTTAAAATTTTACACAGAAAATGGGTCACAAAAAGGGGAGCAGTTTTAGCTATCAGAGGAAACTACCTTCTGTAAACAACTTACCACAAAAACCAACAGCAACAATGGAAGCTAGAAGATAGTTCAATATTTTCCAGATATTGAGAGAAAAATAACTGCTACTCTATAATTAATTGTATGTCCAGTGAATATATCTTACAATAATGAGGACAAAAATATTTTTCCAGACAACTAACTTTGTTAGCAGCAGACCCTTGCTAAAGGAAATTCTAAAACCTGAAATTTAGGAAGATGGAAAATATTCATTAGATGATCAGGAATTCAAGAAAGGTTACACCATTGCAAATAAAGTATGTGGATAAATCCAAGCAAACATTGACAATATGAAGTAATATTAATAATATGTTGTGATGGGATGACATAAAAGAATTAAAATATATAACAATAATATATAAAGTGGGAGGGGAATAATTGCAGCAATGTATCCTAAGGCCCTTATTGAATATCCCTAATCTGAAAATCTGAAATCTGAAATGCTCCAAAATCCAAAAGGCTTTGTGTGCTGATGTGATGCCACAAGTAGAAAACTCCACACCTGACCTCATATGATGGATCATATTTCAAACTCAGACGTACAACACTCACTTTATTTAGCACCCCAAGAGTTTTTCTACAGTGTATAGTAACCTTTTAATCAAAACACAGAATCAGGTAGAGGCAGAAAGCCCTCTGTTATTTGTTGGATCTATTGGTTAACAGCTAATACAGGTATTCAGGTGATGTACTGTGCTGTGTATTATCCTGAAAGCATTATTTTTTCTCTATATTAATGATTTGCTATATTTTTTACTGTTAAGTACTTAAGTATGAATAAGCATAAGAAAAATGATTATTCATAGTAAATTCAGAGTCAAGAAAAATGACAATGACAGACAACTATAGATTGTCCACATCTTGAGATAGTGACACCTTTGCTTTCTGAAGGTTTAGTGTATACAGACTTTGTTTCATGCACAAAATTATTGAAAATATTATATAAAATTACTTCCTGGCTATGTATATGAAGTATTTATGAAAAACATTGAATTTCATGTTTAGACTTGAGTCTCATTCCCAAGATATTTCATTAGGTATGTACAAATATTTTAACATCCAAAATAATCTGAAACCCGAAGCACTTTTGGTCCCAATCATTTTGGATGATGGGCATTTAACTTCTACTGAGAAGCACGATGAAGATATTGACTGCTCTTTACACATCGATTAGGTTAACTGTAAGCATGTTGTAATTTTTAGGGCAACCACTAAAAGAATAGAAATATAATGTATAATTCCAGACTATAATAGAGGATAGGTTTTTTAAAAAAATAATAATTTAATAAAAGGCCTCAAGAGGAAAAAAATAAGCATGGAGTAGCTGAAACAAATGGAAAATCTGAACTTATATGGTAGATTTAAACTTAAATTATTAGTAATTACAAAGAGAGTCTGGCTTTTTTTAAAAAAATTAACAGGTATATGAAATATTAAAAAGAGATTGAAGAAAGATTTACTATGAAAACATTAACTAAAAATAATGTAGCCATATTAATATCAAATATAATAGGTTTTAAGGCTATAGATATAAAGCTGATCATTTCATCAGGATAAAAGATTCAATTCACTAGGAAAATAGTAACTTTTTTTTTTTTTGAGACAAAAGTCTCACTACGTCGTCCTTGGTAGAGTGCTGTGGCGTCACAGCTCACAGCAACCTCCAACTCTTGGGCTTAAGTGATTTTCTTGCCTCAGCCTTCCAAGTAGCTGGTACTACAGGCTCCTACCCCAATGCCTGGCTGTTTTTTGTTGCACTCGTCATTGTTGTTTAGCTGGCCCAGGCCAGGTTCAAACCTGCCAGCCTCGGTGTATGTGGCTGGCACCATAACCACTGTGTTACAGGCACTGAGTCAGATAGTAACCTTTGAATTTAAATCTGCCTAATAACCATAGTCTCAAAATATACCATGCAAACTTTGAAAGAACTACAAAGAAAAACAAATAATATCACACTAGGTAATTATAACAAGTCTCTTTCTATAATTGATGGAATAGGCAAATTAAAAAATCCTAAGACTTAAAGACTCAATAATTTGATCTCCTAAAACATTACATTATATAACTATAGAATTCATTTCTTCACAAAAAGTGACCATAACCTAGGCTCTAAAGCAAGTTTTCAACAAATTTCAGATGGTTGAAATGATCTGTTTTGCCTGTAGTGTAATTAATCTACAAATCAATAACAAACAGTAACTAGAACAAGCCTGCATATTTGAAAATTAACATACACACTTTCAAGTAACCTATGGGTGAAGAAGACATTATAACAACCATAAACTGTAAATTCAATTTTTAGCTTTACTACTTGATATGTTGATGAGGAAGATACTATAATCAACTTGAACTCTTGTAATTGTTTCTATGAATGCTTTATGTTTATTTAAACGTCTTGCTTGGCACTGTTTTTTGTATAAGTCCCAACTTGAAAGGCTTGAAGAGCAAGCCTTACATGTATGAACTTGGAAAAGAGTTTAAAAAACAATCACATTATTGAGTTAATGGAGCAACTGGATATCGTAAAATACCTTAATATTTCTTTTACTATTTGTATCCATGACATTTAAGTAAGAATTTTAGGACATATTTTCCTGGGTAATAAGTGTTCTTTAACCAGCTTATTTGCAGAGGGCCAAACTACTGTGTGACTTATAAACTCTTTAATACCTGGATTAAGAGTTGTAATCTAAGGATTAATAATATATACTATATGTTGGCTCCCATTAGTGCTATTACATTAAGGGTGTGTGAGCATTTTCTTTGCAAACCTGCATGTAGTTAGATCATTTCATTAGGTCTTAAGTTTATAACCCAGAAACCTTTTTGTTGTTTTTTTTAAAAAACTTCTAATAGTCAGCATGCACCATGATGTTTCACAAAGAAGACTTTTAAAGCTAAATGAACCTCTCTAATAATGATCTTATTGTAAAGCAAAACCAATAATTGAAAATACATTGTGAATAAATTAATCATTCTTTTGGAATGTAAACTTACACCATATTTATATTACTTTAGTAAGTAAATTTGTTATGTTCTAGTGCTAAATTCTATAGTTTAGGACTATTCTCATACCCCAAATCCTTGTGAATTTGAGACATAATTGTTTACCTACCTTATCTCATAATTCCAAAATTCTCAGTGATTTGCAGATTGATGTAATAATTTAGATAAAAATACTAAAGCTATGTTTCCTCTACCACAACCAGAAGTTACAGTTTTCAAACTGTTCAGTGTTTATTTAACTCTTTCTAATTGCCTCCAGGAAACATAGATTGGAACATAGCTGGACTTCCTCTTCCTCCAGGACGATCTGCATGTAACTTACAGGCACGTTACAAGGAAGCAAAACACAGAAGGCTCATTTAACTATAGCAATTAGCATAAGTAACATATTTTCCTTTTAATTTTTTTTTTAAGGATTTAGTAATTTTATTTGTTATTGCCTTACTGTATTGCTGCTACTTTTTATAGGATATTGTTTTTTTTCTTTTTAATTTTAATTGAAACTAATTTATTCTTTTATGTACATGGGTATTCACAACTTGAATTATTAGATAGAGGTCCTCATTTGGCCTGACTTCAATTTTATATAGATAGATAGTACACTTAAGATTTTCACACAGTGTGAAAAATGTTCATTTAAATATTATCCCCATTATTATATATTTCTTTAAAACTTACTTAGCAAAACTTTATACAGCAGATGCTGTCCATATTGCAACTCATGCTATTCTCACAAATTTAAAATTGACTAAAACACAGTGTGAAAATGTGAAAAAATATTTTAGGTATTTGCTTTTTTTCTCAAAAAAATATATGCTTCCAATGGAGCACCTCTGTTTTTTGGAAAGAAAAAAATTACTTCAAAATATTTACTTGATACAAATTAAAATACCACATCTAAAATACCACCATTGCCAATTCTATATTAATATTATTTGAAAGATGAGACTTTGGAGTGTATATAATCAAAGATATTGCTAGTATGTTTCTTAATATTCAAAATATGAACTGAGACATATTGCACTTCACCATTTCCATAAACAACAATCTTAACTTTGATAAACATTAACAATAAAAGGTATTCATGGGCAAGGAGCAGTGGCTCACTTCTCTAACCATGGCACTTTGAGAGGCTGAGGAGGGAGGATCACTTGAAGCCAGGAGTTCAAGACCAGCCTGAGCAAGAGTGAGACGCTGTTTCTACAAAAAAATAGAAAATTAGCTGGGCATGGTGTCATACATCTATAGTCTCACCACATATTTGGGACACTGAGGCAGAAAGATTGCTTCAGCGCGGAAGTATGAGGTTGCAGTGAACTATGATCACACCACTGCTCTCTAACCTTAGTTATAGAGCAAGACCTTGTCTTCCAATAAAAAGAGTCATGAGTTGGCACCTGTGGCTCAGCGAGTAGGGTGCCGGCCCCATATACCAAGGGTGGGAGGTATAAACTCAGACCTGGCCAAAGTGCAACAACAACAACAAAAATAGCCAGCCATGGTGGCGGGCGCTTGTAGTCCCAACTACTCGGGAGGCTGAGGCAAGAGAATCGCCTAAGCCCAAGAGCTAGAGGTTGCTGTGAACTGTGACGCCATGGCACCGTACCAAGGTGCTACAAAGTGAGACTCTGTCTCTAAAAAAAAAAAAAGTCACGAAAATTTCTAAAAGATTTTTTTTTTTAATTCTAGTCTTTTTTTTTTTATTAAATCATAGTTGTGTACATTAATGCAATTATGGGATACAATATTCTGGTTTTATATACCATTCGAAATATTTTTTTTTTTTGGAGAACTCAGATAGTGGCATTGTAGTACAACTGATCAGTTTATTGTACAGCTTTGTCCAGTAGAACTTATAGTTTCCATTCCCCATACAAAATTGATGGCTAGGGGATGTCAGGGTATTTAATGTGTTACTTCTTGAGTTCTATTTATTTATTTATTTATTTATTCTTTTTTTTATTAAATCATAGCTGTGTACATTGATATGATCATGGGGCATCATTCACTAGCTTCAAAGACCATTTACCAAGTTTCACATACACCCTTGCAAGATGCACCGCTGGTGTAATCCCACCAATCCCCATCCCTCTACCCACCTCCCCCATCCCTCCCCTCCTTTTCCCCCTTCCCCCTATTCTTAGGCTGTAACTGGGTTATAGCTTTCATGTGAAAACCCTAAATTAGTTTCATAATAGGGCTGAGTACATTGGGTACTTTTTCTTCCATTCTTGAGATACTTTACTAAGAAGAATATGTTCCAGCTCCATCCATGTAAACATGAAAGAGGTAAAGTCTCCATCTTTCTTTAAGGCTGCATAATATTCCATGGTGTACATACACCACAATTTATTAATCTATTTGTGGATCGATGGGCACTTGGGCTTCTTCCATGACTTAGCAATTATGAATTGGGCTGCAATAAACATTCTGGTACAAATTTCTTTGTTATGATGTGATTTTTGGACTTCTGGGTATATGCCCAGTAGAGGGATTACAGGATTGAATGGCAGATCTATTTTTAGATCTCTAAGTGTTCTCCATATCTCTTTCCAAAAGGAATGTATTAATTTGCATTCCCACCAGCAGTGCAAAAGTGTTCCCTTTTCTCCACATCCGCGCCAACATCTCTGGTCTTGGGATTTTGTGATACAGGCTAGTCTCACTGGAGTTAGATGGTATCTCAACGTAGTTTAGATTTGCATTTCTTTGATGATTAAAGATGATGAGCATTTTTTCATATGTCTGAAGGCCATGTGCCTGTCTTCTTCAGAGAAGTTTCTCTTCAAATCCCTTGCCCAGCCTGCGATGGATCCCTTGTTCTATTCTTGCTAAAGCGTTTGAGTTCTCTGTGGATTCTGGTTATTAAACCTTTGTCGGAGACGTAACCTGCAAATATCTTCTCCCATTCTGAGGGCTGTTTGCTAGCTTTACTTACTGTGTTCTTGGCTGTGCAGAAGCTTTTTAGTTTGATCAAGTCCCAGTAGTGTATTTTTGAAGCTGCTTCAATTGCCCGGGGGGTCCTCCTCATAAAATACTCACGCAGACCGATTTCTTCAAGGGTTTTCCCTGCACTTTCTTCTAGTATTTTTATAGTTTCATGTCTTAAGTTTAAATCTTTGATCCAGTGAGAGTCTATCTTAGTTAATGGTGAAAGGCGTGGGTCCAGTTTCAGTCTTCTACAGGTTGCCAGCCAGTTCACCCAGCACCATTTGTTAAATAGGGAATCTTTCCCCCACTGAATGTTTTTAATTGGCTTGTGAAAGATTAAATAACGGTAAGTAGCTGGATTCATCTCTTGGTTCTCTATTCTGTTCCAGACATCTACTTCTCTGTTTTTGTGCCAATATCATGCTGTTTTGATTGCTATTGATTTGTAGTATAGTCTGAGGTCTGGTAGCGTAATTCCTCCTGCTTTGTTTTTATTTCTGAGTAATTTCTTGGCTATTCGAGGTTTTTTCTGATTCCATAGAAAAAGAAGTATTGTTTTTTCAAGATCTTTAAAGTATGACAGTGGAGCTTTAATAGGGATTGCATTGAAATTATATATCGCTTTGGGTAGTATAGACATTTTAACAATGTTGATTCTTCGCAGCCATGAGCATGGTATGTTTTTCCATTTGTTAATATTTTCAGCTGTTTCTTTTCTTAGAGTTTCATAGTTCTCTTTATAGAGATCTTTCACGTCCTTTGTTAGATAAATTCCGAAATATTTCATATTCTTTGGCACTACTGTGAATGGGATGGAGTCCTTAACTGTTTTTTCAACTTGACTATTGTTGGTATATATAAAGACTACCGATTTATGAATGTTGATTTTGTAACCTGAGATGCTGCTGTATTCCTTGATCACTTATAAGAGTTTTGTAGTAGAGTCCCTAGTGTTTTCCAGATATACTATCATATCATCTGTAAAGAGCGAAAGTTTGATCTCTTCTGACCCTATATGGATACCCTTAATCGCCTTTTCTTCCCTAATTGCGGTGGCTAAAACTTCCATTACAATGTTAAAAAGTAATGGAGACAATGGACAGCCTTGTCTGGTTTCTGATCTGAGTGGAAATGATTCCAATTTAACTCCATTCAATATGATATTGGCTGTGGGTTTGCTGTAGATGGTCTTTATCAGTTTAAGAAATGTCCTTTCTATACCAATTTTCTGAAGTGTTCTGATCATGAAGGGATGCTGGATATTATCAAAAGCTTTTTCTGCATCGATTGAGAGAATCATATGATCCTTGTTTTTTAATTTGTTTATGTGCTGGATTACATTTATAGATTTACGTATATTGAACCAGCCTTGAGACCCTGAGATAAAACCGACTTGGTCATGATGTATAATTTGTTTGATGTGTTGCTTGATTCCGTTAGGATCTTGTTGAATATTTTTGCATCTATATTCATTAGTGATATGGGTCTGTAATTTTCTTTTCTTGTTGTGTCTTTTCCTGGTTTGGGGATCAGGGTGATGTTTGCTTCATAGAACATGTTGAGTAGTCTTCCTTCTTTTTCTACCTTTTGCAACAGGTTGAGTAATATAGGTACTAATTCCTCTTTAAAGGTTTGGTAGAATTCTGACGTGAAACCATCTGGTCCTGGGCTTTTCTTTTTAGGCAAGTTTTGTATGCTTGATGCTATTTCCGAACTTGATATGGGCCTGTTCAACATTTCCACTTGATTCTGGCTGAGTCTTGGAAGGTGACGTGCTTCCAAGTATTGGTCAATTTCCTTTAGATTTTCATATTTCTGAGAATAAAGTTTCTTGTAATATTCATTAAGGATTTTTTGGATTTCTGAGGAGTCTGTTGTTATTTCGTCTTTGTTGTTTCTGATTGATGAAATTAGACATTTTACTCTTTTTTTCCTGATTAGGTTGGCCAAAGGTTTATCTATTTTATTGACATTTTCGAAAAACCAGCTTTTTGATTTATTGATCTGTTATATTATTCTTTTGTTTTCAATTTCATTTAATTCTGCTCTAATTTTGGTTATTTCCTTTCTTCTACTGGGATTGGGGTTGGAATATTCTTCCTTTTCCAGTTGCTTGAGATGTCCCATTAAGTTCTTAACTTCCTCTTTCTGTTCTCTTGAGGAAGGCTTGCAGTGCTATAAATTTCCCTCTTGGAACTGCCCTTGCGGTGTCCCAGAGGTTCTGACAGTTCGTGTCTTCATTGTTGTTTTGTTCTAAAAAGTTGGTGATTTCCTTCTTAATCTCATCTCTGACCCAGCTATCATTCAGCATAAGGTTATTTAACTTCCATGTTTTTGTATGAGTATGCAGATTCCTGTTGTTACTCAGCTCAAGTTTTATTCCATGGTGGTCCGAGAAGATGCATGGAATAATTTCTATTCCTTTAACTTTACTGAGGTTAGACTTGTGACCTAAGATGTGATCGATTTTGGAGTAAGTTCCGTGGGCTGATGAGAAGTATGTGTATTCAGCTTTGTTGGGATGAAATGTTCTGTAGATGTCTGCTAAATCCAAATGTTGGATGGTTAGGTTTAAATCTAAGATTTCTTTGCTCAGCTTCTTGTAGGAGGATCGATCCAACACTGCCAAAGGAGTGTTGAAATCTCTGACTATTATGGAGCTGGAGGAAATCAAGTTGCTCATGTCTGCTAGAGTTTCTCTTATAAATTGAGGTGCATTCTGGTTGGGTGCATAGATATTAATAATTGAGATCTCATCATATTGAGTATTACCCTTAACAAATATGAAGTGACCATTCTTGTCCTTCCTTACTTTTGTTGGGTTAAAGCCTATTGTATCTGCAAATAAAATTGCAGCACCTGCTTTTTTCTGATTACCATTTGCCTGAAATATGGATGACCATCCTTTCACCCTGAGTCTGTATTTGTCTTTTAAGTTAAGATGTGACTCTTGTATGCAACAAATATCTGGCCTGAGTTTTTGTATCCAGTCAGCTAACCTATGCCTCTTTAGAGGACAGTTTAAGTTGTTCACATTAATGGAGAATATTGATAAGTCTGGTGAAGTTTTGGGTATCGAGTTTTTCAAAAGTCCCGTGGGCATTTTTTTTTTTTTTTATTGTTGGGAATTCATTGAGGGTACAATAAGCCAGTTACACTGATTGCAATTGTTAGGTAAAGTCCCTCTTGCAATCATGTCTTGCCCCCATAAAGTGTGACACACACCAAGGCCCCACCCCCCTCCCTCCTTCCCTCTTTCTGTTTCCCCCCCCCATAACCATAATTGTCATTAATTGTCCTCATATCAAAATTGAGTACATAAGATTCATGCTTCTACATTCTTGTAATGCTTTACTAAGAATAATGTCTTCCACGTCCATCCAGGTTAATACGAAGGATGTAAAGTCTCCATTTCTTTAATGGCTGAATAGTATTCCATGGTATATATATACCACAGCTTGTTAATCCATTCCTGGGTTGGTGGGCATTTAGGCTGTTTCCACATTTTGGCAATTGTAAATTGAGCTGCAATAAACAGTCTAGTACAAGTGTCCTTATGATAAAAGGATTTCTTTCCTTCTGGGTAGATGCCCAGTAATGGGATTGCAGGATCAAATGGGAGGTCTAGCTTGAGTGCTTTGAGGTTTCTCCATACTTCCTTCCAGAAAGGTTGTACTAGTTTGCAGTCCCACCAGCAGTGTAAAAGTGTTCCCTTCTCTCCACATCCACGCCAGCATCTGCAGTTTTGAGATTTTGTGATGTGGGCCATTCTCACTGGGGTTAGATGATATCTCAGGGTTGTTTTGATTTGCATTTCTCTAATATATAGAGATGAGGAACATTTTTTCATGTGTTTGTTAGCCATTCGTCTGTCGTCTTTAGAGAAAGTTCTATTCATGTCTCTTGTCCATTGATATATGGGATTGTTGACTTTTTTCATGTGGATTAATTTGAGTTCTCTATAGATCCTAGTTATCAAGCTTTTGTCTGATTGAAAATATGCAAATATCCTTTCCCATTGTGTAGGTTGTCTTTTTGCTTTGGGTATTGTCTCCTTAGCTGTACAGAAGCTTTTCAGTTGAATGAAGTCCCATTTGTTTATTTTTGTTGTTGTTGCAATTGCCATGGCAGTCTTCTTCATGAAGTCTTTCCCGAGGCCAATATCTTCCAGTGTTTGTCCTATGCTTTCTTGGAGGATTTTTATTGTTTCATGCCTTAAATTTAAGTCCTTTATCCATCTTGAATCAATTTTTGTGAGTGGGGAAAGGTGTGGGTCCAGTTTCGGTCTTTTACATGTAGACATCCAGTTCTCCCAACACCATTTATTGAATAGGGAGTCTTTCCCCCAAGGTATGTTCTTGTTTGGTTTATCAAAGATTAGGTGGTTGTAAAATGTTAGTTTCATTTCTTGGTTTTCAATTCGATTCCAAGTGTCTATGTCTCTGTTTTTGTGCCAGTACCATGCTGTCTTGAGCACTATGGCTTTGTAGTACAGACTAAAATCTGGTATGCTGATGCCCCCAGCTTTATTTTTGTTACAGAGAACTGCCTTAGCTATACGGGGTTTTTTCTGGTTCCATACAAAATGCAGAATCATTTCTTCCAAATCTTGAAAGTACAATGTTGGTATTTTGATAGGAATGGCATTGAATAGGTAGATTGCTTTGGGAAGTATAGACATTTTAACAATGTTGATTCTTCCCATCCATGAGCATGATATGTTCTTCCATTTGTTAATATCCTCTGCTGTTTCCTTTCTGAGGATTTCATAGTTTCTTTACAGAGGTCCTTCACCTCCTTCGTTAGGTATACTCCTAGGTATTTCATTTTCTTTGAAACTATGGTGAAGGGAGTTGTGTCCTTAATTAGCTTCTCATCTTGACTGTTATTGGTGTACACAAAGGCTACTGACTTGTGGATATTGATTTTACATCCTGAAACATTACTGTATTTTTTGATGACTTCTAGGAGTCTTGTGGTTGAGTCTTTGGGGTTCTCTAAGTATAAGATCATGTCGTCAGCAAAGAGGGAGAGTTTGACCTCCTCTGCTCCCATTTGGATTCCCTTTATTTCCTTGTCTTGCCTAATTGTATTGGCTAGAACTTCCAGCACTACGTTGAATAGTAAAGGTGACAGAGGACAACCTTGTCTGGTTCCAGTTCTAAGAGGAAAAGCTTTGAGTTTTACTCCATTCAGTAAAATATTGGCTGTGGTTTTGTCATAGATAGCTTCAATCAGTTTTAGAAATGTGCCACCTGTGCCTATACTCTTCAGTGTTCTAATTAGAAAAGGATGCTGGATTTTATCAAATGCTATTTCTGCATTTATTCAGAGGATCATGTGATCGTTATTTTTGCCTCTGTTAATATGGTGGATAACGTTTATAGACTTGCGTATGTTAAAGCAGCCTTGCATCCCTGGGATGAAGCCTAATTGATCATGATGAATGACTTTTTTGATGATAAGCTGTAATCTATTGGCTAGGATTTTGTTGAGAATTTTTGCGGCTATATTCATGAGTGAGATTGGTCTGAAATTCTCCTTTTTGTTTGGGTCTTTTCCTGGTTTTGGTATCAGGGTGATACCAAAACAGGTACAATGTGTTTGCTTCATAGAATGTGTTGGGGAAGATTCCTTCTTCCTCATTTTTTTGGAATAATTTCTGCAGTACAGGAATAAGCTCTTCCTTGAAGGTTTGATAGAATTCTGGAGTGAAGCCATCTGGACCAGGGTATTTTTTGGTTGGAAGATTTTTATTGTTTCTTTGATCTCAGTGCTTGAAATTGGTCTGTTCAGGAGCTCTATTTCTTCCTGGCTGAGTCTAGGGAGAGGGTGTGATTCCAAATATTGATCCATTTCTTTCACATTGTCAAATTTCTGGGCATAGAGTTTCTGGTAGTATTCAGAGATGATCTCTTGCATCTCTGTCGGATCAGTTGTTATTTCCCCTTTATCATTTCTGATTGAGGTTACTAGAGATTTTACTTTTCTATTCCTCTTTAGTCTGGCCAATGGTTTATCTATTTTATTTATATTTTCAAAAAACCAACTCCTTATTTCATTAATTTTCTGAATGATTCTTTTGTTTTCAATTTCATTGATCTCTGATTTGATTTTGGATATTTCTTTTCTTATGAGAGTTTAGGCTTAGATTGTTCTTCTTTTTCCAATTCCATAAGATCTCCTGTGAGATTGTTGATGTGCTCTCTTTCTGTTTTTCGAATGTAGGCATCTAAAGCGATGAATTTTCCTCTCAAAACTGCTTTTGCAGTATCCCACAGGTTTTGGTAGCTTGTGTCTTCATTGTTGTTATGCTCAAGGAAGTTAATGATTTCCTGTTTTATTTCTTCCTGCACCCATCTGTTATTCAAGAGAAGATTGTTTAATTTCCATGCCTTTGGGTGGGGTCGAGCATTTTTGTTGGAGTTGAGTTCCACCTTTAGTGCCTTATGGTCTGAGAAGATACAAGGTAAAATTTCAATTCTTTTGATTCTGTTGATTATTGTTTTGTGTCCCAGGATATGATCAATTTTGGAGAATGTTCCATGGGGTGATGAGAAGCATGTATATTCTTTATCTTTGGGATGGAGTGTTCTATATGCGTCTATCAAGCACAGTTGTTCTATGGTCTCATTTAAATCTCTTATATCCTTGTTTAATTTCTGTTTAGAGGATCTGTCCAGCTCTGTAAGAGGAGTGTTAAAGTCCCCTTTTATGATGGTATTATCAGATATCATATTGCTCTGACTGAGTAAGGTCTGTTTCAAGAATCTGGGGGCATTTAAATGGGGTGCATAGATATTTAAAATTGAAATGTCTTCTTGTAGTATTTTTCCCTTGACCAATATAAAGTGTGACCATCTTTGTCTTTTTTGACTTTAGTTGCTTTAAATCCACATGTATCTGAAAATAAGATTGCAACTCCTCTTTTTTTCTGAATTCCATTTGCCTGAAAAATTGTCTTCCAACCCTTAACTCGGAGCTTTAATTTGCCTTTTGAAGCCAGGTGTGTTTCTTGCAGACAGCTAATGGATGGCTTGTGTTTTTTAATCCAGTCAACCAATCTATGTCTCTTCAGTGGGGAATTCAAGCCATTAACATTTATTGAGATAATTGATAAGTGTGGTAGTATTCTATTCGTCTTATTTTGTGAGAGTCCATTGCTTAGTTTTATCTTTTGTATCAGTGTGGCGGTTAGGTTCTGTCCTTTAATTTCTGAGTTCTTACTTTGCTGCTGATCCATTGTGGTGGTCAGTGTGCAGAACAGGTTGTAGAGCTGGTCTTGTTGTGGCGAATTTCTTCAATGTTTGTATATCCGTAAATGATTTGATTTCTCCGTCAATTTTGAAGCTTAGCTTAGCAGCGTACAGAATTCTGGGCTGGAAATTGTTCTGTTTAAGTAGATTAAAGGTAGATGACCATTGTCTTCTTGCTTGGAAAGTTTCATTAGAGAAGTCTGCGGTCACTCTGATGGATTTTGCCCCTGTAGGTCAACTGGTGCTTACTCCTGGCAGCTTGCAGAATCTTTTCTTTTGTCTTGACTTTGGACAGGTTCATCACAATGTGTCTTGGAGAAGCTCAGTTAGAGTTGAGGCGACCTGGGGTCCGATAGCCCTCTGAAAGCAGTGTGTCAGAATCTTTGGTGATATTTGGGAAATTTTCTTTTATAATATTCTCTAGTATGGCTTCCATTCCTCTGGGGCATTCTTCTTCCCCTTCTGGGATTCCTATAACTCGTATGTTGGAATGCTTCATAAAGTCCCATAATTCTGACAGTGAACGTTCTGCTTTCTCTCTCTTCTTTTCTGCCTCTTTTACTATCTGAGTTATCTCAAAAACTTTGTCTTCTACCTCTGAAATTCTTTCTTCTGCATGGTCTAACCTGTTGGTGATACTTTCCATTGCATCTTTAAGTTCCCTGATTGACTGTTTCATTTCCTTCAGCTCTGCTATATCCTTTTTATATTCTTCATATCGTTCATCTCTTGTTTGATTCTGTTTTTGAATTTCCTTTTGGTTAATTTCCATTTTATTAGCAGTTTCCTTCATTGTTTCCATCATTTCTTTCATTGTTTTCAACATGTGTATTCTAAATTCCCTTTCTGTCATTCCTAACATTTCTGTATAGGTGGAATCCTCTGCAGTAGCTACCTCATGGTCCTTTGGCGGGGTTGTTCTGGACTGGTTCTTCATGTTGCCTGGAGTTTTCTGCTTATTCTTCCTCATGAGTGATTTCTTTTATCTGTTTCCTTGCCCTAATTTTCCTTTCCCTTCCTCTTGCTCTTTAAGTTCTCGTGCCTGTGGACTAAGGGTTACAGGACCAGAAGGGTGAGAAGGTTGAAGAGCAAAAAAGGGATGAAAGAAAGGAGGACTGAGTGATAAGAAAAAAAAAGAAAAATAGAGAAAGGAGGGGGGGTGGGTAAAAGCAATATTGACAAAAAGAAGAGAGGCACAGAAAGAGGGAGACAGATCAATATATGTGTACAGTAGGGTACTTTGATACAACCTTAAAAAAAAAAACCACCTTCTGGGGGTGTCCAGTTGGGTGGTTCTCTTGAGGTGAGGAGCTCTTTGCTAACCTGATCAGACATAGTACCCCACCTCCACCAAGTAGAGAGGAAAGACAAATATGCTATAAATCAAACCAAAACAAGCAAACGGAAAACTTTACAGCATAAAATTGGCTGGAAAAACCAGAGAATAGCGGTAGAAACACTAACAAAAATTAAGTTCTAATTATTGTAATAGGCAGCAATGGGAAATTATAATTAAACTAGAAAAATTGAGAAGGAAAAATGATCTGTATGGAAAAGGTTGAACTTAGAAAACAAAACAACATCAACAACATCAAAATAAACAAAAAAAACCAACGAATCCAAAAAAAAAAAAAAAAACCACAACCAAAAACAAAGCAGTATGTATATGTTATTGAATATTGTCGGGGCAACATGTGGTCTTCTGGGTTATGAGATGTTAATCACAGTTCTGATACAACTGGAGGCTGCTAGTTTCTCAAACCCCAGCAGGTGGACACCCTAAATCTCTCTTCAGCCCACTTAAAAGGCACTTTGAACTTGTAAATTTGCTGAGCAGAGGCTTTCCCAGGGAAGTGCTTGTCGCTGGAATCACTGCTGAAATGGCTATCCACTTACTCTGTGTGCCAAAACTGATCTCCCTCTGCCCCCGAGGGTTAGGGCTGCAAGGCGGCTCAGACTCCGCCCTTAGGCTACTTGGTCGCCCAATTCTAGCTCTGCGACCCTGAGGGTGGAGCTTGCCAGGGCAGATCACTCACAATGGCTGCCTGTGACCCAGAGCTAAACACTATTAGCTCCGTCTGGCTCAGCGGCTCAGACTGGGGCCCTAGACAAAGGTGAAAGTTCTCCGCACTCCAGCTCAGGCTCTCCCCAAGGCAGTCCAGCTGAGTGCCACGTCCAAAGACACCAAAACAGTTCACAGGTAAGGCCTTTCTGGTTTGCAGTCTCCCTGCTACTGAACTTACAGTTGCGGGCGGGTTTAGACGGGTTGAACACACGCGACCACTTGTCAGTTTTCCACTGTTTTAGTCCTCCTCTTGGGGTCCAGAAGTCTCTCGCTGCCTCCCTGTATCCTCTCAGGGGTGATGATAAGCAGATCCCACCAGCCAGAGATGCCTGGAGTCCTATCTCCCCAGACTCACGGTGCCCAGATGCAAGGAAGCTGTTACTCGGCTTCCATCTTGCTCCGCCTCCCCAGTGGGCATTTTTAATCCTTTCACCAGTGTGGAAATTGGAGTTTGATCCAAAGTTTCGGAGTGAGTTTACTTTTGTTGTATAGGATTGGGTTAGTCATTATGGAGGATAGGTGTGAGAATATCCTGAAGAGCTGGTTTGGTTATGGCAAATTTCTTCAACATCTGAATGTCATTAAAGTATTTAATTTCTCCATCATGAATGAAACTCAGTTCAGCTGGATGCAAGATCCGGGGTTGAAAGTTATTTTGCTTTAGGAGATTAAAAGTCGGTGTCTACCCTCTTCTGGCTTGAAAAGTTTCAGCAGAGAGATCTGCAGTCATTCTAATATTCTTCCCTTTGAAGGTAATGGTTTTGTTTCTCCTGGCAGCTTGAGGACTTTCTCCTTTATATTAACTTTAGTGAAGTTAATTATGATATTCCTGGGGGATGTCTTATTGGGGTTGAGTCATGCTGGGGTTCTGCAGCTGTCCGCTATCTGAATTTCAGAATCTCTAGGCATGTCTGTAAAATTCTCTTTCATAATTTCATGCAGAAGGGCCTCTGTGCCCAGCGAGGCCACTTCATCTGTTTCTGGAACTCCAATGATTCGAATATTGACCTTCTTCCAATTATCGCAGAGCTCTCTGAGAGAATGATCCGTTTTTGCTCCCCATTTCTCTTCCTCTTTGAGAGTTTGGGAGTGTTCAAAGGCTTTATCTTCAATGTCAGAAATCCTTTCTTCTGCTTGTTCCATTCTGTTGCTGAGGGATTCTACTGTATTTTACATATCTTTGAGGTCTGCAAATTCTTGCTTCAGTGTGTCTAAGTCTTTGGTGGTTTTGTCTTTAAATTCATTAAATTCTTGAGACAACTTTTGAATTTCTCTTCGAATTCCTAATTCCACTTTGTTAATCTTGTCTGCAATCCAAATTCTGAATTCAATTTCTGACGTCTCAGCCTGTTGTTTATGTATGCCATCTTCAGTGACATCTGCCATATCTTTTCTTGTGGGGGTTGATCTATTCTGGTTATTCATGTTACCAGAGTTTTTCCTCTGATTCTGTCCCATGTTTGTTTTATTCCCTTTGATTTTTTCCCCTGGGGCTTTGTCGAGGGCCTGTACAGTGTTGTGGCCTGAGAAACTGGGGCCCTGTCTGGTGTGGTGGGGCTAAGTGGTTCTGTCTTGTTTTCAGCTGGTTTCTGTTCCACCCTAGCGAAACAGATACTCTGGATTGAAGTCTCAGCTGTGGAGAATATCAGTAATTAAGTGACCCCACCCCCCCACCGGCAAACAATTGGAAAAGAAAAAGCAAACCTTCCTACCACCGTGCACCCAGGGCACCACCTGATTTGTCCTCAGGCGATTGGTTCAGTTCAAAAGGTCGAAATCAATTATCTCAGTCTTCACCTGCCTCGTGTGAGAGAATTTAAGAGGTCTCTGGGAACTGGATCACAGGGGTCTGGTGACTACTCTGGTGTGGCTTGCTCCAGGGCTGTGTGGAGTCAGGAGGACCCACCCAGGCAATAGATCAGTCTGGGAAGATTGCTGCCTCCTTCCCATTTTGCACCTCTGTCACACCCAGTCACTGATAGCCCTGCAGTTGGCTGACCCAGTTGCCTGTAGTGAATCGGTACTCCAGGAGTTTGCACGTGCGTGATCACAAGGAAGTCTGCCAGGCCGCTGCGCTCTGCCTCTCTCTAGCAGGAGGAGTTGAGGCCTGACAATCTCCGGTGCTTGACGAAGGTTGGGGGGTTTTCACTCAGGTCCAGTCTCGCCCCTGATTAATGTTATTGACAGAACAGAACAGAACAACTCTGCGTTTCCCTGCAGAAGAGAAGCTGAATTGAGTTCCAAATCAGCTTGTCTTTGCTCTTGTATTGTCTTTAGGGTGACAATCCCCTGAGGTCCAGGTGCGTTAGGTTCAGTAAAGTGGACCTCTGGATCAGCCCTGCCCTAGGAGTTTCCCAAGTTTGCAAGTTGGAGTTGCCTCAGGCAAATCCTATACTCAGAGTCTCTGGTTGCCCAGGGAGACTGGGGTTGTGGCTTCAGAATATTCGGTAGTGAGCCATATTGGTAGCAAAAGAGGGCTGCTGTTTTATGCCTCAGGCAACCGTTGCTCCGGTGCAGCTCCCTCTGGCCAACTGTCCTCTCTCTGCTCCTGTGCCCCAGAGTCTGCGCCTACCGGCTGCAGCCCAGCAGTGTCTACACCCCTCGAGCAATCGCCCAACAGTCTGGACTCCTGGGGGACAGGCCTCCAGACCTTGGAGCGAGACCACAGGGGAGCGCGGGGAGTGCTGGGAGCCTGGGGTAGCGGGCAGAGAACACACAGTTTTACACAGTTTTGTGCCTGGCCGTATTGTCACCAAATGATGGCTGTCTCACTGTGCCTCAGGGAACTGCCACTCTGGTGCAGTCCCCTCTCCACTGACTGTCCTCTTCTCACTCCCGTGTCCTGGAGCCAGCACCAACCAGCTGCAGTCGAGGCCCCGTCCACATCCCTCGAAAAATCACCCAAGACTCTGAACTCCTGGGAGACTCGCCTCCAGACCTCAGTGTGAGTGACGGGGAGCGCTGGGAGCTCAGAATTCCAGGTAGAGACTATATACAGTTTATACAGTTTTATGCCTGGCAGGAGGACACCGTGGCACCCTAGCAGGGGAGGTAGGTCCAGTTTTTAGAGAGTCTGTCCTGTGGAGTGTAGTGGGAGGACCTTTGAACTCTGCCTGATTGTTTGTGGGGCACTCGGAGCCGTTCAAATGGGGGAGGGGACTCCCATCCGCTTGGTGATGGATTTTGTACCTTTTGTTTTTATCCTTGTGGTCGCAGCTCACCTCAGTGGGGTTGACGTGCATTCTTCAACCTTCTCTCTTAGTGCAGCTCAAATCCACCAGGTTACTTGCTGAATTTTTGTCCTTTTAACTCTCCTTCTGGACGGGAGCATCTGTGGAAAGCTGGGTTCAGTCAGCCATCTTGTCTCCTCCCTTTCCCATTGGAAATATTTTCATCAAACTGGTTAATATTACCTTCAGCGCATTTTTTTAGTTATTGTGTTAAGACATTTATACTCTATACTTAGTAAATTTAACATGTACCCTTGTAAAATGCACCGTAGGTGTGTTCCCACAATTACCCTTCCTCCACCTATCCTCTTCCTACCTATGCTCCTCTCTCTCCTCCCCTCCCTCTCCTCTTACCCCTTCTTCTTGGGCTATAGTTGGGTTATAGCTTTCATATGAAAGGTATAAATTGGTTTCATAGTAGGGATGAGTATGTTGGATACTTTTTCTTCCATTCCTGAGATACTTTGCTAAGGAGAATATGTTCCACCTCCATCTATGTAAACATGAAAGAGGTAAAGTCTCCATCATTCTTTAAGACTGCATAATATTCCATAATGTACATATACCACTATTTATTAATCCATTCGTGGGTTGATGTGCACTTGGGCTTTTTTTATGACTTAGTAATTATGAATTGGGCTGCAATAAACATTCTGGTGCAAATATCTTTGTTATAAAGTGATTTTTGGTCTTCTGGATACCTAGTGGAGGCAATTATAGGATCTAATGGCACGTCTATTTTTAGATCCAAGTGAACTCCAAACATCTTTCCAAAAGGAATGTATTAGTTTGAATTCCCACTAGCAGTGTAGACGTGTTCCCTTTTCTCCACATCCAAGCCAACATCTCTGGTTTTGGGATTTTCTGATGTGGGCTAATCTTACTGGAGTTACATGATATCTCAAAGTGGTTTTGATTGGCATTTCTCTGATGATTAAGGATGATGAGCATTTTTTCACGTGTCTGTAAGCCGTACGCCTATCTTCTTCAGAGAAATTTCTCTTCAAATTCCTTGCCCACCCTGATTCGGGATGACTTGTTCTTTTTTTTGCTAATATGTTTGAGTTCTCTGTAGATTCTGGGTATTAAACCTTTGTTGGAGACATAACCTACAAATAATCTTCTTCCATTCTGAGGGCTGTCTGCTTGCTTTACTTACTGTGTTCTTGGCTGTGCAAAAGCTTTTTAGTTTGATCAGGTCCCAGTAATGTATTTTTGGTGTTGCTTCAATTGCCTGGGGGGATCTTCCTCATAAAACATTTGCCCAGGCCAATGTCTTCAAGTGTTTTCCCTGCACTTTCTTCTAGTATTTTTATAGTTTCATGTCTTAAGTTTAAATCTTTAATCCAGTGAGAGTCTTTCTTAGTTAATGGTGAAAGGTGTGGATCCAGTTTCAGTCTTCTACTGGTCACCAGCCAGTTCACCCAGCACCATTTGTTAAATAGGGAATCTTTTCCCCACTGAATGTTTTTAACTGGCTTGTCAAAGATCAAATAGTGTGTGTAGCTGTGTTCATCTCTTGGTTCTTATTCTGTTCCATACATCTACCTCTCTGTTTTTGTGCCAGTACCACGCTGTTTTGATCAATCTCGATTTATAGTATAATCTGAGGTCTGGTAGCGTGATTCCTCCTGCTTTGTTTTTATTTCTGAGTAATGTCTTGGCTATTCGAGGTTTTTTTCTGATTGCATATAAAACGAACTATTATTTTTTGTTTAGATCTTTAAAGTATGACAATGGAGCTTGAATAGGGATTGCATTAAAATTGTATATTGCTTTGGGTAATATGGACATTTTAACAATGTTGATTCTTCCCAGCCATGAGTATGGTATGTTTTTCCATTTGTTAACATCTTCAGCTATTTCTTTTCTTAAGAGTTTCATAGTTCTCTTTATAGAGATCTTGCACATCCTTTGTTAGGTTAACTCCCAGATATTTCATCTTCTTTGGCACTACTGTAAAAGGAATAGAGTCCATGACTGTTTTTTCAGCTTGACTATTATTGGTATATATAAAGGCTACAGATTTATGAGTGTTGATTTTGTAACCTGAGACACTACTGTTTTTCTTGATCATTTCTAAGTAATCACTTGATCACTTTGTAGTAGAATCTCTGGTGTTTTCCATATATATAATCATATCATCTGCGAAGAGTGAAAGTTTGATCTCCTCTGATCCTATATGGATACCCTTGTTTGCCCTTTCTTGCCTGATTGTGATGTCTAAGACTTCCATTACAATGTCAAAAAGCAGTGGAGACAATGGGAAACTTTCCCTGGTTCCTGATCTGAGTGGAAGTGATTTCAATTTAACTCCATTCAATACAATATTGGCTGTGGGTTTGCTGTAGATGGCCTCTATCAGTTTAAGAAATATCCCTTCCATACCAATTTTCTTAAGTTTTGTGATCATGAAAAAGGATGGTGGATATATCAAAAGCTTTTTCTGCATCAATTGGTCTTTATTTTGTATTTTGTTTATGTGTTGAATTATATTTATAGATTTACATATATTGAACCAGCCTTGAGACTTGGGATAAAAACCACTTGGTCATGATGTATAATTTGTTTGATGTGTTGCTGGATTCTGTTTGCTAGGATCTTGTTGCATATTTTTGCATCAATATTCATTAGTGATATTAGTCTATAATTTTCTTTTCTTCTTGGTTCTTTTCCTGGTTTTGGGATCAAGGTGATGTTTGTTTCATAGAATGTGCTGGGTAGTATTTCTTCTTTTTCTATATAATGGAAAAGGTTAAATAATATAGGTACTAGTTCCTCTTTAAAGGTTTGGTAGAATTCTGATGTGGAGCCATCTGGTCCCAGGCTTTTCTTTTTAGGGAGATTTTGTATAGTTTATGCTATTTAAGAACTTGATATAGGCCTGTTCAACATTTCCACTTCATTCTGGCTAAGTCTAGGAAGGTGGTGTGCTTCCAAGTATTGGCCCATTTCCTTCAAATTTTCCTATTTCTGAGAATAGAGTTTCTTGTAATATTCATTAAGGATTTTTTGAATTTCTGAGGAGTCTGTTATTATTTTGTCTTTGCCATTTCTGATTGATGAAATTAGAGATTTTACTCTTTTTTTCCTGGTTAGGTTAGCCTAAGGTTTATCTATTTTATTGACTTTAAAAAAAAAAAACTTTTTGATATATTGATCTGTTGTATAATCCTTTTGTTTTCAATTACACAAAATTCTGCTCTGATTTTGGTTATTTCCTTTCTTCTGCTGTGTTTGGGGTTGGAATGTTCTTCCTTTTCCAGTTGCTTGAGATGTCCCGTTAAGATGTTAACTTCCTCTCTTTCCATTGTCTTAAGAGGAAGGCTTGCAGTGGTATACATTTCCCTCTAAGGACTGCCTTTGGGGTATCCCAGAGGTTCTGTTAATCCATGTCTTCATTATCATTTTGTTCCAAAAATTTGATAATTTCCTTCTTAATCTCATCTATGACCCAGCTTTCATTCTGCATAAGGTTATTTAGTTTCTTTGTTTTTGCATGAGTATGCAGATTCCTTTTGTTACTGAGTTCAACTTTTGTTTCATGTTGGTCTGAGATGATGCAAGAAATAGTTTCTCTTCTTTTAAATTTGCTGAGGTTAGACTTGTGATCTAAGATGTGATAATTTTGGAGGATGTTCCATGGGCTGATGAGGAGAATGTATATTCAATTTTGTTAGGATGAAATGTTCTGTAGATGTCTGTTAAATCCCATTGTTATATGGTTGAATTTAAGTCTAAAATTTCTTTTCTGAGTTTCTTATTGGAGGATCTACCCAATACTATCAAAGGAGTGTTAAAATCTCAGACGATTATGCTGTGAGAGGAAATCATGTTGCTCATGTCTGTTAGAGTCTCTTATAAATTGAGGCACATTGTGGTTGGGTGCATAAGTGTTAATTGAAATCTCATTGTGTTGAGTGTTACCCTTAACAAATATGAAATGACCATTCTTATCTTTCCTTACATTTGTTGGTTTAAAGCATATTGTATATGCAAATAAAATTGTGACACCTGCTTTTTTCTGATTACCATTTGTCTGAAATATAGATGACCATCCCTTCACCCTGAGTCTATATTTATCTTTTAAGGTAAGATGAGACTCTTGCATAGAGCAGATATCTAGCCTGAGTTTTTGTATCCAGTCAGCCAACCTGTGCCTCTTTAGAGGACAATTTAAACCATTCACATTAGTTGAGAATATTGATAAGCCTGATAGAATTTTGGGTATCGAGTTTTTCGAAAGTCCAGTGGACATTTTTAGTCCTTTCAACACTGTAGAAGTTGGAGTTTGATCAAAAATTTCTGAGTGAGTTTACTTTGGTGGTAGAGGATTGTGCTGGTCATTATGAAGGAAAGGTCTGAGAATATCCTGGAGAGCTGTTTTAGTTATGGCAAATTTCTTCAACATGTGAATGTCATTAAAGTATTTTATTTCTCCATCATAAATGAAACTCAGTTTAGCTGGATACAAGATCCTGGGTTGAAAATTATTTTGTTTTAGGAGATTAAAAGTCGGTGACCACCCCCTTCTAGCTTGAAAGATTTCAACAGAGAGATCTGCAGTCATTCTGATATTCTTCCCTTTGTAGGTGATGGTTTTCTTACGTCTGTCTGCTTGCAGAATTTTCTCCTTCATATTAACTTTGGTGAAGTTAATCATAATGTGTCTAGGAGATGCCTTATTCGGGTTGAGTCATGCTTGTGTTCTGAAACTGTCTGCTATCTGAATTTCAGAATCTCTTGGCATGTCTAGGATGTTCTCTTTGGTTATCTCATGGATGAGAGCATCAGGGCCTTTCGAAGCCACCTTGTCGCCTTCTGAAATTCCTATAAGTCAAATATTAGTTTTCTTCGAATTATCCCAGAGGTGTCTGAGAGAATGATGTTTTTGCTCTCTATTTCTCTTCCTCTTTGAGCATTGGGGAGCATTCAAAAACTGTCTTCAATGTCAGAAATCCTTTCTTCTGCCTGCTCCATTTGTTTCTAGGGAATCTACTGTATTTCTCAGATCTTTGAGGTCTGCAAGTTCTTTTCTCACTGTGTCAAAATCTTTGGTGATTTTGTCTTTGAATTCATTGAATTCTTGAGACAACTTTTGGAATGCTCCTGGAATTTCTAATTCCAACTTTACCTCAATTCTATTAATCTTATTTGCAATCCAAATTCTGAATTCAATTTCTGACATCTCAGCCATTTATTTATGAATGGGATCTTTTGGTGTGTCCTCCATGTTGTTCCTTGGGGCAGTTGATCTACTCCGGTTATTCATGTTACCAGAGTTTTTCCGCTGATTCTGCCCCATGATTATTTTACACCATTTGGCTAGACGAGCAGATAAGGTGAAGTTACATTGGGGGCTCCTGGAATAGGGATTAACTAGCCCTATGCCCAACAGCTAGAACTGGTGTCTGTACCTTTACCTTAGAGCTTTGCAAAGGATCCATACAGTGCTATGGCCTGAGACACTGGGGACCTTCTTGGTGTGGTGGGGCAAAGTGGCTCTGTCTTGTTTTCAACTGGTCTCTGTCCTATCCTAGTGAATCAGTAAATCTAGGTTGAAGTCTCAGCTATGGAGAAATAGCAGCAACTAAATCACCCCACCCACTATGGGCAACAATTGGAAAAGGAAAATCAAACCTTCCCACAACCACACACACGCAGGGTACCACTTTGGATTGTCCTCAGGTGATTGGCCCAGTTCAAGAGTTTCAAATCAATTGTCCCAGTCAGCACCAGTCTCAAGTGGGAGAATTCAAAAGGTCTCCAGCAACTAGAGCACAGGGGTCTGCTGGCAGCTCAAGTATGACTTGTTCTGGTGCTCTGCGGAGTCAGAAGGACCCACCCAACAAATGAATTAGTCCCAGAAGTTTGATGCCTCCTTCCCCACCTTGTACCTCTGTCACACCCAGTCACTGGTAACCCCACAGGGCTATGACCTAGTTCCCTCCAATGAGCAGATCCTCGAGGGGTTTGTATCTGCCTGAGTCGCAGGGAGATCTATGTCTCCTCAGCCAGGCCTCCACACTCTGCCACCATCCAGCAGGGGGAGCAGAGGCCTGACAACCTTGGGTGCTTAATGGAAGCCAGGGCAGTTCACTCATTTCTAGCCCCCCGCAGATTGATGTTGCTGCTACTTATATTCTTACAGAATTAGTGTTTCTGTCCCAGCTATCTTCCCCTGCAGGCCAGACTCTGCTTGAGTTTACAGAAACTATGGCTCAGCTCCGCCCTGTGCCACTGCCGATGGGCCAATTCTCATGGAGCTGATGTCTCTGTCTCGGCTGCACTCTGTGTTGGGTGGGCGTGGTTAAAGCTCACATTCAGTTCTCAGTTCCTGCCTCTCCCTGGACTGGTGCTATTGCCCTGCCTGCTTTTGTCTCAGCTATGTTCCCGTGGGGGCCGGGTGCTTCTTAGGCTCACTAAAGCAGCACTTCTGACTCAGCTTTGCCCTGGGAGTATGCTGTCTCTGCCCACAGATTCTAGTCTCTGTACCTGCCATGCCATGCCCGTGGGGCACTGCTTTTCCCTCTCGGTCCACTGTTTTCCCTTTACACCCGTGCCACAGAATCAGCACAGACCTGCAACAGCCCATGCCTTGTCCACACATCTCGAGAAAATGCCCAAGCATCTGGATTCCATGGGGGACAGGCTTCCAGACCATGGGGTGAGAGTGGAGGGGAGTAGTTGGAGTTCAGAATTGCAGGTAGAGAATATATGCAGTTTTATGCCTGGCAGGAGAGTGCCAGGGCACACTAGTGGGTTCTCCCTGGGGGAAGGAGTCCCAGTTTTAGAGGGTCTCTCCCATGGGATAAAATAGGAGGATATCAGAACTCTGCTCACTTGTTTGTATATAGAGTATATTGTGAGCCGTTCTTGTGGGGGAGGGGGCTCCCATCTGCTTGGTGATGGATTTTGTACCTCTTGTTTGTTTTCTTGGGGTTGCAGCTTGCCTCAGCAGGGTTGATGTGTGTTCTTCAACCTTCTCTCTTAGTTCAGCTCCAAACCATCAGTTTACTTGCTAAACTTCTGTCCTTTAACTCTCCTTCTAGATGGGAGCCTCTGTGGAAAGCTGGGCTCCAGTCGGCCATCTTGCCTCCATCCTCTCTAAAAGATTTTTTAATAGAATTATCATTTTTGTCTGAATCTGAAGTCATGCTTTAACTTACTCCAAGGGAGGTGTTCAGGGAGTCTTACTGTAATTCCTTAAGCCTCAAAAAGAAGGAGAAAAAAATAAATGAACAATATATGGTTTGCCAAATGCGTTTTTAAAAATTGAGTATGCATATACCTATTATATAGTTCAAAACAGAATTTTCTTTAACTTTCAATTTTTTCTTTATTAAATCATAACTATGTATATTAAACTTTGACTTTCATGAGTAAATTCTCTTTATCATATAAGAGATCCTTAGTAACCTAAATATTTCATTATAAAAAATATGCTTATGTTTCTACATTCTTAAAATGGTTTAAGAGGATGTGACATGCTGAAGTGTTGTAAGATAGAATTTGAAAACATCCCAAGAGTTAACCTCACTTGGCACAAGATTAGAGATACCAGTCATATGGAATGCTGCCGCAGTTCAGCAATGCTCATTGCTAACACTGGTTTGAACATAAAGTTAAAAATAAATTATTTGTCTTACTAAAATGAAATTATTTACCTTAGAATTTGCAAAGAAAAGGGGCAGTGTATTTTTTTTTTCGAAACAGAGTCTCATTATGTCGCCTTTGGTAGAGTACTGTGGCATCACAGCTCACAGCAACCTCAAACTCTTGGGCTTAAACGATTCTCTTGCCTCCACCTCCCAAGTAGCTGGGATGACAGGAAGGAGACAGTGTATTTTTAATGAATATTCATTAATGATAATGTTGATTGATTTTGCTTAGGTGACAAATGAACTACTTCTAAAATAGGTGAAGCAGGAAAGTATTGATCATTATTTAAGTTTTCTTCTTCCCCGAAAGAAGTGTTTAATAAGAGTGGTTTTCAGAATTTTTTGGTGTGGGTGCTGGAGGCACTGTCTACTAAACCCTTGACATCCTAAAAGTCATCTGGGACATACCTGACTTCATGTGCTGTTGCTTCAGGTATTCAATAATTATGTAGTCCTTGCTCTGTACAAAGACTGTGCTCTGAACTACAGGAGGGAAACGTGACTGAGATAGAACCCTTGTTCTCAGTCAGCTCACAACCTACCCAGTATGAGGGGCACATAAACAAAAAGCATTATGCAGTATAATTCGAGCTGAATAAAGACAGACTTAAAGTACCATAGAGCATTAATAAGAGTACCACTTACATCTCTACTACCTCTTCTTCTCCAAGGATTTCCATTTAGAATTTAGGAACAGAAAAACATCTCTATGTATGTGTGTGTAATGAGGAGAGGTGATAGAGATGACTGTTGATCTGAGCAGTTGAAGAGTAATTAGAGTTCATGAGGTGAGCAAAGAAAGAAGGGGAAGGGCATTTCAAAAGGAAAAGCTAGGCAAAGCATTGAAGAATACAAGTGCCCATTTCGAGAGACCATGAGCATTGCTAGTGTGATCGTGAGTGGAGCAGGTGAGTAGAGTACATGAACATAAAGATGGAATCAGATTGTGAATATTTTATGTATGATTGACAAGAAATTTGGACTTTATTGTACAGAGGATATAGTAGCAGTCTATTGAAATATAGGTACTGAATGACACTATTAAAATGCTGATTTTAGCATTTTTTACAGCTGCTGCAGTAGCTGATACATCTATGTATCTATCAACTACATAGATGACTGTTAGATATATTATGCTAAGTGAAAGAAGGTAGACTCAAAAGGCTACATTCTTTCTGATTCTGCTTACATGGCATTCTAGAAAAGGCAGACCTATATAGGTATAGGGACAAACACCAGTGATTGCCATGGGGTAGGGAAATAGAGAGGAATTTCGGGCAGTACCAGGAAGGTAGTATATCCAGTTTTACAACTGTATGCATTTGTCATAACTTACAGAACTGACAGAATAGGTGTGTTTTACTGTATGTAAATTCTATCATCTTCATCATCATCATCATTATAATAGCTGCAAAAACATACTCCTGTAACAAACACTCTCCAGAGCAGATTCTCTTAAGATTCCTATCTTCATTGCCTTATTTCTATTGTCTTCCCTGCCTTCAGCTTCTGCTGTTCACTATCAGTTTGTCATTTTTACCTCAGGCCCTGGTAACCTCCTTTGATAGATCTTGGCTCCAAGCTTGTAAAACAGAACATCTAAACTCAGTTAATTTCCAGTTCAACCTTGCACACCATTGGGTTCTATTTGATAAAGGAAAAACATCAGATTTTAGTAGAATGAAAACTTGGAAGACAATATGTGCAGGATAGACTGAGGAAACTGAAGACAGGGACATAGAGCAGAAACTTTTATTAATATAATAATCATGGTCAAAATCATGAGGGTCTGAGCCTTTTAGCAAGCAGTGAAGATGGAAGAAAGGAGTGAATGAAATTTATAGTTAGAATGGACAAGTCTAAAGAATAGACTCTGAGGGAGAAAAGGGACAAATTATTAAAGATGATTCAGAAGTTTCTAGCATGGGCAGCTGATTGGATTGCTCATTCTACTCATTCAAAAAAATATTTATATTATAGAGTACTGAACTGTATGCTTAACAAGATTAGTAAATTTAATCTTGTGTTTTTGACTTTAATTAAAAAATATTTATTGAGAACCCAGTGTGCCAGGCATTATGTTAGATACTGGGTATAACAAAGTTTTTCACTTCCTGGAGGGTACTACAAGGTGAACCCACAGATACATACATAAAAATCATGGTGAATGTATTGAAGGAAAAGAACAGGGTGCATACTATAGAAAGAATTACAGTAGACTCACTAAGAAATTAATAAGGAAACAACAGTAGGAAGAATAGAAAAATTCCAGGCAGCATGCTTCCCCTGCCCCCTCCCCGCCCTCCCCTTGACAGAATCTCACTTGGTGGCCCTGGGTACAGTGCTGAGGTCATCATAGCTCATAACAACCTCAAACTCTTGAGCTCAAGAGCTATTCTTGCCTCAACCTTCAGAGTAGCTGGGACTATAGGCACCCTCTACAATGCTTGGCTAGTTTTTCTATTTTTAGTAGAGAATGAGTCTCACTCTTGCTCAGGCTGGTTTTGAACTCCTGAGCTCAAGTAATCCTTCCAGCCTGGAATCTTTTTTAAAGATATCATTTAAGATTTGGTACATGCAAAAGAATATGTGAAATGTGTAAATTATGGATTATAGTGACAAATGGACAGCCATCAAGACCTAAAACATTACCAATAATGTCAAATCTGTGTGTAATGCTTCTGCCCTATGCCTCTGCCTATGACCTACTCACCCCCATTAAGCTGTCATCCATTCTTTTATATGTATAAACCCCCTGAACAATGGTTTTGCTAAACTTTACAAAAAGGAAATGTTATTATCTTGTGCACCTAAATAATGTTAAGTTTTTGACAGTTGTCATTATACTTTAAATATACCTCTTTCTATTTACTCGGTATTATGTTTCTAAGATTTTAACAGTGTCATTGCATGTAGCTATAGTTTGTTCATTTTCACTGCTGCATAACATTTCATCACAAGGAGTTTACTATGATTTATCCATTCTTCTAATGGTGGAGGTAAGTTCCCTCCCCCAGTTTCTGCTGTTAAAAATAATGATGCTATAAATATTCTTTATATATTTCTTGGTATACCTGTACACAGATTTTTCTTGGGGTAATGGTTCTCAACTTTAGCTGGGATGCTTTTTAAAAAATACCAATGCTTGGACCCTACCCCAGATAAGTAAGTTAGAATGTCTAAAAATGGACGTAGACATAGATTTTGTTTTGTTTTGGTTTGACTTGTTAATCATCTGAATGATTTTAATATCTAGCCAGAACTGAGAGCCACTGTGCTAAGATATATACTGAGAGATAAGGTTTCTTGATAGTAGTGGTATGTCAATTTAAAAATTATGTATTTACTTACTATAAAAGAGACATACCAAAATATGCACAAAACTGTTTTTTCTTCCTTTGTAATACCTTGTCTTTCATAGACCTTACTATTTACCTCTCATGATTTCCTTTATTTAAAAAAAAAAATTGTCCAAGGTGGGAAGATAACTTGAGGCCAAGAGTTCAAGACCAGTCTGAGCAACATATGGTGAGACCTCCCTACAAAAAACATAAAAATTAACCCGGTGTGGTGGCATGCATCCATCATCCTAGCTATTTAGGAGGTTGAGTCAGGAGGACTGTTTGAGTTCAGTAGTTTCTGGTTATAGAGAGCAATGAGCAGGCCACTGTACTCTAGCCTGGGCAACAGAGCTCAAACCCAGGAGTTTGAGATTATGGTAAGCCATAATAACACTGTAGCCCAGGCAAAAGAACAAGATGCTGTCAATAATTAAATCTGTATTTTATGCAGAATCTTACTGTTTTTACAGTGGAAATGTCTCTTTCCAAGTGTTTTTTGGAACTGGAGGTCTCACTGGAATGACCTTTAAGAATCATTAGCAGATTATGTCACTCCCCTATTGAGAACCTGTCAATGGTTTTCTATAACCCACAGAATAAATTACCATGACCTATGAGGCCACCTGGACCTGGTCCCTTTCTTTTTCTCCAATCTTATTTCCTCCCACTCAATGCCTTTTTTATTCCATTAGAGCCATACCGGTCTTCTCATCTTCAAACGTGCCCAGCACTTTCTAGCCTAAGGACCTTTGTTTTTGTTTTTTACTCTGTAACATTTTTTCCCAAATTTTCTAATGGCTCATTCCCATATTTCATCCAGATCTCTTCTCAAATGTTACCTCCTTAAAGAGGGCTTCTCTGACTACCCTATATAACTGCACTTTATCACTACTTTTGCCACTACTCTATGAACTACGTGAGATCAAGGACTTTTGTCTTCTTTATTTCTGTGTCCACAGTGTCTAGTATAGGTGCTTATGATAATAGTAGGTGCTCACAAATGATGGATGGATGGATGGATAGAGGAAAGGAAAGAATAGGAGAAATGAAGGAAAGAGGGAAGATGGAAAGAAAGGCAAGCAGAAGTGGGAGGGAGGGGGAGAGAGAGAAAGAGAAAAGATGGGTAAAGGAAAGAAAAATAGAAGAGAGGAGAGGAGACAAAAACAGTCAGTCATCCTGGCTTTGCCCTTAATAGAGAACGAATATAAGATTAAGTTTGTGTTTAAGAAAATGAATTTGGTTTTAGACAAGACTGAGTTTTAGCTTCTACTTTTATTCTTTCATTTCACCCCCTTCCATCTAAAACATAAGATATCAGAGTTAATGTAAGTTTGGTCTTGCCTTTCAAGGGATTGATGGTAAGCTGGCTCAAGTATCTAAGATACAAGACGTATCTTAGTAGAGAAATAGTCAATATAGACATTTTGTAATTGCTAGTATCTCCTCTCCAACCATCCCTTGATTGAGAATAAGGAACCTTTCCAAACAGATTCTCTCTATGATCTCCCACTCAGGTAGAATATGAAAGTACACATTCCTGCTACAACTTTTAGGATGTGGACTTGGAGACTGTATGTCTAAACCATATGATAGCAGATAGCATCAGGCTTAGAGAAAGAATACCTGGCAGTTGTTGTATCACGAATGTATCATATTCATATGTACCAGAGTTCCATACTGAGACCATCTGGAAGTTTCAAAGATAGTGATGGTCCCCAAACTGCTAAGATCATGAAAATCTTTGATGTAGGACATTTTACCTTGATTTATTTGTTCCTGTTTCCATATAACTTGGACATTATTTCGAAGACATATAACTACTGACCAGTTGATAGAAGTTCTCTATCCATCTTAACAATTCCTTATATTTAAGATTACTTATATTTTCCAAAACACTGAAATATATATGATTTATTTTATTTTTCGTACAGAACCATGAAATAGGTAGAGTGGGTACTGTTGGCCCATTTTTCAAATAAATGAACTGAGGGAAAGGTATTCATTATATATATAAATATACTACATTTTCAGGCAAATATGAATTTTAGAACAGATTTACAGACTAAAAACTTGATAAAAAGAATCTTCTGTTTATACAAATAGGATTTGGAATGCGTTCTTTAGATAGTAAACTTTGCAGGTACATGAACTACTAGGGCCCAACCTTCGGGAACCGAGATACCATTGTCTAATAAGCTGCATCCAATTCAAGAAAAATAAAAAGTGAAGACTAAATATTTATTCTAAAATTGCATCATTGAGAAAATATAATCTAATGAACAACACTGATTTACACATCCAATTTTTTAAAAGGGGGTTATCTTAAAAATTGGGAAGTATTTTTCTTCTTTAATGTTCTTTGAATTTTATCTATAGTTTTGTCTATCAGGATTTGAGAAATGATATAAAATGTATTGATGACCATGGTGACAAATGATGTTATCAGTTTATGTATATTTATACTCATTTTGCTGTCAACACAAAACTATACATTAAAATATCTTTTTAGAAAATATATGTTCACAGCCTGAGCAAGAGTGAGACCGCCATCTCTACAAGAAATAGGGAAATTAGCTGGTCATGATGACACATACCTATAAGTCCAGCTACTTGGGAGGCTGAGGCAGGAGGATCACTTGAGCCCAGAGGTTTCAGGTTGCAGTGAGGTATGATGACACCACTGCACTATAGCCCAGGTGACAGACCCTGAGACCCTGTCTCAAGGAAACAAAAAAAGGAAATATGTAAAGAAATTATATGTTTATTTTACATTATGAAAAATAAACAGTTGTTCTTAGCAGCTGTTTGAGTTTATGTGTTAAGTAGCCAAGTGATTTCTTTAAAATTTTGTATTCAGTTTTAACTTGTACTGAAAAGCCCATTTAAAGCAAACAAAACAATGTTTTATTGAAAAGATTTCTTTATCCTGTTAAACTGAAGGAATAATAGTGGCATTTTCTTTGATTGGTTGAAACTAATCAAAGAAAACTTCATTCATCTTAAGTTGGCAATCATCTTTTTTAACTTGGACATAAGCATGTGTGAGTAAGTGTTACCATGTTTTAGTCATGGTGAGTTATGAGCATATTAAAAATAATTATCTGCACCTCATAAATCTTTCTTTAGTTAAGTTTATTTTAGTTTTTACTTTAATCTTCCTATTAATGTCTCCTAGTTTAAGTCAGATATGTATAGATGGCAATAAATTATAAAATTGATCTATATATAGCATAGAGAAAAAGGCCAGTGGCATAATGTATTACAGCTATAGTTCATAATCATTGTCTGTTCAAAAGAGTTTTCAGGAACAACCCAACCCATCCATTTTGCTTTTTATGGGAATTGGGAACTTTTAAAATGTTGAATATAATCATTTAGTTTCATTTGACAGATTTGGAGAATTAAAATTATTGGAGATGCCATTTTAGGAAGGAACCAAAAAGGAAGGGGCTGTATTTGCCAAAATTTAATGGTGATAATAGGTTATAGTAGATCCTCTGAATTAATTTGTGCTTATGAATATGAACATTCAACTTGGTTAAGGAAAAAAGGAGTGTACTACCATGACTTGAGATCATTATGATAGTTATTATGGTGTTTAGAAAATGTGTTAATTATATAGCTTCAAGACTGGAGGAGTACACGATAAATCAGGTACTTCTGCAACAGTGTGGGCATGTTAGTTACATGTTCCACAGAAGCATTTTTTTTTTTTTTAGCTAGTCAACAATGTGCTTTGCCATTGGCTCATTCATTTGTAGAATTTAGGATAACCTTTGCTTGAATAAAGTTAAAGTCAGTAGAATTAAGGAAGAAATTTCCAACAATGAAAAAGAGCAACAAGTATAGTTGACTTTGAACATGGGAGGATTGTTGATATGCTGCTGCTTAAAGGGAGTGTCTGTTGGGGGCAGGAGGAATGAAAGAAAAAAAAGTTTCCATATGTCAAAAACGTGGAAGAGGAAGAGTAAAATTATTCAAAGTATCTTTGTGGGTCTTTTGTAATTGTGGTGAAATTATCTTGCAGTTTAAAAATCACTATTCTTTAAGTAAACTGTTTAACCTTTTGCTTTTTAATTACAAAGATCCAGGTTTAAAAATGCATACATACACTTTCAAAAATGTGGATGGCTAAATGGATATCATTAGGAAAATCAGAATTACTACTAAATAATTTCACAAAGGCTGCTTCTTTCTATCTTATTTGTTCCACTTTGGACTGTAATAGTTAAAATTATGAATATTACAGAAAATTATTCGATTAGATTCTAAATAGAAAATAACAAGAAGACTCCAAAACAGTCATATATGGTAAGACCATAGTTAATTTCTAACACTTTTAAACAATTATTGCATATAAATCACTTCATTATATTTTCCTTTGTTTCATGCACAAAGGGAATTGATTTATTTATAAAAGAATATTAGTTGTCATATAGATTTTCTTTTTTAGGTGACTTAATTTAAAATTAGATCTAATCCCTGGAGTCTATTACATACTCAATGTGCATCCTGGGAGAACTGGCTGATTTGGCATCAGTGTACTCTGGTTCCTGATAGTATCAGTCCCCTAAGTGAGCTATTGTAGTTTGTGGTGATGAGTAATCTTTGAGCTATAAAAAGAACCAAAAACCATAAAGCAGTATTTAAAACAAAGGGATAATTTTATGCTTCAACTATTAATAACTGAAAGTTCTTTAAAGGGTCTAGTGTAGAAATTTGAGGAAAATAAAGAATGAACTGGTTAAGTCCTTTTGGTTTATTAAAATTATGTGCTAAGTCTTAAAGGAACATTATAGATTTAATATATTTAAACTGTTCAAACCCAGTATAGCATTCTTACAGTAAATTTCTATCAGTTGGAAATTATATGGTAGTTAACTCCTATAATGCCTATACTTCTGATTGTAAAATATGTAATGGAATGAATGCATGCAAGACGGTAATAATAGAGGTATTAATGAATGAT
Organism: Nycticebus coucang; assembly: GCF_027406575.1. NCBI lineage: Eukaryota > Metazoa > Chordata > Mammalia > Primates > Lorisidae > Nycticebus > Nycticebus coucang. The sequence goes on from NC_069783.1 coordinate 61,407,892, forward strand.
TAAAGAAGTAATTAAGCTGGATACCGTGGGTCACACTTGTAATCTTAGCACTCTGGGAGGCCAAGGGGAAAGATTACTTGAGCTCAGGAATTTGAGACCAGCCTGAGCAAGAGCAAGATTCTGTCTCTACTAAAAATAGAAAAATTAGCCAGGCATGGTGGAGTCACCTGTAATCTCAGCTTCTTGAGAGGAAGAGACAGAAGGATCATTTGAGCCCAAAAATGTGAGGTTGCAGTAAGCTATGATGATAATCACTATACTCTACCTGGGTAACAAAGTGAGACTCTGTCTCAAAAGAAAAAAAAAGTAATTAAAATTTTGGTATAAGGAAGAAAAATCTAAACATATCGAATTAAAAGATCTATTACCCCAAAGAAGAAAATCATAGTTTCTTCATCTAATAGAAAGGTTTTAAATAGGTCCTAACATCCTTCTGTGTTTTTGAATTGTAAAACTTACCCACCAAATCTAAGAAATAATCATGTATTTTTCTGTCCTGGTTTCCTTTCACTCTTTGGACTATAAGCAGTAGAGAGGCTTGTGGAAGAAATAATACATTTACAGAAATAACCATAAAATAGAATATATAGAGAAGATTACAAGAAACTGATATATACAAAGTCGTGTGGAATTAGGACATTAAAGGAGCAGATGGGCAAGTGTAGGTAGAGCAGGATGAGCAAAGAGGGATCAGTCGTGTGAGAGGAAGTTGGGAGCTAGGTAGGAACTAGATCATGCAAGGCCTTTGAATGCCATGTTAATCCTAAGGATTTGGGAATCTATTAAGGAGTTTTTATGCAAGGAAATGATGTCATTGAATACATGTTTGAAAAGACCACTCTCACTTTTGTGAAAATGTTTGGAGAGGGCAGGATTACGAGCAGGAGAAAATGGAAACTCAAGCCAATGGTGTTTGGCTTGAGTTAGTGGTTATTGCCTAAAAGTTTTTTTGTCTTGCTAGGCTACCCCTTTCCTCCTTCTTTAGCTATACAGAATAGGATTTGTTTGTTTGTTTGTTTTTGAGGATGGGGAGGTACAGGATCTTGCTCTGTTGCTTAGGCTAGAGTGCAATGGCATCATCATAACTCACTATAGCCTCCTGGGCTAGGTTCAAGCAGTCCTCCTGCCTCAGCCTCCCAAGGTGCTGGAACAACAGGGACACACCACCATGCCTAGCTGATTTTTCTGTTGTTTTTTTTTTTTTTTTTTGTAGAGGCAGGATCTTGCTGAGTTGTTCAGGCTTCTCTTTGAACTTTATGCCCAGCCTATCCTTTTTTTAACATAGGCATTCAGTGTTGTGTATGTCCTGGTAAGACTTGCTTAGCTGCACAAGTTTTGATATGTTTTGATATGTTGTGTTTTCATTTTCATTCAGATAAAAATACTTTCTATTTTTTAATTCGAGTCATGAGTTAGTTTATTTAGAAGTATTATTTAGTTCTAAATACTTGGAAGTTTTCAAAGTATCTTTTTGTTTTGGTTTCTAATTTTCCTTTGTGGTTAGATAATATATTTCATAATTTTAATTTTTTTCATTTATCAAGAATTGTTTTAGGTCTAGAATATGATTGTCTTGGTAAATGTTCCATGTACACTTGAAAACAAAATGTATATTTTTCCCCCCAGGCATTTATTTGTTTTCCTTTCCCTGATATATCATTGATACCATGTATAATTTAATACTGTGCTTAAATTCTTGTCTTTATGACCCAAGGTAAGTCAGTTTGCTAAAAGAGTTATGACCAGAAACTAAGCAGAAGTTTATACCTAAGTAGAATTGCTTCTCTTGAGTTCTAAAAGGAAAAAGTTTGGGGTCAGAAGAAGGAAGTATAAAGTAGCAAAAATGAACTAGGACATGATTGCCCAGCTGCATCAGAATTACCCCAGACACACTCCTTACCTTCTGAATCAGAATTTTCAAGGGTGAGATCAAAGAGTCTATAGTTTAATCTAAGTGCCACACAAGCATCCCCTTACTCCAGGGGATTTGGATGGCTAATGTACTTGGAAAGTGCTAATGTAGAAGTTGACTACTTACTTTTTAAAGTGATATGAAATTATAGGTGCTTGAAGAAGCTGGGACATTAGAGGAGCAGATGGCAGGTGGGGTTTAATATGATAAAATAGCACCAAGTTAATGAGTAATGTTATTGTGTTCTTATAACTCAGTTTACATAGTTCATGCCATACTATAGTAAAACTAATTTTTATATTGAAATATTAATCCCACTGAGTTTGACTTTCAAGAGTCATCTCTCAAAAGTAGTGTGGAAGTTGGATAAAGCTTCTGAAATCTGCTAGGGGAAAAAAATCTGTTTTATTCATGTTTTTGTGACTTAAACTATCATGTCATATTTTTAAATAAAGTCTTACCACTTTATGGCAAGTGTTAAAAACTCCTTGAAAAAGGGACTTGTTTTGCCTGGGATTATATTGCCAGTCCTAAACATCTAATGGATGTTTTGGATGTTCAGTAAATGGATGTTGAATGAAAAAAAAAAAAAAAAGCACTTCATTCTTGTGGTAGCTTTAGTAAAATTAGACAGAATAACTGAGGAGTTTTACCTTAAGTTTCCTTATTGGACAAGTCATTAACCTTCATAGACTCAGTTTCATCTTGTTCATCCTTAAAAGGCAAGCTAGGTTTTAAACTATAAGCTAATATAACTGCAGGGTCCTCCTATAAGATAGTAACTAGGAATAAGGACTTCAGATGAGTTAAAACAGATTCTCAGAAATGTGTATTGCCTTGAATTTGATAGGTTTTCATGAATAGAATAAGTCAAACTTAATTCAACTCCTCTTTTGTTTATTTTACAAATTTTGTTTATTTTACAGAATATGTTTTAGCTTTTTAAACTGCAGGGCCTAAATTAGAATTCAGGTTCTTGACTCTAGTATAGTATTTGTTGCAGGTAAAATTTCAATTGTAAGTCAGCTACAGAAAGAATTATTTGTGTTTATTTATTTATTTATATTATTTTTTATTTAAGACAGAGTCTCACTATGTTACTCTTGGTAGAGTGCTGTGGCAATCATAGCTCACAGCAACCTCAAACTCTTGGGCTTAAGCGATTCTCTTGCCTCAGCTTCCAAGTAGCTGGGACAGGCACCTGCTGCAACTCCTGGCTATTTGTTGTTATTGTTGTTATTGTTGTTGTTTAGCAGGCCTGGGCCAGGTTCCAACCCTCCAGCCTGTTGTATGTGCCGGTGTGGGTGGCCAGCAACCTAACCACTGAGCTACAGATGCCGCCCCCATAAATAATTATTCCGAAGGGTCCTAAATTGTATCTAAGATACTTGACAGCCTAAGATTATACTACAAAGTAAGTATCATATTCTGCCTGAAATCATACTGCCAAGACCATAGACTATGCCTATTATCTACAGCAACTAAATAACCTCTCTGTTTCTCAGTGTGCTCATATAAAAAATATTGGGCTTTTGTGAGAATTAATCACATTAATATTAGTAAAATAGTCAGAAAAGTTCTGTTAAGTGCTACTGCTGTTATTACTTTTCTCGTTATTGTCACTAATATTCTAGATTCTGACCCCCCAAAAAAAAAATTTGATCATTTTCAGGGCAGTGGAGCTATTTTTAGCATTTCCTCTTCTCAGCAACTTTTACATCCCTAGGGTGGAGTTTGAAGAGGTAGTGAAGATTGACAAAGAAGAAAATTTATCATTTTTATCATCGATAGATGTGTCTGTGCTTCTATTTTGTGTGTGTGTGTCTGTGCTTCTAGAGTACTCTTGAACTGAGATATCTAGCATGTGTATGTATTGGAGAAAGGAGGTAACATTTCCCCAGAACTTAGAAAGACCTTTCAGTGAGTGTACTTTTTAAAAAAACTTTCTTTACTAAGAAGAATATGTTCCAGCTCCACCCATGTAAACATGAAAGAGGTAAAGTCTCCATCTTTCTTTAAGGCTGCATAATATTCCATGGTGTACATATACAATTTATTAATCCATTCATGGATCGATGGGCACTTGGGCTTTTTCCATGACTTAGCAATTATGAATAGGGCTGCAAAGTATCTCAAGAATGGAAGAAAAAGTACCCAATGTACTCAGCCCTACTATGAAACTAATTTAGGGCTTTCACATGAAAGCTATAACCCAGTTACAACCTAAGAATAGGGGGAAGGGGGAAAGGGAGGGGAGGGAGGGGGGAGGGTGTAGAGGGAAGGGGATTGGTGGGATTACATCTGCAGTGCATCTTACAAGGGTATATGTGAAACTTAGTAAATGTGGAATGTAAATGTCTTAGCACAATAACTAAGAAAATGCCAGGAAGGCTATGTTAACCATTGTGATGAAAATGTGTCAAACGGTCTATGAAGCTAGTGTATGATGCCCATGATCATATCAATGTACACAGCTATGATTTAATAAAAAAAATAAATAAATAAAAATAAAAAAACTTTCTTATATGTGAAACATATATAAATGTATTTTCTGGAGAAAGGTATTAGGATTTTCAAAACTGTTTTATTCTACATGGCACCTAAGTTCTTTCTTTAAATTTATTTTTTATTTCAGGGGTATTTTTATACAGGGGTATACACATTTTGGTTACATAATTTGCATTTGTACATTTTTAGTCAAAGTTACAAAAGTGTCCTCCACTGCAGTATGTAGTTAGGTGTGAATTACCCTATCCCTCCTCCCTTCTCCTACTTGATTTCCATTGAATTTTATTTCTATATTGCGCATAATTGTTGATCAACTAGTTCTTATTTAATATTGAGTACACCTAGGTTCTGTCCTAATATACTTGGTGAGATGGAAGCTGCAAATGATCAAAAACTATTGGATAGGCCATGTCTGTTAAAGGATTTGGAAGACCGAAAAAAACATTTCTACTTTATGAGTTATATAATGTTAGGTTAACTTTTATAGTTACTTAGGCTATAGAGTACCATTAAATCTTATGTTGTAATTTTCAATGGAATTTTCAGTCACATAAAAAGATAAAAGAATTATTTACAACTAATGCTTATATGCCCTTCTTCCAGGTAAGATAAAACTAGTTGAGTCTTCCTATGTGTCTGTAGCTATATTTTAAAATATATTTAAATATAATTTTATTCGATTAAATTTAAAACACAAGAATATCCTGAATTCATTACTCATCTACTTTTTGGAAAAGTCTCTGCTGATTTATACCTCTCAGGAAAAAATATAAAGTTAGGGAATTCAGAAAAACCAAGCTTTATGTATTCCATGGTATATTCTACTTTCTATTTTTGTCCCCAACTATTAGTAAGAATAGTGTATGCCTAGTGAAACTAGTATTTCACCTGTGTTTATGATCGGTAGTAAAAATTAAGCCCTTTCTCTATTGGTAAGAGATGCCAAGTGTGGATAATCACAAAGCCTCAAGCTGTACACTCCCTGGTGAGGAGGGAAAAGTGGCTGGATGCTGTCCTACTTCAAATGGCAAACGATGTCTGCATTCTCCCCTCTGGAAACTCACCAGCTGTATTTCCATATTGACACTTTTCCCTAATTACACCTTCCCATTTATTTTTGGCTACATCTATTGTGATAAGGACAACAGAAAACATTTATATCTTAAGATCATTTAATATATTTTTAAAGACAAATAACCAAATAATATATTCATTTATAATATTATAATTATAATGGTAGGAGATTAACCAAACAATCTTGTAAAGGTACTTTTCACTTGTAGATTTATGAAATGATAAAGTATTATATTTCATATTGATGTTTTGCTGATTTTTCACTGAAGTCAATAAAAATCTTTGGAGTTATTCAAGAGTTTTAAAAGTATAAATTGGAGACCACAAAAAAGTGCTGTTTAATGTTTTGTATCCCCTAAAAATGTGGTTAACGCCCACTCAGGGCATGCTTAGACTTGGTTGGTAATTATAATTAAGCTGTAAAATATTTTGACAGTTTCCAACTGTTGTGTACATGTTAGTCATTTGGTGGCAAATGCAATTTGGTGAGGTTTTTTGGTGGGGCATATTTAATTAAGAATCTTTCAATTAACTAGTATGTCACAGTAAGCATTAATACAAAGTTTTGCAGCTATGGGCTAACTTTTACATTTTACCCAAGGTGGAGAAATATGTTTCTTTAAAAATACCACAGTGTAAGTAAAGCTTGCCATGAATTTATGTCTCTACTTTTCATTACAAGCTTTTGCTTGTTGTGTAGTAAAGCATAACCACCCAACACTTAATTTGTAGTTGAACATTGTGTATGATTTTCCTAGGTAAATGAATTCAATGGCAAATAAATCAAATTGCTTTGGATAATTACAGAAATAAAAAGGAGGGGCGAGATAGATTTTTGTCACACATTTTTATCTTCTCTTTATAACAACAAAGCTAATAATAAGCTAATTTGGACCATATGACAATTCCTAGAAAGAGAGTGTCAAACCTTTTAAATCAAGGCAGTTTGCCTGTTTAGATAGAAGAGTGTAAGTGAAACATTTTTAAACATTCTGTTAAACATACAGCTATTACGTAAATAATTATTTTTGGAATTTTAGAGCCAAATCATAGCCGGAAAAGTTTATGCCCTAAGTAGCGTATCCAAGGTTACATAAAAACTCATACTCATTCACTTGACAAACCTATTGTTTAAAGGTTACAGTTGTCTCCATGGATATCTTAAGACATTTTATTCTATTTTGTTTATATAAATTTTGATCGTGAGATATAAAATTGATTAGGGGGAAAAAAACAGGAATTCTCTGAAGCCAGGTCATTAGTTCTTTAATCTATTATATTTTTTCTTGAAAAAAATCTGTGAATGTGATCTGTAAAGAAAAGTCACATGTTCTACTGAATTGACTTGCACTATGTCAGTTTAGACTTTATTTTGAAATGTGTAATCTTCTCAAATGATCAATGTTGGGAAATTCATTAGATAAACCATTTTTATTTGCTGTTACAATCTATATATTCAGTGAGCAAAAGGTCTAAAATGGGATTACATAAGAGAAAGAGTTAGAGAAGAGTTAGAGTAAGTGGGTAAATTATTGGCTCAAATTAGAGAATTGAGTAAGGTAATTAAAGTTTGTTCCATGACTGTATGCATTCGCACAAACTATTTTAACAAAGTGAATTTTATTGTGAATTATACATCAATAAATCAGCCCTTTAAAAATCTAAAAAAGAAAAGAAAAGAAAAATTTAAGTTGAGAACGAAAGCCCAAGTAAGCCTCCTAATCCCACAAAATCTATGTTATATTACTTAGCTAAGAATTGCATCTATAATTCAATTTGATTTAACCTTATAAAGGCCAAAATTTATAGAAAGGTTCGGTGAAATGGTGTAAATATTGTCCTTAGATATTATATTTATTATATTCTATTGTTATCAATATATAAGTTAAGTGTTTCTCTGGGAGGTATCTGAAAATGGGCTTTTCCCATGGTTAACATTTCTCTTTAATTAGTATTTTTATGTGGACTATATGTGGATCTTTTTTAATTCACACTGATATTACTATATAAAAGGATTTCTTTTACAGACTCATTTTGCTATAATGGCACCTCACTTTATATACAAACTGATACTGATGGCATATATTTAAAATGAATTTTTGAAATTCTGGTTATATTTTAAATATGCACCAGGAAAATTAATTTGTAAAAGTGGCATTAATTTTACTAATTCATAAATTCATAGTATATCCCATACTTGAAATATATTCAATAAGAATTATAGGAAAAAGACTCTGGATGTTAAATAACATGCATGCCATTTTACATGAATACTTTTCTCTTTTACTTTTTACTTATTCTAATAATTATTTTTTTAAAGATGTAATGAATAAGACAGTACACTGTGTAAGCCCTTCATGGCATTTTACCTATATCATTTTACCTATACGTATATAATATACTTATATTGTGAGTATGAGTATCTTCCCTTGATACTTCATAGATATGATGTTATAATATAAATGCAAACAGAATTTTTTGGAGATAGTATCAAAATGATTCAAAATTCATTTAGAAAAATAAATGTTTAAGGACTTTTAAAATATGGGGGTTAATGAAGTTTGATTGGCCATGTAAGATAATAAAGCAGATTATAAAATGTACTGGTCAAACCAGTAGGTAGGTCACTGAAGCAGAATGTGAACCCTAGAAATAAACATGATCTCATTCAGACACATATACGTACTTGCATAATAATTTAATGTACAGTAAAGGAAGCATAACCGAACAATGAAGTACTATTCAGAAAGTGACGCTGAGATAATAATGTAGAACTTAATTCACAGCATTTATTAAAATGTATTCTAGGTAGATGTAAATATTAAATAAAAAAATGAGCCAGGCATAATGGTATCCACCTCTAGTCCCAGCTATTCAAGAAGCCCCGGCAAGAGGATTGCTTAATCCTAAGAATTGGAGGCCAGCTTGGTCAGAACAGTGACCCTATCTCTAATTTTTTTTTTTTCAATAAAATAAATGAAATTATTTCAAAAATAAAATATAACTTAATATTTACTAGGTCTCTGGAAGGAAAATAACTTTCTAAACCAAAAGGAGCAAAAGAAACTATAAACCAAAAGATTAGATAAATTAGACTATATAAAAATTGAAATGACTAAAAATTTTTTTAAATAGGTAAAGAAGATGTATCTCCAGGAAATAGAAAAAGAATTAATAGGGCAGCGCCTGTGGCTCAGTCGGTAAGGCGCCGGCCCCATATACCGAGGGTGGCGGGTTCAAACCCGGCCCCGGTTGAACTGCAACCAAAAAATAGCTGGGCGTTGTGGTGGGCGCCTGTAGTCCCAGCTACTCGGGAGGCTGAGGCAAGAGAATCGCTTAAGCCCAGGAGGAGTTGGAGGTTGCTGTGAGCTGTGTGATGCCACGGCACTCTACCGAGGGCCATAAAGTGAGACTCTGTCTCTACAAAAAAAAGAATTAATAGCTGTCGCACACGCGTGTGTGTGTGTGTGTGTGTGTATTTTGTATTACATATATCAGTCATGTGTCACTTAACAATGGGGGATACATTCTGAGATGGGCATTATTAGTTGATGTTATCAGTGTGTGAACATCATAGAGTGTACTTACATAAACCTAGGTGGTATGGCCTACTGCAAACCTAGGCTGTATGGCATAGTGTGTCGTTCCTAGGGTACGAACCTGTACAACATATCCCTGCATTAAATATTGGAGGCAATTATAACACAATGGTAAGTATTTGTGTATTTGAACTATTTAAACATAAAAAGGTACAGTGAAAATATAATTTATGATATCGTTGTTTATGTGGTCTGTCATTGACAGAAACATCCTTATGTCATGCCGTGCATGATTTTGCATTTGTGTGTATTGTTAAGCAAAGTGTTAAAACACACATTTAGGATTCAAATCTGCTATGTCCTTTTCTTATGCTATCCTTGTGAATATGACTGCTCCCTCCTGACATTCTATATGTGGTTTAGTTATACTAAATTTACAGAATTAAATTTGTTCATCTGTTTACAACAAGAAAATCAGCCATCAAAAGGAATTACATGGGTAAAACATACGTGATTTTTAAGTTAATATATTTTAAAAAGGCATCTACCTGTAGCTCCTCTTCCCTGTGCTTTGGATCAGTGTTTGTTAGATTATGTAAGATACAAGTAGTATCACTGAAAAGCCATGAGAATATTCTTTCTGAAAAGTTGTGCAGCAGAACAAAACAACTAAAATAGAAATGGATAGTAACTCTCCGAGTAACCTAGGATTGGACTACCTTACCTCTTCCTGCAAATGGGTTGAATGCTGATGAAAAAGAGTGGTTTGGACATTCCAAGTAAAACAAATCAAAAATAAATAGACAACCCAAATTTAGAATATGAACAAATAATTGTATATGTATTCTCTCACATTTGTAACTCTTTAGTATTTTTTCTTTGCTGTGTAGTCTTACACTCCTGGCTTATCTGTCTATAATTACTTAATAGTTAATGAAATGATAGAGGGCTTTTTTGGTAGTAATTCTAAAGATTTCTATACATTGTTCTTTTGAGACAGTGTCTTGCTCTGTCATCTGGGCTGGAGTGCAGTGGTGTCATCATAGCTCCATGCAACCTTCAACACCTAGGCTAAAGTGATCCTCCTGCCTGAGCCTCCCGAGTACCTGGGACTACAGTCATATACCACCATCCTCAGCTAATTTTTTAAATTTTTTTTTGTACAGATGGGGGTCTTAGTATGTTGCTCAGGCTGGTCTAAACTCCTGTGCTCAAGAGTTTCTCCCTCCTCAGCTTTTCAAAGTGCTAGGATTATAGGCATGAACTACCATGCCCAGGCCATACACACTTTTAGAAACTCATTAACCCAAAATGTTTTACAAAGGGATTGTTATGAAATCACATAATATTATAGCTTACAGCCTTTAATTCTTAAAAAAAATCCACTGAAGAATTACTTTGACAAGTTAAAAAGAGTCAAATTTTTCAGTTATATTATTATTTAACCAGCTCTTGTTGACAGTATGTGGTTATTTTCAATTAAATCTATACTGGTAGGATTAACACATACTTTTTATGTATATGAAACTAAACAAGCCTGAATGTGTGAGTAAAGGGACAATGTTTTCAGGTAGACATGGTGAATAAAATGTTATCAGATGTAGGATTTTATCCTATTTGCAAGGTGATCAGATAGCCACTTGTTAATGTTTCGTGGATGATGGAAGATTTCAAACTCTTAGTTCAGAGAAAAATGATTTTGTTACTCATCGCACAACAAGGAGCATGTGCATCAGCATGTTTGTTGATTCTCTGTGCCACCAAGTCCCCTAAAGTGACATGAATGTTCAAATGAATTCTGTACACACAGTGGTTTGCATTATACCTGAGAACACTGAGCTTTGTGAATCCACCACTTCTTTAGTAATCATTAAGTAATCCTGCTTTTTGTCCCGGAGGGAGATACTACCTTATCCCAAAAACTACTTACCTGTGAAAATGGCCTGAATAGAGAGCATCTAGGACTTTTCATTCTTGAACACGCTAGCAAGATGAATAGGAACATAAGAGACCAACAGAGGAATGTCTTTTAGCACTTTGATATCTGATAATTTGTTCAGTTGCTATTTTTTAGCCATTACTTTACCCTTTTTACTGACTATATTGTAATCATTGTGCTTGAAATTTCACTATCTTTGTAGTACTCTTTGATTTATGACTACAGTGGTAAGTTTTAAAGAAATAATCATAGTAAAGGCTATAGGTCTGAGTGGGACATTGTATTTCTGTGTTTTTCTAGCAACCTTATTACAATGCACAATATTTAATTAAGTAAATGACTACAGAATGCCCTGTAATGAAATGTCGTAGATATAAATATATCCTGCACACATCTTTATTTTTCTGTATCCTCCATCTTTTCAATCTGTTTATTCCTTAATGACATATGGAGACTCTTTTTGGAACTGGTGCTTTAGTTTAGAGTCTAGAATTTAAACTTAAGCCACCAGTTAGTCTTATTAGCTTCTTTTCCATTGGTATACTCAAAGCTGAAAGTGGTTGATTTGGTTGTTTAAAAATAGAACAGTTTCCAAATGTACATTTCTGCATTGTCTAAAAGAGTGTCTCTCAGACTTTTTTGTCTCAAGACCAAGTTATAGGTTGGGTGTGATGGCTCATGCCTGTAATTCTAGCACTCTGGAAAGCCAAGGTGGAATGATTTCTTAGTTCATGAGTTCACGACTAGAGTGAGCAAGAGTAAGACCCCATCTTTCCTATAAAAACAGAAAAACTAGCTGGGCATAGTGGTATATGCCTATAGTCTCAGCTACTCAGGAGGCTGAGGCAAGAGGATTGCTCAAGCCGAAAAGTTTGAAGTTGCTGTGAGATATGATGCCCTGGCACTCTACCCTGGGCATCAGTGTGAGATCCTGTATATATAAAGAAAAAGACCAAGTTATACTCTTAAAAAAAATTTTTTTTTTCTTTTTAGAAACAAAGTCTCACTTTATCATCCTCAGTAGAGTGCTATGGCATCACAGCTCACAGCAACCTCCAACTCCTGGGATTAAGCGATTCTCTTGCTTCAGCCTCCTGAGTAGCTGGGACTACAGGTGCCTGCCAGAACATCCGGCTATTTTTGTTGTTGTTGCAGTTTGGCCGGGGCTGGGTTCAAGGGTTCGAACCTGCCACCCTTGGTATATTGGGCCAGCACTCTACCCACAGAGCCACAGGCACCACCCATACTCTTAAAAATTTTTGAGGAAGTAGGGGATCCTAGGAAAATGGCAGAGTAGGAAGAAGCATAAATCTGTCTCCTCACTTGGGCTACAACTGCACTGGCAGAATCTGTCTACTATAACTATTCTGGAATACTATAGTCTATTGAAACCTTCTAGGGGAAAACTTGATTAGTAATAGTGGTTAATTTGGGTCAGTTTCAGCTCTTAACTCAATAGTGGCTACTCATTCCCCTGTCCAAATATCAATTTGTATTCTGACAAATGATGGTTGTTTCTTCTGATCACAAGATGCAGGCAAAAGGTAGGTTAATGGCCACTGTTGTTGTACCTCCTGTTGTTGTAAGCCTCTCCTTCTTTTGGCTAAAGTAACTTCCAGAGGATAAAAGGGCCAGCAGCTTTAGTTTTTCTCTTCATTTATCATTTTTTCCTGTTTTGGGAGACAGATACTGAAGATTAGAATATTCAAAAGCAAGGAAAAAGGCTCAGTGCCTGTAGCTCAGTGGCTAGGACTCCAGCCACATACACCAGAGCTAGTGGGTTTGAACCCAGCCCGGGCCTGCCAAACAATGACAACTACAACCAAAAAATAGCCAGGCATTGTGGCTGGTGCCTATAGTCTCAGCTACTTGGGAGGCTGAGCCAAGAGAATTGCTTAAGCCCAAGAGTTTGAGGTTGCTGTGAGCTATAATGCCACGGGACTCTACTGAGGGTGACGTAGTGAGACTCTGTCTCAGAAAAGAAAAAAAAAAAAAAAAGAAAAGAAAGAATATTCAAAACCAGCTGCATAGAGGAGAAACTAGAAAGTCACTACACATGTCCAGAGGAAGGCAAGCACAGAAAAGACTTAAAGAGACTTTATATTTATACTTCAGATTGATCCTAGGCAGAGATTACCTGTAATAATAAAAAATAATAATAAAACCCAGTAATTGCTCAGGAAGAAGATTTTGAATTCTGGAAGGAGCTAATATAATTTCCAGAGTTATCACATCATAGGATTCAAATGTCTAGTTTTTAAAAACAATAACAACAACAAACCACAAAATATACAAAGAAACAAATGTATGGCCCATTCAAAGGAAGAAAAACAATACCAAGAGGAACTGTTGCTGAGAAAGATCTGATGATGGATCTTCTAGACAAAATACTATGGTCTTACAGATGTTCAAAGAACTAAAAGAAAATATGGGAACAGTCAAGAAACCTATGTATGAAAAAATGGAAATACTGAAAGAGAAAACTTAAAAGGAAACTAAAGTAATTCTGGAATTGAAAAGTACTGTAACTGACATGAAAAATTCACTAGAGGGATTTAAAAGTATATTTGAGGGTGGAACCTGTAGCTCAGTTGGTAGGGCGCCGGCCACATACACCAGGGCTGGTGGGTTTGAACCTCGCCCAGGCCAGCTAAAACAACAATGACATCTGTAACAACAACAAAAACATAGCCAGGCATTGTGGCAGGTGCCTGTAGTCAAAGCTACTTGGAGTCTGAGGCAAGAGAATCACTTAAGCCCAAGAGTTTGAGGTTGCTGTGAGCTGTGATGCCATGGCACTCTACCCAGCGCAATAGCTTGAGACTCTTGTCTCCAGGAAAAAAAAAAGTATATTAGAGCAGGTATAAGAGAGAATCAGCAAATTTCAACATAGGACAATTAAGACTATTGAGTCTGAGAAACAGAAAGTAGGAAAATTGAAGAAAAGTGAATAGAGCCTAAGAGACCTGTAGGACACCATCAAGCAGACCAACGTACACATTATGGGAATCCCAGGGGAAGAAGAGAGAAAGGCAGAGAGACTATTAGAAAAACTTATGGCCAAAACTTCTGAAATTTGATGAAGGGCAAAAGTATAAAGATCTAAGATCAACAGACTTCAAGTAGGATGAGACACTGTCTCAAAATTAAAAAAAAAAAAGCATTATGCAGTAAGAGAAGGTTCAATATAGCAAGAAGATAAAACAATCATAAACATTTACATACTTAATAATAGACCATCAAAATATATGAAGCTGAAATGGGCAAAATTGAAAATAATTGTTGGAGACTTCAAAACCCCCATTCAAAGTAAGGAAATAGAGGACTTGGACAATGCAGTAACAAACTAAATCTAACAGACATAAAAACACTACCCAACAACAATATAAAACACATTTTCTCAAGTGCACATGGAACATTTCTAGGATAGAAATTAAGCCACAATTTTAAGTCTCACTAAATTTAAAAAGATAGAAATCATGTAAAATATCTTCTCTGACAACAACAGGATGAAGTTAAAAATAATAAAAGAAAACTGGAAAAAAATCACAAATTTGTGGAAGTTAAACAGCACACTCTTAATGACTAGATTAAAGAAGAAATCACAAGAGAAATTAGAAAATGAAAGTGAAAATGAAAACACACCAAAACTTACTGGACATGATGAAAGTAGTGCTGAGTGGAAATTTGTAGCGATAAACACTTACATTAAAATACAATAAAGAGAAAGCCCTGTGGTCAGAGGTGGCTGGGGTTGTGTGGGGTATGAGAACGACCTCTTAAACTGAAAAGGTCATGCATGTGAAGTAGTTTTCTTTCCTGTCTTCAGCTCCCATTGCTGATGTGATGGCCTTTTTCACAGGGTGGTTTTGTCCACTCTGCTAACATAGCCAGTGGCTTTGTTACACTAGAAGCCTGCATAGAAGGAAGAAACCAGTGTTCACCCTTCAAGTCCTTGCTGGTGGTCTCCTGAAAAAGTTGACCTCAATTTTTAACAATACCACCTGCAAGTGGCCTGCTGTGGTGGCTCACAGGTAATCCTGAGTTCATGGGTTTGAGACCAGCTAGAGCAAGAGCAAGACCCCATCTCTTAAAAATAGCCAGATGTTGTGGCATGACCTGTAGTCCCAACTACTTGAGAGGCTGAGGCAAGAGAATTGCTTGAGCCCAAGAATTTGAGGTTGCTGTGAGCTGATACCACGGCACTCTACCGAGGGTGATAAAATGAGACTGTGTGTCAAAAAAAAAAAAAAAAAAAAAACACCTGTAAGTTTGACCGTGGCTGCTTCCAGACTGTAGAGGAAAAGAGGACATTGATGGGAACAGTTTAGAAAGATCAAATTGTAAAGGAAGAAGGAGGTTAATGTCATTTCCAATGGGGGGAAAAATGAAAATAAAAATGATCTCAAATCAGCAACCTAATGTTATAACTTAAGGAACTAGAAAAAGATTAGATTAACTCAAATCAGCAACCTAATGTTATAACTTAAGGAACTAGAAAAAGATTAGATTAGATTAACTAGAAGGGAGGAAGTAATAAAGATTGAGCAGAAATAAACAAAATAGAGACTAGAAAATAATAAGAGAAAATTAATTAAACAAAAAGTCGATTCTTTGAAAAGATCAACAAAATTGACAAACTTTAGCTACATGGGCTAAGAAAAAAAGGCCCCAAATGCTAAAATCAGAAATTAAAATGGAGATATGAGTACCTATTTTACGGAAATAAAAGAATTATAAGAAAGTACTGTGAGTTTGTATCAACAAATTGGACAACCTAGAATGAAATGGACAAATTCCTAGAAACCCAAAACCTACCAAAAGTAAACCATGTGTTTACTTATTTGTATAGACCTTGTATATACAGATCTTATTTGTATAGACCTGTAACTAATAAGAAGATTGTATCGGTAATCAAAAAAATCTCCCAACAGGGAAAAGCCCTAAACCTAGTGGCTTCACCTGTGAATTCTACCAAACATTTAAAGAACAATTAACAATTAATTATTCTCAAACTTGTCCTGATAATTAAGGAGGAATATTCCCTAACTCATTCTGTGAGGCCAGCATTACCCTCATACCAAAGCCAGACACACAGTAGAGGAAAACAAAGCTGCAGATTTAATATCTTTTGTGAACATTGATCTCAACAAAATAGTAGCAAGCCAAATTCTGCAGCATAATTAAAGAAGTATATACCATGGTCAAGTGTGATTTATTCCTGGAATGCAAGTGTGGTTCAATGTGTTACATCAATCAATGTAATACACCATATCAATAGAAGGAAAGAGATAAAATGATCATATCAATCAATGCAGAAGGAGCATTTGCCAGAATTTTGTATGTTTTCATTATTAAAAACCAAAAACATTCAGCAAACTAGGAATTGAAGGGAGGGTACCATACTTGATAAAAACCCACAGAGAATGTCACACTCTATACTGAAAAACTAAAAACTTTTTGTCTATGATTAGAAAGAAGGCAAGGATGCCCCATCCTTGCCACTTGTTTTCCATGTAGTCTTAATCAAAGAAGTTAGTCAAGAAAAAGAAAAAAAAGCATCCAAATCAGAAAGGAAGACATAAAATCATCTGTTTGCAAATGATGGGATTTTGAATGTAGAAAACCTTAATGATCTCACCTCAAAATTTAGCAAAGTAGTAGGGTACAAAGTTAACAAAAAATAATCAGTTATATTTCTATATACTAACAATGAATAATCCAAAAAGGAAATTAGGATATAATTTTATTAACAATAGTATGAAAAGTAATTACTTAGGAATTAACTAATAAGGCCAAAGACTTGCACACTGAAAGTGACAAAACATTTCTGTAATAAATTGAAGAAGGCATGAATAAATGAAAGGTATTTCATGTTCATGGTTTGGAAAACCTAATGTTAATATTTAATACTACCCAAAGAAATCTACATATTTAATGTAATTCTTATCAAAATCTCAATGATTTTTTTGCAAAAAATACAAAAACTCATTTTAATATTTAATAGCCAAAATAATCCTAAAAAAGAACAAAAGTTCTCATACTACCTGGTTTCAAGACATTGCAAAGCTACAGTAATCAACAGGATGGTGCTAACATAAAGACAGACATATAGATCAATGGAATAGAATAGAGACTCCAAAACAAACCTCCACATGTAAGGTCAATGATTTTCAACAAGGAAGCCAGGGCCACTTAATGGAGTAGGACTTCTTTACAACAAATAGTGTTAGGAAACTGGATATCACATGCAAAAGAATGAATTTGGGCCCTTAACACCATATACAAAAAATCAATTCAAGATGATCAAAGACTCAAATGTAAGAGTTAAAACTATAAAGCTCTTAGACGAAAACTGAGCAAAAGCTTCACAGCATTGGATTTGGCAATGATTTCTTAGATTTGACATTGTAAACATAGATAACAAAAAAAAGATAAATTGGACTTTATGAAAATTTAAAACTTTTGTGCTTTGAAGAAACAAAATCAACAGTGAAAATATTTCCTCTCTTCAAAACAGAAGAAAATATTTGGAAATAATATATCTGATAAGGGATTTATATTCAGAATAATAGAGAACACTTTAAACTCTACAACAAAAAAATCAAACAAGCCAGTTAAATATAGACAAAGGCCTTGAGTAGACATTTCTCCGAAAAATACATATAAATATCCAAGAAGTATATGAAAAGATGGTCAGCATCTCTAATCATTAGGAAATGCAAATCAAGACAACAATGAGATACCACCTCACACCCATTAGGATGCTATTATCCTTTTCTCCCCCAAAAGCCCAGAAAATAACAAGTTTTGGGAGGATATGGAAGAATTAGAACCCTTGTGCACTGTTGCTGTGAATGTAAAAATGATACATTGCTGTGGCAAATGGTATCTTGGTTCCTCAAAAAGATTCCACTAAGTATGCAGTATTCCACTAAGTATGCAGTAACCACACCCTTATGTGTGGTTTCCCTTTGTGAGGTTTTAATTACAGTCAACTTTCATCAAAAAATATTAAAAAGAAAATCCAGAAATAAACAATTTGTAAGTTTTAAATTGTGCATTATTCTTTGTAGTGTGATGAAATCTCATGCCCTCCTTCTTTCTCTATCCAATATGTTAGTCATCCCTTTATTCTGTTGTATCCATGGTTTATATGATACCCTCCTCTTTGCTCCTTAGTAGCCATCTTGGCTATCAGATTGAAAAAATATAGTACAGTATATTGAGGGTTTGGTACTATCCATAGTTTCATGGATACTGTAAGTCTGAAAACATATCCTTATAGATAAGGGGGCACTACTGTATTCCCCAAAGAATTGAAAACAAGATCTCAAAGTGGATTTTGCACACCCATGTTCATATCAACACTATTCACAAAATCCAAGAGGTAGATACAACCCAAATGTCCATTGATGGATGAGTGGAAAAACAAAGTGTGATGCGTGTATATGTGTGTGACATACATGCGTACATATGGTAGAATTTTTTTTTTTTGATGGAGACAGGGTGTCGTTCTGTTGCCTGGGCTAGCTAGAGTCCCATGGCCTCACACTAGCTCATAGCAACCTCAAACTCCTGGGTTCAAGCAATCTTCCAGCCTCAGCCTTCTGAGTAGCTGGGACTGCAGGCACACAACACGATATCCAGCTAATTTTTCAACCTTCTTTAGTAAAGATGGGGGCTTTGCTCTTGCTCAGGCTGGTCTCAAACTCTTGACCTCAAGCAATCCTCCTGCCTTGGCCTACCAGAGTGCTAGGATTTCAGGCATGAGCCACCACACCAGACATATAATAGAATGTTATTCAGCCTGAAAAAGAAAGGAAATCTGTCATGTGCTACACAACATGGATGAACCATCAGGACATTATGCTAAGTGAAATAAGCCAATCACAAAAAGATAAATATTACCAGCCACAGTGGCTCACACCTATAAACCTAGTACTCTGGTAAGCCAAGGTGGGTTGGAGTGCTTGAGTTCATGAATTCGAGACCTGCCTGAGCAAGAATGAAACCTTGTCTCATCTCTGCTAAAAATAGAAAACTAGTCAAGGGTTGTGGTGGGTACCTGTAGTCCCTGCTACTTGGAAGGCTGAGGGAAGAGTAACTCTTGAGCCCAAGAGACTGAGTTTACTCTGAGGTATGATGATGCTTTGGTACTCTACCAAGGGTGACAGAATGAGACTCTGTCCCAGGGGGGAAAAAAGATAAATATGATATAATTCCACTTATAAGAGCTATCTAAAGTCTTCAAGTTCATAGAAATAGAAGTACAATGGTGGTTACCAGGGACTAGAAGGATGAGTGGTTAGGGTTTCAGTTTTCTAAGATGAAAATGTTTGAGATTTGTTTTACAACAATGTGAATATCTAACTCTACTAACTGTACACTTAAAAAGGGTAAGATGATAAATATTATGTATATTTTGCCACAATAAAAATAAATTAATGAAAAGTTATTGAGGATCCAAAGAACTTTTCTTTTTGTGAGTTATGCCACAATGCCATATGATATTTACAATATCAATGAAATTTTAAAATTAATCAAAGAAATTTTAAAAATTTCTTATTTAAATTTTAAAATTATATTAAACCACTGTATTACATGTTATGTTGAATGTTATTTATGTAATTAAAATTACATAAAACCACTGTATTACATGTTAATATAAATAACAGTATTTTCATGAAAATGACTATATTTTCCAAAACAAAAACAATTTATTAAGAAGAGTGACATTGTTTTTCATTTTTGCCAGTGTCTTAACATCTGGCTTGATCAAAAACAATTTCTGCATCAATCTGTTCTAATGCATTGTTTTAGTTGTAGTCTATGAAGAAAATTTGACCTTCCTCAGATATATAATTAGAAAATTAAAGAGAATTATAATACTTTTCAAATAATTGGAGATTGTCATGATACTGCTCCAGAACTCACAGATGATAGTTTAAGTTAGCTGCAGTGTGTAATCTGAAAGCATACATTGGTATATGTGGCATTTTCAACTGTTTTGGGTTTTGTTTTTTTGGTTTTTTTTAGACAGAGTCTCACTCTGTTGTTCCAGCCTTGACTGCCATGGCATCAGTCTAGCTCACAGCAACCTCAAACTCTTGGGTTCTGTTGATGCTCCTGTCTCAACATCTGGAGTAGCTGGGACTATAGACACCTGTCACAATGCCTATCTAATTTTCTATTTTTAGTAGAGACAATGTGTTGCTCTTGCTCAGGCTGGTCACCAAACTCTTGAACTGAACGGATCCTCCCCCTGGGCTTCACAGATTGATAGGATTACAGGCATGAGCAACCCCAACACTGGTCCAATTGCATTATTTATTTATTTATTATTTTTAGAGACAGAGTCTCACTTAGTTGCCCTTGGTAGAGTACTGTGACATCACAGCTCGCAACTCTTGGGCTTAGGCGATTCTCTTGCCTCAGCCTCCCAAGTAGCTAGGACTACAGGCGCCCGCCACAACACTCGGCTATTTTTTTATTGCAGTTTTGGCTGGGTTGTTGCAGTTTTGTTCCAGTTATATGGGGAATATAACTGGTATATGGGGCCGGCACCCTACTCACTGAGCCACAGGTGCCGCCCTGCATGTGTGTTTTTGTGGCTGCATACATTGTTCATCTGGAAAACGTTGACTCCTACGCATGTAAATCATCTTAATGTTGTCACATTTAACTACACAATATGAAAAATAACATTTGTTAATGTTACCAGCAATCTCTAGGGAAGAAGAAAAGTGTTGGGGTAAAGGAGAGGCACAAAAATGGGATAGCTTCTGTAGTGTTGGCAAAATTTTAATTTTTTGGTAATCAACTTGGTCATTGCTTTATAGTTTCAAGTACGAATTCCTAGACAATACAGTTTAGTTTTAACTGGCTTTTAACTTTATGTAAATGGAATAACATGGTATATACACATATGTACTTGTGTTCTTCACTGTTATGTTCTAAAATTCATTATACCACATATGTACCTGTGTGTGCATGTGTGTAATATTTCACTATCTAAATAGGTCACAATGTTGAAACTCATTTTATCCTCAGTGAACATTTGTGTTATTTTCACATTTGGAAATTTTGAACAGTGCTACTGTGAACATTTTTTGCACATGCATTCTATCTGTATAAGCATGCATTTGTATAGGATATAAATGTGGGAAATGCTGGGTCATAGAATATGCATGTTTTCAAATTTAGCATAATAGATGCCAGAGGTTTTCATCAACCTGTGAGAGCCCCTTTGGTCCACATCTTTGACAACACTTGGTATTTTAATTTTATTACAATTTCATTTTATCTCAATTAAAAGACTTTTAAAATTTTTGCCTCTCTGAGAAGTGTGCAGTAGTTCCTGTACAATCCTTTGAATACTAACATGATAGAGCAATTTTCATATTTACTGGATAGATTTCTTCTTTATAAAGTACAAACTCAATTTTTGTCCATCTCTTTTTGAGTTGACTTTTTCTTACTAATTTGTGGAGGTTCTTTGTATATTCTAGCTTAAACCTTTTGGAGTGGGGATAAGTATAGTTATTTTTAGCTATAGTTAACTTTAAGGACAGGAAATACAATATGTTACCATGATAGCATCAGGTATGCTAGGCCACATGTTAGCCCCTCATGAGCGAGAGTTGTTCAGTTGTAAGGTGGCAAGACCAGGTAGGTAAGTGTGGACCACTGTGCTCTGTAAGATACAGGATCTTGTATATGTAACAACCCACACACTTAACTATCAGGTCTTTCAAGGGACATCTTTGGTTATATGAATCACACTAATCTTAGGGAAGTTGCAGCCTATGTTTTTCAGCAGGCATTTGTGGTTTGTTTATTCATACTTATTTAAGTACAGATGCAGGTCACCAGCTGGGGTCACTTTTACCATAAATAATGTGGCCTATTAATACAGCTAACAACTCACATTTAGCATAATCCAATATATATTTCCATGGAAATGGTGTTAGAATAAGAAAATTAGAGGTCATTTCCTTATGGAGAAAGAATTTAGGCCTGTTGTTTTAACCTTTTCTCCCTGGAAAAAAATTGGTGTCTTTACAAAACTGAGTATGCTAATCGATGAATGTAGTGTATCTCTTCATCTTTTTAGGTCTTCTTTACTTTCTCACACTAAAACTTTTTTTTTATAGCAGTCATGAACATTATTTGTAGATTTTGTGCCAAGTATTTGATTTTTTTAATGACACTATGAATGGTTTTCAAATTTTTTCTTTCTATAATATTTTGTTAATGTATAGGAGTGCTATTGGTTTTATACATTTATTATGCATCTGAAAACCTTGGTAAATTCTCTTAATCTAATAAACTATACATTCTTTTGGATTTTCTACATATTCAGTTATATTATTTACAAATAATGTTTTGCCATTTTCTTTTCTGATATTTATACCTTTATATCTTTTTCTGACCTTTAAGAACAAGCTAGAACCTCCAGTGCAGTGTTGAATAAAAGTGGTGAACAGATTCTTGATCTCAAAGGAAAAACTTTAAATATTTCATCATTGTGGTATTTACTATAATCTTTTTACTGACAGCTTCTATACTACTATAAGTATGCGAAGTTATTTTTTAGAATATAAATGGACATTTAATTTTATTAAGTGCTTTTCTGAATCTAGTTAGATGATTGCATTATATATTTTCCCTATAATCTCTTACTTTGTCAAGTTACCTCAATAGTTGCTAACGTTAAGCCAAATGTGCCTTTCTGAAGTAAGTATAATTTGTTGAAGATGTATGATCCTTTTTTATAAATTAATAATATTTTATTAAGACTTTTGCCTTTATATTCATAACAGATTTTCCTATAATTTTCCTATTGAGTTTTGGTATAAAGATTTATTAGGCCAATGAAATAAATTAGGGAATAAACCCATTTTTGTTTGTTGAAAGAATTTATGTACTATTGGAGATATTTCTTCCTTAAATGCATGGTGAAACTTATTAGTGAAACCAACTGGAATTTTCATTAGGTCCCCTAATTAAATTTCTTTAATAGTTATAGAATGTTAAGGTTTTCTGTTTCTTTCTTGAATCTATGGCAGTACCTATACTTTTCTAGGAATTTGCTTTCCCTTTCTTTGTTGGTGGTTCACATTAGAGGTTTAATTGATTTTGTCTTTTCAAAGAAGTAATTTTTGGCTTTGCTAATCTTCACTATTGTATTCTTGGGTACTATTGTATTATTTTTGCTTTCATCTTTATATTTGATTTTTTCTACTTTTGGGAGTAGGGGTTAAGGTACATATTGCTCTTGGGAGTCCTCCAAAAGTATAGCTCTGATTGAACTCATTCTTTGTGGTTATCAGCACTGACAGCTTTACTTACTGTCTAGTTTTCTACTCTCTCCATGTCTTGATTTGGAGATAATTATTTGATGTTTCATAGAAGTTTGTTTTAAACTATTTTGTATAGCTTTTAAAAGATTATATTCAGAGTGAGGTAACCTTGTTTCAATGTAAATAGAAGTCCCTTCCAGTATTATAATTATGGTGTTATCTTTCTGATTTCCTAGTAGTAGAATATCAAAGCTTAACTTCAGTTTTACTATACAAATATAAAAGTAATTTAAATGAAAATATTTTGAAAAAAATATTAGTAAGACCAGGACAGATACAGCATTCTTACTGTTCTCACATCCATTCAGTGTTTCCTCAAATGTGATTTGCAGTAATTGGGAAAAGTCTCCAAGAATTAGTAGTAGAGAGACCAAAAGGTCTTGCAACTTTAGCAGTGGCAGTGCATCTCATTGCTCTGGACTTAATTAGTTCTTGTTTTAGTTCTAGCTAGTAGTCTAGAATCTAACTGAATGGACAGGACTTTATTAACAGAATACTCTTTAAGTTTTAAATTGTTTGGATCAGTTGCCTTTTTTGAATCAATTAATTAGACATACACAGGGCAGCGATCTAAGTTCTAAAGAAGATAAGAAATTGACCAAGGCATGTAATAGTTTCAAGAAATTTACAGTTTCTACAATAGCGCTAAAGCTGTATTATCTTGAAATGTGAATGCGTGCTTTTCAAAAGTACAGGCTTTGGGGTGGGAATACCTTGGTGTAGATTCTAACTCCCCTGCTTCCTAGGTGTATGACCTGAACTTCCTTAATTATAAATTGGAAATAACAGAAACTGGAGTTGCGAGGACTAAATTAAGTAATCCATGTAAAGTCTCAACATTATATATGAGACATCTTTGCTGCTCAGATTATATTTTATGAATTAATGAAAAATCAATAAATCTGGGTGGCGCCTGTGGCTCAAGGAATAGGGCGCCGGTCTCATATGCCGGAGGTGGTGTGTTCAAACCTAGCCCTGGCCAAAAACCACAAAAAAAAAAAAAAAAAAAAAAAAAGAAAATCAATAAATCTTTTTGTAGAGAGAACTGAATATATTATAGCAAAAGAAAAATCTAATAAGTATTAGAAGAGAGACATGGAGAGTCAAAGGAATATTGAAAAGGTCTCTCTACTGACTAGGAATTGGGAGAATTCATGTAGGGGTTGCCATTTGAATTAAATGTTGAAGATGGAATGGAGTTTATAGCACTTTTACTTGGGACAGAAGATGTTCTGTGTGGAGGTAATGATCTATACTACTGAAGGTGGGGGAGCTGATCTTTAAAAGGCAGGAAACTATACTGATTTTAAAGAATGGTAAATAAACCTAAAGAGAAAATACACTGAGAAAGATTTGGAATTCAATCCTTAAGTTCTTGAGAGCCTTTAGAGATTTTGAGCCATGCTTTAAGATCAATGCTAGCTCGGTGCATTGGTTTACACCTATAACCCTAGGACTTGTGGAGGCTGAGGTGGGAGGATCACTTGAGGCCAGGAGTTTGAGACCTGTCTGAGCAAGAGTGAGACCCCATCTTTACAAAAAAATAAAATATAAAATAAAATTAGCTGGGCATAATTAGCTGTAGCCCCTACAGCCATAGCTACTTGGAAGTTAAAGCAGGAAGATTGCATGAGCCTAGGAGTTCAAGGCTGCAGTGAGCTATGCCACTGTACCTCAGCACAAGACCCTGTCTCAATAAAATAAAAAAAGAAAGAAATGAAATGAAAACAAGAAAAAGACCTATCCTTATGGCAGTTTTTCAGGTAAGTGAGAATTTGGAAGAAGGAAGACCCACAAGAAAACTTTATAATAAAAGAGATAAGTAACAAAAATCTTACAAAAATAGAATCAAAACTGCCCAAAAATTATCCAGTAAGAAATAATAGGTGAAGGAAGAATTCAAAGGTGATTGTAAGATTAAAAGTCTAGACAGTTGAGACAATAGCAGTATCATTTGCAAGAACAATGCTGCTTGTAATGTTTAATGAAAATAAACATTAAAAATTAATATGTTTAAAAGTAAGATTTTAAACATACTGACTTTGAATTTTATATGACAGGAAAGACAGTTAGTTATAAATGTCAACTTGAGATAGTTTGAACTATAAATATATATTGGGAATCATCTGTCTGGAAACGATAGTTGAAATCCTGGGCCTGAGTCAGCTCAAAGTGTAGAGACTGAAAACTATTTAGAGCACTCTAAATAGTGATTGTGATTGTATCAGTGGAAGGATATGTGATTGTATCAGTGGAAGAAAGAGACAGCAAAAGGAAAAAAACTGTAGTTGGAGGAGTAGCGTAGAAACAATGGAATGGAAATTTCTCTATTAAAATTTAGGAAAATTTTCAACAAGTTATTTGAATAGGTTTTCTGAAAGAGAAGCTACTGTCATTGTTACGAAAAATAACTGAGTGGCTTTATCTTTAGCATTTATTCTGCTGTTAGCAGATATAATGCATTATCTGTATTTGAAAGTTCAGTTCTGCCTTTTATAGACAGAATTTGATGTCTTCCTGTCTTTCACGTGTAATAAATTACTGGGTCACTCAGAACTTCTTTCACCAAACCCATAGAAATAGATACATTGCCAAGCATTGCAAATGCTTTGTTTTGCACATAGAATATCTTATATGCAGAAAGCCATTCTAGATCATGTGGTGATAATTACATTTATACATTATCTGTGTACATGCTGCTGATAATTGAAATGAGTCACTGCAATGATAGTTGCAGATTATCTAATCCATGTATATGCTACCCACGCTTGGAATGAACAATGCTTTATTAATATAATTGGATATAGAAAAATATTTTAATAAAAATAATTCTTTAAGTAATGGAAAAATCTAAGAAAAAAATGTGTTTGTGCCTAGCTCAGTGATCCCCTAACTTATCCCCACTCTACTTTCAGGTTAAGTGACTATAGGAATTTGAAAGTCACAGTGGACTATTAGGTGAAAAGATTTTTAATAGTTCATTTTTATACATGTTAGATTGCTAGTTAAAAAGAGCTAGTATTTATTCTAAAGTATATTTACTATATTGGGAATTGCATTTTTGCCTTTCATTTTTAAGTAGAATTGATCCAAACTTGTTTATTTTATGACATGTGAATTTGTCAGCATTGATTATGTAGAGGTGATCAATTAAAGAACAGTACTTTGCTATATTTATCATTGTTCATATAATATTTTGTTAATCTGAGAGTTAATAAAAAATGAGAAGTTACATCCTTGGTATTTCCTATAGATGTCTGAGAAGCAGTAAATGCATAAATCATAATTATGTGAAATAATGATTTTATTAATGAATGGCACTAACATGTTTTTGTCAAGTGGGGGCATCATTGATCTTTCTTAAATAAGCAGTCTGGTAAGAATAGTTTGCTCATTAAACTTAAAGGGTATTAGGGATAAATAATTGTCCTCATTTCACCTTACATTAAATGGCCTCTATTTTATGTCCAAGTTTTATTATTATTATTATAGCTAGCACTCTTAATTAATAGCTGGATTTAAAGGCCAGAAACATTTAGTAGTTTTTTAAATAATGCTCAGTTATATCAGCTCCTAAAGTTGCCATCACAGAATGCATTTGGTATTCAGTAGAAGAAAAATTACATGATTATAAGAATAATGAAAGTTTAGAATAAAATCTTATAGTCTTAGTTTAATTATCATTATTGCTCTTTTAAGTGTATGAATATGGGGACAAATATATAGCTAAGATTTAAAACATATACATACAACTAACTCACTTAATATTCACAAGTAGCTCTCAGTGATAATTAGAAGATATTCTGAGCATATCCAAAATAAATATTGTCGACAGCCATTGCAGTACATTGAGCTCCATAGAGACAGCGCCGGGGTAAGTGAGAGCCAGACGGACACTGGGCGACTCTGTGCCTCGCTGAGGAAAAATAACTAAACATGGGCAAAGGAGATCCTAAGAAGCCGAGCGGCAAAATGTCATCATATGCATTCTTTGTGCAAAATTGTCGCGAGGAGCACAAGAAGAAGCACCCAGATGCTTCAGTCAACTTCTCAGAGTTTTCTAAGAAGTGTTCAGAGAGGTGAAAGACCATGTCTGCTAAAGAGAAAGGAAAATTTGAAGATATGGCAAAGGTGGACAAGGCCCGTTATGAAAGACAAATGAAAACCTATATCCCTCCTAAAGGGGAAACAAAAAAGAAGTTCAAGGATCCCAATGCACCCAAAAGGCCTCCTTCGGCCTTTTTCTTGTTCTGTTCTGAGTATCTCCCCAAGATCAAAGGAGAACATCCTGGCCTATCCATTGGTGATGTTGCAAAGAAGCTGGGGGAGATGTGGAATAACACTGCTGTGGATGACAAGCAGCCTGATGAAAAGAAGGCTGCAAAGCTGAAGGAAAAAAATGAAAAGGATATTGCTGCAGACCGAGCTAAAGGAAAGCCTGAGGCAGCAAAAAAGGGAGTCGCCAAGGCTGAAAAAAGCAAGAAAAAGAAGGAAGAGGAGGATGATGAAGAGGATGAAGAAGAGGAGGATGAAGAAGATGATGATGATGAATAAGTTGGTTCTAGCACAGTTTTTTTTCCTTGTCTATAAAGCATTTAACCCCCCTGTACACAACTCACTCCTTTTAAAGAAAAAAATTGAAATGTAAGGCTGTGTTAAGATTTGTTTTTAAACTGTACAGTGTCTTTTTTGTATAGTTAACGCACTACCGAATGTGTCTTTAGATAGCCCTGTCCTGGTGGTATTTTTAATAGCCACTAACCTTGCCTGGTACAGTATGGGGGTTGTAAATTGGCATGGAAGTTTAAAGCAGGTTCTTGTTGGTGCACAGCACAAATTAGTTATATATGGGGACGGTAGTTTTTTCATCTTCAGTTGTCTCTGATGCAGCTTATACAAAATAATTGTTGTTCTGTTAACTGAATACCACTCTGTAATTGCAAAAAAAAGTTGCAGCTGTTTTGTTGACATTCTGAATGCTTCTAAGTAAATACAATTTTTTTTATTTAAAAAGAAATATATATATATAGTCATGTGTTTTCGCTACCAAATCTGACTATTGTTAATAACTCTAAAACTCTTTTGCCACAATTAAATTTATGTAAGAAGAATGTTTGAATATATTATTCCTGTGCTATTTGTTTAAAATATGAGGTCTGACAAGTAAGTTTATGAATTGATCCTAAAAAAAGTGCTACATACCTCATTTCTGAATATCGCTATAGTCACCTTCAAAGTACTTCCCTTGGGAAGCTAGGGACCAATGCCAGCACCTAATTCATGCATATATGATTATTTTTCATGCATATATGATTATTGTATTTTTAAAATTTAGTATGATTTTAATCTCTCCGCTACTAATAATTTATTCTACAGTTAAACTTCAAAATGCGTTGTTTTTGATTTAGTCAAAAAGGAGCCATATTTATACATGATGGCATTTAGAGAAAACTCTGAGGGTGTGAGAGTTACACAGATATTCAGCTTCAAATATTTTAATATGATATTTTCATCAATAAAGCTCTTGGTGTGTTCTTACATATAATTTTAAAATCTTGCATATCTACCAATATATCTCTGTCAGGCAAATGCCATGGGCTAAAACTGAAGATAATAACTTAAGATTTATGTCTCTCTGTTGGAAGTTACAGTTGTCGTGAATTGACAGTTTTGAAGGACCTGAACTGACATCAAAGAGTTCGAAGTGATCTGGTAGGTCAATTAACGTTAATTTTCATCTTCCATTAAATTCTTTTAAGTGTTTTCTTCTTTTCCTTTTTTCTAGCCAAGTCCTATACCAAGTCCTGTTTTGGGGCAAAAGCCAAATGCTAGTCAGTCATTGCTTGTATGGTGCAAAGAAGTTACAAAAAACTACCGGGGAGTAAAAATCACCAATTTTACCACATCATGGAGAAATGGTTTATCTTTCTGTGCAATATTACACCATTTTAGGCCAGACTTAATGTAAGTAAAAACATTTTTTATTCCCTATAAATATTTTGTCAATAATAGATATTTTTTAAAAGAACATAAAATAATTTCTTAGCATGTGTCCTTAAATGCTTAACTTTGTTTCTGTTTTATTACCCACATACCTCTTGCTTTTTGAGAGAAGAAATATGTGCCAGAAAGAAATGTTCTTCCTCTTGATACCTAAAAACAATCTTTTCTATTTTTAAAGAAAATGGATTTTCTCCTTAATCTCATATAAAGAACAGACTTCAAATTATTATGAAAATTGTGTTAGTGTTAAAATGAGATGAAACAAATAAGCCTCTAGCTCTTTGTACATTGACAACAGGGATTACCTCCTGGTAAGTTTGGTTGTCAACTAGCCTTTGGTTCCTGCCTTAACTTCTCTTTTAGATAGAAAGCTTCAGGCAATGAAACATGTAATCATTTTATTTATTTATTTCCTTAATTTTCCACACTTTTAGTTTTGTTGATTGAATTGCTGTGAAATTGCTAGTTACTGTTTGGTATTATTGAATGTCAAATTTTTTAATTCAGTTTGTTTTAAAAACAGTTGCCACTGTTAATCCAGTTAATAGCTGGATTTAAAGGCCAGAAACATTTAGTAGTTTTTTAAATAATGCTCAGTTATATCAGCTCCTAAAGTTGCCATCACAAAATGCATTTGGTATTCAGTAGAAGAAAAATTACATGATTTTAAGAATAATGAAAGTTTAGAATAAAATCTTATAGTCTTAGTTTAATTATCATTATTGCTCTATGTATCTAATACTATATGTACCCACTGTGCCATTTTCTCCCTCAGTGACTACAAGTCTCTGAATCCTCAAGATATTAAAGAAAACAACAAAAAGGTGAGAATTGCTGAGAGAAAAAAACCATAGTTTCAATTTTGGCTTTTCTGCAGGTCTTTATTAATTTGGAAAAAGTGAGGCTATTTTGTGAGGTCATAACTACAGAAAGTTGTCTACATGGTTTACTCTGATTTGTTATGGACTTTGAAGATCACAACAAATGTGAGGCTGGTATCAGATTATGTGTGTGACCTTCATTAAAGCATGTTGTTTTTAAGATTTAGCTTTAAAAAATGTACCCCAAACAGGTATGTGCCATAACTATTATGTAAGTTTAGAAAAATATATTGGGACAGGGTGAAAGCAGGAGCCTAAAGAGAAGCCAGAGAGAGTACCTAGGTTCTTAGAAGCAAAAAGATGTAAAATTGGTTCTTATTTTCTGGTAAACTGTATACAGTTATGTACCACATACTGACATTTCTGTCAATGATGGACTTTATATACAATGATGGTACCATAAGATTATAATACTGTATTTTTAGTACCTTTTACATGTTTAGATACATGCTTAATACTGTGTTACAGTTGCCTATGGTAATTGCAGTCTGATGTGTAACATGGAGAGCAGCAGGCTAAACCATATAACCTAGGTGTGTAGTAGGCTCTACCATCTAGATTCACACAGTGTCAAAATTCCTTCACAGTGCATTATTCCCATGGTTAAATGACACATGACTATATGTTTTTCCACATTATTAATTAATATATTAAGATGTAGCTTCCCAACTGGTGTTTGGGGAAGTGGTGGAGGTAGGTATCGATCCTTTTAGTCATCAGTTCTGTGTGGGACTGAGTTGCGAGAGCCCCCTGGACCAGCTGACTGTGGCTGACTTATCTATTCAACCCAGTGAAAATATAGTATGATTTCCTATGTGCAAAGAGCAATTACCTAACTCAGCACATAGTAGGCACTTAATGTTCTTTGGTGCTGAATTGAATTCTTCACCTGATAAACTAATGAAATGTGTTGTTGCTTAAAATAGGAGTTCTTAATCTATGATCTATGGATAGAATTCAGGTGGAATTGAATACATTTTATTTTTATAATTCTTCAACTGAAATTTAGCTTTTCCGTTAATTATGAATTTAGGCAACAAAATATAGTAGTACTATAGTACTATGTCATCTTTAGAAATCACAGATATTTTTACATCATGCTGCAGTTGCAGGTACTTCCAAATACCTTTTAAGTTTATCACTTCTTCAAAAGTACATTAATTAATGAATTCATAAAAAGCACATATATTACCATTTCCCAAATTTGGTTTAATTAATATTTTCATAATTATATTTCTGGTTTCTTTTGTAGTTCTATATATTTTATAGACATAAAACATTATTCTGAGAAGGGATCAATTGCCAAAAGGACTTATGAGACAAAATAGTTAATAACCTCTGATAAAGTGTTTTTAATACACTTTAGATACTTAAAACCACTAGGGATAAAAAAAATCGTCACTTGATAGAAGTTCAGTTAATGGCTAGTGTCTATTAAAGTGAAATGCCTTTTTTTCATTAATAATGAATTAATAATGTTTTTTCTAAGAGGTGGGTCTCGCTCTGTCACCCTATGTTGAAGTGCAGTAACATGATCTTAGATACCTTGAATTCCTAGGCTCAAGTGATCCTCCTGCTTTAGCCTCCCCAGCAGCTGGGACTATATATAGGTACACACCACCATGCCCAGCTAATTTTTTTTAAATTTTTTTAGAGATGGGTCAGGGTCTCACCTCACTATGTTGTTCTAGGATTACAGGTGTGAGCCATGGCACCCAACCTCAAAACAACTTTTCATCTTTATTGCTCTCGAAAGCCAAAAATTTGCATAGCCATCAAAAAAGTATTTCTTTGCAAATGCATAATGCTGGTCCTAGAGTAATACATTTAAAAGCTTCCAGATTTTTATTGAAATATGCCACCACAAAAAGGTAATCTATAAAAGTCAATATAATTTTCTTTATAGAAATCACTCTTCTGGTGAGCATATTACAATGTAAGTCATTTTCATGAATTATTTCTTATATAATTTTGGAGAGCCTATGTCTATTAAGGTGAAATGCCTTCCTTTTTATTAAGGTAAAATATGTCTTAAATATGACGGTTCTTTACTTGCATTTTCTTGCACTTGAATGAATTGCTAAGCTAACTTAAATACAGATAAGAAGATTATAAAATAAATCATTATTTTTATAAAGTACAGCTTTCAACATACTGTTTAAAATTTTGAAAAGAAAACAATGTTGATTTGACTTACTCATATATTTTTAAAGAATATGGAGAATCTCTTTAAGGCTTAAGTAATACTTCTTTGCATTAGTTTTTCATGAACTTAATAATGGTGTACATATCTTGAATTTGCACATTACTACATAGAGAAGAATGTCCCATTAAAATTATTTTCTCAATTATATCTTCCAGGGCAGATAATGTTGGCTTTTGGAAAGGCATTTAACTTTGACGATTCTATTCATTGCACTCTTCAATAAATAAGTGTTGTTACATAGTCTTTCTTTTATCACTTGCAACTTCTTGTCTGATATCTACATTGAGTATCTCAGTTGCTACCTGCAGATTACTTCAGATTCCATAGTTCTTCCTAAATAACCCCAAATGCCCTTGTTGAGACTTAAAGCAGCACAGGAAACATTGCCTGTCTCTAAATTCCACACAGATGTATAACATAACTGGCAGTGACTCCTCCTTACCAATTAAATAACGTCTAGGTATGAATAAGACAATTTACTTGAAAGACCTCTTTTTTTCTCCACACAAACAGCTTAAAAGATAGTATGTGGTTCACCATAGCAGAAGAGGTTAACCTATAAAGAAATTGCTTTCTAAAGCCTTGACCTCACTTACAGGAAACCTGGTTTGTTTTTAAATGTCTTTTAGTTCAATTAGTATACCTAAAATTAATTAATACATGAAGCTAAACACCAGAAGGAGTTTCCCCCACAAGAAAGTTAATCATTTTTCTAGGTTTGTAAAAAGTGCTGAATTAAAAAAAGATATTTATCTATGACATCTGATCTTAAGCAGTGTGTCAGTGTTTTAGATGATTGGGAAATGTTTAGAATACTGCCTGTGGTGCTTTTCCTGATGGTCTGCAATTGATGTCTGTCAATCAAGTTGTCAAGACAAGGAAGAAAATGACTTTAATTTTCCTAAAACATTTAAAATGACAAACAAGCCTGTACATGCACACCAACTGAGCCATTCTCTCTAGTAAATATTTTGAGATACCTATATTATGAAGCCTAGTGCTGTGAAAATTTAAAAGGTTTTTAATATCACAATTTATTTTTCATTCTCCTTACTTATTCCACATCTATTTAACTACAAGAAGAATATGAGACAAGGATTAAATTCAAAGGTAGAAATGTACTTTAACATGTGAGTGCAAAAGACTGATTCTTTCTGAATTGTTGCATAATTTCCTGTTTCTTTTAAGAAAAACTTTGAATTGTGGTCTTAAATCTAGATTGTTAAGAAGAATAGACATTTTACACCCCAAAGCAAGAATTTATCTAGAGGGTTCCTACTTTCTCTGAGAGTGTATCTAAACCTCTAGCTGTATGTTTTTAATGCTTCCTAGCAACGCAATGTTGTTTTCAAGGGTTAGTTCAGGATAGTAATAATTAATTGTAAATTGAGAACAGCTTTGATTCTTCAAAACTAGAAAAACCTGATGTACCACAGTCATATAAAGGCTAACAAAAATAATACAATGCAGCCTCACATTCTCGACTAGGTTGCGATACTCAAAACATTGCATTCTTTCCAAAATAGATGAAATAAACATGAAATCATGCTTGTTATGAAAGTCATTCTTAATTGAGCATTTAGAAAATCTTTCTGTTTTTAGGTTTAAATAGCATTTATTTATATTTTATATTGGGTAATCTCACAGTTCTTTTGATTTATCTAGCTGTGCTTTTTCTTCACAAGTCATTGCAATCACATGATGACCATGGAAAAGAGATTGATAGGAATGATAAAGCTCAGGATGAATTAGGCTAATATTTCTTTATACTTTAGTTCCTTATCTCAAAAATCCATCCTAAGATTTAAAAAAAAAAATTAACTTTCATTTTCTGTATGTCCTGTTTTGGAAAAGAAAGTTTTGATTGTTATTTAGTAATAACATTTTTCCCTTGCCTGTACCCCACTTGTACACATTTCTGACTTTTGGAATTTTGTTGTTTTCTTGTGCTGTAATGTCAGTAACATTAAGTACACTCCAATAATAACAAAAACCCATTGAAATTTTGCTGTTTTTAAAATATGTGGATTATCTAAATTGTTTAATAATATCTTTTGTTTTTCCTCCTTTGAAGGCATATGATGGATTTGCCAGCATAGGAATTTCCCGGTTACTGGAACCTTCTGATATGGTTTTATTAGCAATTCCTGACAAACTGACTGTTATGACTTATCTCTATCAAATAAGGGCACATTTCAGTGGCCAAGAACTAAATGTTGTTCAGATAGAGGAAAACAGCAGTAAAAGCACATATAAAGTTGGAAACTATGAAACAGATACAAACAGTTCTGTTGATCAAGAAAAATTCTATGCAGAGCTTAGTGATCTGAAACGGGAGCCTCAACTGCAACAGCCTACTAGCGGAGCAGTAGACTTCTTATTGCAGGATGACTCTGTATTTGTAAATGATAGTGGGGTTGGAGAATCAGAAAGTGAGCATCAGACTCCTGATGATCACCTTAGTCCAAGCACAGCCTCCCCTTACTGTCGCAGGACTAAAAGTGACACAGAACCCCAAAAGTCTCAGCAGAGCTCTGGAAGGACTTCAGGATCTGATGACCGTGGAATATGTTCCAATATAGATTCAACCCAAGCACAGGTTTTGTTAGGCAAGAAGAGACTATTAAAAGCTGAGATAGAATTAAGCGACGTCTATGTTAGTGATAAAAAAAGGGATATGTCTCCACCCTTTATTTGTGAGGAGACAGATGAGCAAAAGCCTCAGACTCTAGACATCAGTAGTAACTTGGAGAAAGAAAAATTAGAGGATTCCAGACCCTTAGACTACAAATCAGATCCTGAATCACCTATCAAAAAACCAAGTTTATCTCCTACTTCTAAACTTGGATACTCATACAACAGAGATGCAGACCTTGCGAAGAAAAAACGTACTTCCCTGCGGCAGACAGAATCTGATCCAGATGCTAATAGAATAACTTTAAATCATGCAGATCATTCTGCAAAAACAGTTCAGGTAAGTGACTTATAATGAAGAATACATATATTTAATAAATTGTTATTCTGTGTTTTTATTTCTTTTTCTGTTCACAGAACACTTTAATATATTGCAAATGATTAAAGGTGAAGTATAATTTTCATTATTACACCTGCTTCATATTTAAAGTTTATAGTATACTTTAAGCCCATAAATCCCAGTTTCAACATTGAAGAATAAAGAATATCACCTTTCAAACCAAAATAC
This sequence comes from Nycticebus coucang, assembly GCF_027406575.1. NCBI lineage: Eukaryota > Metazoa > Chordata > Mammalia > Primates > Lorisidae > Nycticebus > Nycticebus coucang. The sequence continues at coordinate 61,443,521 of NC_069783.1, forward strand.
TATTACTTACAAAAACAGAATATTTAACTGTAGGAATAGATCAAAGATACTTCATTATTCCATTTAACAAAAACATCTAAGAATGTATAATGCCAAATTAAGTATTTCCCATTTAAAGCATTCTCCCTGAATATTTTAGTTACATTATAGTTAGTGTTTCCAGTACTGGTTTAAAATAGCATTAGTAGCCAAATTTCTACCCATGCCAGGAACATGGCACAGTTTTGATTCCTTCCTTATTCTTAAAATTTACTGTATTTACTCAGTTGGTGGGGCGCGGGCCCCATATACCAAGGGTGGTGGGTTCAAACCCGGCCCCAGCTGAACTGCAACCAAAAAATAGCTGGGTGTTGTGGCGGGCGCCTGTAGTCCCAGCTACTCGGGAGGCTGAGGCAAGAGAATCGCTTAAGCCCAGGAGTTGGAGGTTGCTGTGAGCTGTGTGATGCCATGGCACTCTACTAGGGCCATAAAGTGAGACTCTGTCTCTACAAAAAAAAAAAAAAATTACTGTATTTACTTGATTCCCTGGTACCATCAGTTATAAGATATGCTATTGTTTTGTGTACAATAACAAAAAAGAACATAATAAAGTTATGACACATGGTTTTCTTATCACTTAGAATTTTTATTTTGTATCTGTTAAAAAAACTTAAATTTATTTAGCCAGATAATAAATTTATTTATTTATTTTATTTATTTTTTATCTTAAAACATTTATACATTTACATAAAAAGGAAATTTTAAGCAAATTAAATTAAGTAAGGTATTCCTAAAAGATTTTCACCTTTAGAATTCACTTCTTCCAAATCACATTTTGATTTAGAGTTATTGATGTTCCTGTTTTTCTGCAATGTTAATTTCTGTGCCCATAAGAGCATAGTTTTATAGCAAATAGTTTTTGTGTTTTTTTGAGGGGGGAACAGAGTCTCAGTTTATCGCCCTCAGCAGAGTGCCATGGCAGCATAGCTTACAGCAACCTCAAACTCTTGGGCTCAAACAATTCTCTTGCCTCAGCCTCCCACATAGTTGGGACTACAGGTGCCTGCCACAACACCCTGGTATTTTTAGAGACGAGGTTCCCTTTTGGCTCAGGCTGGTCTCAAACCTGTGAGCTCAAGCAGTCCACTTGCCTCGGCCTACCAGAGTGCTAGGATTATAGACGTGAGCCACTGCGCCTGGCCAATAGCAAATAGTTTTAAAAGTGTGATCTAGGGGCAGCTAAAGCTCTCAAGACACTTCCAGAGAGTCACCAAATTAAAACTATTTTATGATAGTACTGAGACATTGTTTACCTTTATCATTCTCATTCTCTCACAAGTGTATAGTGGTGATTTCCAGAAGTGACATGATTTTGTAATATCTCAACAGATTGAATATCAAGTGATAAGAGAATCCAGCTGCCACCTTCTTATGTTAAAGAGATTTACAAAATATGTAAAGTAATGCTGGTCTCAATTTTTGTTTGTTTTTAAAGTAGTTATTTTTTATTCAAATATATTAATAGCTAATAGGTTTATCATAGCTATTTCTAAATGAAAAAATAAATATATTTTAGATTTCTCAGCTTTAATTTCTGAAATGACAAAAATCAATGAATATAATACAGTGACTCACACCTATAATCCTAGCACTCTGGGAGGCTGAGGCAGGTGGATTGCCTGAGCTCAGGAGTTTTGAGACCAGCCTCAGCAAGAGTGAGACTCTGTCTCTACTAAAAATTAGAAAAACTAGCCAGATGTCAATGCTGTAGTCCCAGCTGCTTGGGAGGCTGAAGCAAGAGGATTGCCAGGAGTTTGAAATTGCTGTGAGCTATGACGATGCCATGGCACCCTACGCAGGGCAACAGTGAGACTCTGTCTCAAATAAATATAACCCATATAAGCAAAAGTTCTTTGGGATCTTCAGTAATTTTTTTTGTAGAGACAGAGTCTCACTTTATGGCCCTCAGTAGAGTGCCGTGGCCTCACACAGCTCACAGCAACCTCCAACTCCTGGGCTTAAGCGATTCTCTTGCCTCAGCCTCCCGAGTAGCTGGGACTACAGGCGCCCGCCACAACGCCCAGCTATTTTTTGGTTGCAGTTTGGTCGGGGCCGGGTTTGAACCCGCCACCCTCCGTATATGGGGCCGGCACCTTACCGACTGAGCCACAGGCGCCGCCCCGATCTTCAGTAATTTTTAAGCATATAAGGTGATTCTGAGAGAAATATTTGAGAACCTCAAATTATAGCATTTCTCCACAACCTTCTCTGGGATTTTCTTCCAAGTCATAATATGCATTGATAATAGCACTTTCCTGACTTTACTAGACAGTGTCAACAGAAGATTTTTAGACAGAAATCTAAAGAATAATTCTTTTTCTCATAGTACTCAAATGGTTGTTGATTGAAACATCCAGGAATTGCCATCATGCCTTCAGAAATATTAAGCAATATATAAGTAGACAACTATATTTTGGCTACCACCTGGATGACAGAGATTGTAAGATGCTATCATTTATAAGTTTGCAGAGGTGTTGAGAAAAACTTTCCATCTTAGAATAAAAGAAATGAAGTAGCTATGCAATGTCAAAACAACCCCTAATCAAATATTGGATCAGAGGCCCTGCATAGCTAAACCTATCTGAAAGCTTTCAGGGCAACATAATGTCTATACATAGTAGATAATAAACATCTAGTGATTGTCAGTTGCAGAATTTGTTTAGCCTAAATCAGTGGTTCTCAATCTTCCTAATGCTGCGGCCCTTTAATACAGTTCCTGTGGGTTGTGACCCACAGGTTGAGAACCACTGGTCTAAATGGTAATATCCAATATAGACTTTAAGGCAGACATGTTAAAGTTAGAAATTGATTAATGTTAAAAAATACTCTGGACTGAGAATCAGAAAACCTAGATTCTCATTTTGGCTCTGCCAGGTTAGCAATGGAACATGTTACTAGCCATGTAATCTCTCCATCTTCTACGTGTTCCAGATTCATAATAGTACCCTTTAAGTGTCTAGTACATGTGATGACAATTGTATATCTTAATATATCTCTCTCGAACTTTATAATTCTATTTTATATATGTGAAATCTGGCTAACAGGTTTATCATGGCTATTTCTAAATGAAAAAACAAATATTTTTTAGATTTCTCAGAGTTACTTAAGGTCACATAGTAAATGTTAAACTTTGAATTCAAAAACAACCTTGTCTGACTCCAAACTTTATGTTTATATCATCTCTTCATTTTTAACCATAATAGCACTACAAAATAAACATAGCCCAGATAGAAAACAGTCATCTTTCCTGAAGGTTAGTTAAGCAATGTGTATTAGTTCTTTAAAAATGTTTATCTCAGGGTGGCACCTGTGCCTCAAGGAGTAGGGTGCTGACCCCATATACTGGGGGGGGGAAGGGGGGGTTCAAGCCTGACCCCAGCCAAAACTGCAAAATAATAATAATAATAATAAACAAATAAAAAATAAAGCAGTGGGCCCCTGGTATTAAAAAGAAAAAATGTTTGTCTCATTAGATTCTACTTGCAGGAATTTTTCCCAACGAGTTAAGCAGAAATATATACACAAATTTACCTATGAAAGTGTTCATGAAGGCCAGGCGTGGTGGCTCACACCTGTAATGCTAGCATTCTGGGAGGCCAAGGTTGGAGGATCTCTTTAGTCAGGAGTTCCAGACAAGCCTGAGCAAGACCCAGACTCTATCTGTACTAAAAAATAGAAAGATTAGCCAGGCATTGTGGTGGTTACCTGTCTGAACTCTGAACTACTTGGGTGGCTGAGGCAAGAGGATCACCTGAATGCAGGAGTTTGAGGTTGCTATGAGCTAGGCTGATGCCACAGCACTGTATATAGCCTAGGCAGCAAAGTGAAACTCTGTCTCAAAAAAAAAAAAAAAAAAAAAAAAATATATATATATATACATATATATATGTATATATGTATATATATACACACACACACATATATAGAACTTGACATAAAGGAAATGTATCCTTACTGTCTATAATTGGATTATGTCAAGTTCTATAGATACATGTTTATAAAAACATTTATGATGGTAAAAATTATATACAGTCTAAATGTTTGATGAAATAAGATAGTTAACTAAAATAGGATGCATCTCTACAATATAATGTTAGGTAGCCAGGTAAAAATCATGTTTAAAAAAATGATTTAATTCCATGAGAAAATGCTGAGACTATTAAGTGAAAATGGCATGATTTCACAGTGATTATCTCTCGGTGCCAAGATTGCTAATTATTTTTCTACTGTATATATTTTCTTAAATCTCTATAATGAATATGAATTGCATTTTTAACCAGAAAAAAAAAACTTGTGTTTATGTGCTCTTAAGACTAAAGCACAGTTTTTATTGTCTGTGTAGCTAGTAGGAATCACTAAATGAATGTAGCTAGTTAGAATCACAGAATTTAGAGCTAGTGGGATCTTAAAGATGGCATACTCTAAGTCCCCTCATTTCAGAGATGAGGAAATGGAGAGATTACAAAAATAATAATAGTTAACATTTATTTAGTGCTTAACATCCATGTGCTAGTCCTTAGTACATTTTTTTTTTCTTTTTCTTGGAGTCAGGGTCTTGCTCTGTTGCCCGGGCTAGCAGGTAGTAGCATCATCATAGCTTACTGCACTCTGAAACCCCTGTCTGAAGCTATCCTCTAGCTTCAGCCTTCCAAGTAGCTGGGATTATAGTTGTATGCCACCACACCCACCTAGCTACATTCGTTTAGTACCTACACTATGTTGCTCAGGCTGATCTTAAACTCCTGAGCTCAAGCATTTCTCCTGCTTTGGCCTCCCAGAGTCTTAAGATTATAAGTGCAAGCTATCATGCTCATACCACTATTCTTATCACTTAATCTTTACACTATCCTTGTAAGAGTTGGTCTGTTTTTAATCACGAGGAAACTGAGGCTTGGAAAGATTGAGTAATTTGCCCACAATTAAGTGATGAAATTGGTATTTGAACCCAGATCTGACTCCAAAGTTCTTAAACATCATGAAATGGAATGCAATATAGTTTTTAAGTTCCCAGCTCAATGTTACATTGTATATTATTAATGGGAGAGGGATGAATAGCCTGATTTCTTGACTGAAAATGCAGTGTTCGTTTAATTAACTTTATCTGGTTTTGAGACAGTGTTGATATTGTAACACCAGTCAGAATGCAAAGACCAGTTCTATTATGTCCTATCAACGTGAACTTAGAATCTATCATTATCATTTATGCATTGTATTTGTATCTATTAAGAATTTTTGTTTAATCCTCTTAAAATTTTGGTGATGAAAATGTTCCAGAATTGGGTAGTGGTGATAGTTCACAACCTTGTGGATATACTGAAAACCACTGAATTGTATACTTTAAGAAATTGTATATTTTAAGAAAAATATTTTTTTGTTCAAAATTATAGGTAAAAGGTTTTCATTTGTATTTATTTTTTTTAATTTTTTTTTTTTTTTTTGAGGCAGTCTTACTTTGTCACCCTTGGTAAAGTGCCATGGTGTTATTATACCTCATAGCAACCTCAAACTCCTGGGCTCAAGCAGTCCACTTGCCGCAGTCTACCAAGTAACTGGGACTACAGGTGCCTGCTACAATGCCTGGATATTTTTAGATATGGGATCTCACCCTGCTCAGGCTGATCTTGAACTCCCGAGCTCAGACAGTCCACTCACCTTGGCCTCCCAGAGTGCACGGATTACAGGCGTGAGCCACCACACCTGGGCTGATTAAAGTAGAACCTCTAGAAGTTGACCACCCAAGGGACTGTAACAAACTGGTCAACATATGGAGATGGTCAACATAAGGAACCAGGCCTTAGTACATGTGGTGCCTGTCCAGTCTATAAAAATTAGGTCAATCAAGAGGTGGTCAACATAGGAGGGTGGTCAATTATCAAAATTATATTATAAAATTACAGATTAATTCAGGAGAGTGTGTTCCAATTCTGAAATGGTTGTTTTGTTGTTAGAACAGTGCACAATGGAGAAAGCCAGTTTCATTTTTAACAAGAAAATTTTTTAACAAAATATGATAGTTTTTGATTTTCTATAGACATTGTTAAGAATTTAAAGGACGATTGTCATAGATATTTAGTATCTATCAATGTACAAATTTGGAAGACACATTGTTATCAATTCTATAAGACTATGAAAGTAAAACAACTTTTAAAAAAATATTTTTGATTGTCAGATTATGCTATATTCTTTTAGAAAATGAAGAATATATAAAATATATACAGACCTTATGCCTTATGAAAATATGTTCTAATAAAATTTTGATTAAATTTAATCCAATTATAGAGAGTAAAGATACATTTCCTTTATGTCAAGTTCTATGTATTCATTTAAATTTTAGTCAACATTAATATTCTCTATAGGTCATCTTAATGTTGCTACAATTTTATTCCTGACCTCTATTATTTCAATAGATTTGTATAAGTTTTAATTAGTTTACAAATGTAAATTAGATGTTCTCTCTTTCTTTCTTTTTTTGGCTTCTAATTCTTTGTCTTTGCTTTTAAGCATCGAATGTTATCTAGACAAGAAGAACTTAAAGAAAGAGCAAGAGTTCTGCTTGAGCAAGCAAGAAGAGATGCAGCTTTAAAGGCAGGGAGTAAGCAGAATACCAACGCAGCCACACCACTCTGCAACAGGCAGCTAAGTGATGTGAGGAACATTGGATAAAATATATTGTTCATTATAATCATGGAGTTGAAGGGAGTCATTTGCTAATGTTTGTGCTAAATTATTTTTCCACACACTTTGTACATTGTGGGTAATTGGTGTATAATTAAACTGAAAGTGGCTCACACCTATATCCCTAGCACTCTGGGAGGCCAAGGCAGGTGGATCACCTGAGCTCAGGAGTTTGAGACCGGCCTGAGCAGGAGCGAGACCCCATCTCTACTAAAACTAGAAAAACTAGTTGGGTGTTAACGGTAGGTGCCTGAGTTCCAGCTACTTGGAGACTGAGGCAAGAGGATTACTTAAGCAAGAGTTTTAGGTTGCTGTGTGCTATGACACCATGGCCCTCTACCGCGGGTGACAAAGTGAGACTATGTCTCAAAAAAAAAAAAAAAAAAAAAATTAAAATTAAGAAAAATCATACTTGTAGGAGGATTGTCCTTATTTCTACACAGCAATGTTAGTTCTGAGGAAAAGTAAAACCTGGAATTTAATCTCCACATATACATGAATCTTTTTTCTAGTTGACACTTTGTAACTACAGTTGTTTAAGATCGTATTTTGTATATAGAAGTTAATTTATTGGAAATATTAGAGTATCATAACAATGCCTATCATTTACTGAATACCATCGAAGTATTTTAGGAACAACAATTTTTATTTTACTTCATGAAGATATTCAAACTACTGTCCAGATAAGAAAACTGAGACCAATAAATAACATAACTTGTGCAAGATTGCAGAATGAGTAAATAGTAAATTCAGAATTTGAGCCTAAGCCTTATCAAATTCCAGAGTCTGTGCTCTTTTCTAGCATATGATGTCATTCCTGTATTAAATTACATTTTTATACATGTTTTTGTGTAGTGTTTCACAGATAATAATAACCACATAATAATAGAAGCCCTTAAATTTATGGGAACACGAACCTCTTGCTGAATCCAAGAACTCTTGACAATTTGGTCCCATCACCAAACTCAAATATATATAAAACTGCATGCTTTAAGGCTTTTAGATACCTGTTTAATAATCTCTAACCAGGAGTATTGTTTTTCAAACTTCTAAGTGTTCACTCAGTAATGGAATGTAAAATCTGTTTAATGGGCCATAATAATTTATTTTTAATGAAAAGTGATAGAATTGGATGGAATAGAAAATATCAAAATTCATTACACATAGTAATCATAGTATTTTTTTAATAAACTTTTCTTTCAAGTTGTATGGATATGTATGCTTGCTAAATCTTGAATAAAATGTATTTTTAATTGTGAATCATATCAAAATACTTTGAGAAACACTAATCTAAAGGACATTCTTTAGAAATTATAGCCCTATGTTAGCTTTTAGCAGTACCTAGCCATCTTTTTGTAATCAGTTTGTTGATTCATTCATTTGCCAGATATTTACTGGTATCTGAACTGAGTCAGTGTATGGTTACAGAAAAGAGTAAGCATCTTTCCTCATGGAGTTTACATTCTGGTGGGTAGAGACAGGTAATAACAAATAAGCAAGGTAATTATAGTGGGTGAAAGTTGGAGTATTTAGTAAAGAATGATTTGAGTAAGTGGTAAGCATCCTTTCTCATGGAGTTTACATTAGTGGGTAGAGACATGTAATAACAAATAAGCAAGGTAATTACAGTGGGTGAAAGTTGGAATATTTAGTAAAGAATGATTTGAGAAAGTGGGTGCTTGAGTGATCTGAGGGGAGAATATTTGAACTAAGATTTGGTAGATGAGAAAGATCCAGTCAAGAACCAAAGACAGAGGACCCTCTTTAGAAAGAACATTATTTTGTTGACACTAGCTTTGTGATGAACTTTGTTTCATAATTCTTTTAGTCTTTAAAAATTGTGGAAAATTTGTACCTTTGTATTTTTTTTTTTTTTTGTAGAGACAGAGTCTCACTGTACTGCCCTCGGGTAGAGTGCCGTGGCGTCACATGGCTCACAGCAACCTCTAACTCTTGGGCTTACGCGATTCTCTTGCCTCAGCCTCCCGAGCAGCTGGGACTACAGGCGTGCGCCACAACGCCCGGCTATTTTTCTGTTGCAGTTTGGCCGGGGCTGGGTCCGAACCCGCCACCCTCGGCATATGGGGCCGGTGCCCTACTCACTGAGCCATAGGCGCCGCCCCGTACCTTTGTATTTTTTAAATATAATTAAATTTAAAGATATACTATGAATGGATTTTAAATTCAGAATACCTCATATTTAAATTATCTATTGAGGAACTCATATTTATAAATTTTATACATTTTTTTATAAATACATTAATTTGATTTTTATTTTTGCTATTGCTATTTTAGTCTCTTCCTCAAAAAATCCCCCAAAACAAACATATGGCATAATTGTCCTTTACACTTCCTACATTGTCATGTAGATTAATTGAATCTCTCATTAAATATCATGTTTGCCTTTTTAAAAATAATCTATAGAAGGTTGAAATATTTGCACATCCAAAGTAAACAGAACTGTGAGAGTGAACAAAGTTGAAGTGATGAAAAATGAACAAAGAAGCTTTCCTTTATTGGTCAGATAAGGAGAGTCAATATTCTAATATAAAGATTAGGATTAGTAGAAATATCTGTTACCTATTTGCAATGACCTCATCATAATTTGGCCACTGAAAATATATCCTAATTTTTCCAACTCCTTTTTCCACAGACTTCTAGAAACTAGGTGGGAACATCAGGCAACAACTTCTAAGTCTTGATTTAAATGAGGTATCTCAGATTGCTCCTTTTTATTTTGAAGAATAATGAAGGCAGAACATGCACAAACAGAATTTCCAATAGGACTGGGGCAACTCTGAGAAGCTTGACATCAAGTTCTATCAAAACCATCTTATTTAATCCATAGAGTACCAAGTGGCAAGTATAGAAATAGATCCACATACCAGGGAGGAATAAATGTAAAGCCAACTCTGAAGTTAAATTAATTAAAAGATAATTTTATACATGTTAATAATTATCATCTAATGTTTATTGAACACTTGATATGGGTCAGGCAAGCTTCTAAGTGCTTTCACGTAGATTTCTCATTTATTCATTGTAACAATTATATGAAATAGGTATTATCATTCCCATTTTACAGGTGAGAAAACTGACACACCAATGAATTAATGACTTGCCCATGGCCACACAACTAATTAGAGTGAGGAATTGAACCTAGGCAGTTTGACTTCAGAGATTGTCTTTAAAAGCCTGTGTTATATTTCTTTATCATTTACTTTTCTGATATCCTTGTGATGTAGGACTAGATTTTATCATAGAAATGAGGAAAGTGAATTAGGAAAAGGTATTTATATTTACCTAGGATCACAAACAATGGCAATCTAAGCTTAGAATTCAAGGATTTTGACTCTTAAGTCTGTTTATTCTTTTATTTAGTTTATTTATTAGTTCAACCTTTCTACAAGTATTTTTATTCGTATCTTTTATGCCAGATATCAGTAATACACTTAAACTTTTTATTTCCCAAATGAAACTTAAGCTTTTAGCTAAGGTATATGAGGTGGGACAAGTTTGTGAATTCATCCTAGAAGAAGTGCTATATGCCTCATTGCCGAATATCACTGTAGTCACCTTTGTAGTACTCCCCTTGGAAAGCTATACACTGACACCAGTGTCTAGTCTACCCTACAGAGCAATTTTGGGACTCTTTTTCTTTCTGGAATAGCCATCGGCTATTGTTATATTACCCTTGATGTCCTGAATGTCATCAAAATGTCTTCCTTTCAGTATTTCCTTTATCTTCAGGTAAAGAAAAAAGTCTTTGGGGGACAGATCAGGTGAGTAGGGTGTTATTTGTTATTTGTTTACTACCTAAAAACTTCCACACGGACAGTGCTGTGTGAGCTGGTACATTGTCATGATGCAAAAGCCATGAGTTGCTTACTTTTAAAACTGATCAGTGTGATGTCTAACTCCTATAATGTTAGCAACTCTGTGTGGCTGAAGCAGGTAGATCATTTGAGCTCAGGAGTTTAAGACCAGCTTGAGCAAGAGGGGAAACCCTGTCTCTACTAAAAATAGAAAAACTTAGCTTGGCATCATGGCAGGGACATGTAGTCCCAGCTACTCAGAAGGCTCAGGCAGAGGAATCACTTGGACCCAGGTATTGGGGTGGCTGTGGCTGACACCACAGCGCTCCAGCCTTGGTGTATTCTGTCTCAAAAAAAAAGAGGAAATTTACAGTTTGTCTCTTGCTCTAATTCAAACTCCGACATTCGATAGCACACTAAAACATCAACAACAGTAATGCATACCACCCAGCAAGACACTGTCATCCATTGACACAAAACATGGCTGTGAGACACTAACTATACCAAGCTGTTTGTACAGTGCTACTAGCATAAGCTCTAGGTGGTGTGAATTCAACATTAGAAATTAATTACTAAAATACCTTTCGTCCCATGTTTGTAATATTTTACAAAATCTATGAAGTCTATAATTTGGATTTGAAGATAAGTAATGCTGGTTAGAGTTTATTAAGTTAGATATACTTTTATACTGCTGCTAGCATGTAACTTCTGGAAAGAAGTTAGACGTCATCACCTGCTTATTCCAAAAAAAAAGAGAGAGAAAGAAATGCTTATTCCTTTTACCCAGTAATACCACTAACCAAGATCAATATGCAGATTGTCATCACAATGTTATTTATAGCAGTAAAGTTTTTAAATGTCCTAAATGCTCGAAACGGGAATAATTAAATAAATTACAACAATACATATACTTGTTATATAGCCACTGAATATCTGTTCAGTATTGTTTTGAAAGAATACTTTAAGGACATGGGAAAAAACTCACAATGTCATTTTCTACAACATGAAAGGTAGGAAATAGTATATGCTATGTCAACTCCATTGAGAAAGAATGTTGGACAGGAAGGAAAAATTATCAAAATGTTAACAGTATCCCTAAGGGGCAGGACAACAAATGACTTACAGAGTTTTCCTCCCTTAATTCTTTCTGTATTAAAAATATGACATGTTCAAGATAAATATTTTAAACCAGGTAAGTTTTCGGTATCCAAAAAAAAAAAAATACTTTTAACAAGTTGTTTTCTTAGCATACCCAAATAAACTTGATTAAAGCAGTTTTATTTAAAGTTGGGTTATATTTCGGTATCTCTAAGATACGTGTGTGTGTAATAAGAGACCTAGAAGGAACTCATATAGTTGAAAATATTAGTTTGTGACTAGGTATAAAATAAATGGCTGATTCAATAATAGCAGTCCCGTTCACAGAAATTCTTGATGATCAATATTTGAAATTCATAATAATATTAATAATTCTATCTCACAAAGTATCTCATTGTGTCTTTGACTACTACAGTAATAATATGACTTGAGTTAGTTGTCTCAAATTCATATATTTATAGTTATTTTTTCCCAGAAAGAGCAGCTCCACGTGCCATAGGTAGCTTGTTCTGTGCCAGCTTGGTTACTTTGTTACATTTGTCCCACACTTACCCTAAGATGTACCCTATTGCTTATGAAACTATGCTTTGAAGAATCAAGATATTTCCCTACCCTTCCTTTTCCAGGTATTTTTTGCTACATGAAAACCACTGCAAAATTTACTGTCAGAAAATAATTTTATTGCTTGTGGATTCTGTGGACTAGGCATTTGGATAGGTCACAGTGGTAGTGGCTTGTTTCTGCTCCTCATTGTCTGGAGCTGGCTTTATCTAAGACCTCTGCTAAACTATCATTTGAAACATCTATGCATGGCCTCTCCATATGGTCTTAATTGTCTAGTTCTGGCTCTCTTACAGCATGGTGATTAGCTTCTAAAAGCAGGTACCCAAGAGGATAAGGCAGAAATGCATGGGGCGGCGCCTGTGGCTCAGTGGGTAGGGTGCCGGCCCCATATCCTAGGGTAGTGGGTTCAGGCCCGACCCCCAGCCAAACTGCAACAACAACAACAACAAAATAGCTGGGTGTTGTGGTGGGTACCTGTAGTCCCAGCTACTCAGGAGGCTGAAGCAAGAGAATCGCCTAAGCCCAGGAGTTAAAGGTTGCTGTGAGCTGTGTGACGCTATGGCACTCTACTGAGGGCAATAAAGTGAGACTCTGTCTCTACAAAAAAAAAGAAAGAAAGAAATGTGTGGCATTCTTATGACATAGGTTTTTTGGTTGTTTGTTTAATTTTAAACAAAAGTTTATTGTTAACTTCAAGTTTATTGTTAGAAAGGATAATTAGTGGCTACTTTCAGTTATAAACATAGATGGAAAAATTCTAAACAAAACATTAACAAATTTAACCCAGCGATATAAAAAGGTTAATTTGCTTTGGTCGATTTGGATTTATTCTAGGCATGCGAGATGGTTGGATATTTAAAAAATCAAGTAGTGTAATTGACCACATTAACAGAGTAAAGAAGACAAGTCAAGAAATAATTTCAAGAGATACAAAAATATTTGAAAAACATCAATATCTATTCATGGGCCAATGGAGAAAAAAAAACAGTACTTAGCAAACTAGGTATAAAAAAGAACTCTATTAACCTGATAAAATATATCTATTAAAAGCCTATAGCAAACATAATCATGAAATATCAAAAGCTTTCCATTTGTGCAGATTAAAAACACAGGGCATGGATTGGCACCTGTAGCTCGGTGAGTAGGGTGCCAGCCTCATACACCGAGGCTGGTGGGTTCGAGCCCACCTGGGCCTGCTAAACAACAGTGACAACTGCAATCAAAAAAATAGCCAGGCATTGTGGCAGGCGCCTGTAGTCCCAGATACTTGGGAGTGTGAGGCAAGAGAATTTCTTAAGCCCAAGAGGTTGCTATGAGCTGTGATGCCATGGCATTCTACCCAGCGCCACAGAGTGAGACCCTGTCTCAAAAAAAAAAGAAAATTAAAATTAAAAAAAAAACAACAACAACAACACAGGGCACTTCTATTTAGCATCACAATGGAGATCCCAGCTAAGACAAGAAAAAGAAATAAACAGTCTAAAGTATGACATCTTTAGAACTTATTCATGTTGCTTAACTGCAACTTTATGCCTATTCATTACTTATGCCCATTTTCCCCCTTTCTCCAGTCCCTGGTAACAATGCTATTCCACTCTTAGATTCTATGAATCTATTTATCTCCCTCAGATAAGTGGAACCATATAGTGTTTGTCTTTCTGTGACTGGCTTATTTTTCTTTAGCATAATGTCATCAGGATTCATCCACATTATAGCTTATGACAGGACTTCCTTGTTTTAGTATGTATATACTATTCCATTGTATGTCTATACCACATTCTCTTTATCCACTCATCTGTTGATGAACATATAGGATGTTTCCACATCTTGGCTATTGTATATAGTGCTGCATAAACACAGCAGTGCTAACAACTCTTCAAAATCTTGATTTCAGTTCTTTTGGATAAATACCCACAAGTGGAATTACTGGATTGAATGGTAGTTCTATTTTTAATTTTTTGATGAACCTTCATCTTGTTTTCCATAATGGCTACACTGTTTGGTATTACCACCAACAGTGTAGCTATTATGGAAAACAAGATGAAGGTATTACCACCAACAGTGTACAAGGATTCCTATTTCTTGACATTTTTGCCAACACTTGCTATCTTTTGTTTTTTAAATAATAGCTATAGGTGTGGGGTGATATTGTGATTTTGATTTGCATTTTCCTGATGATTAGTGATTTTGAACATCTTTTCATATCTTTGTCGACCATTTGGATATTTGTAAGTATTCTTTAGAGAAACATCTATTCAAGTAATTAGCTCATTTTTAAATTGGTTTATCTGTTTGCTTTTTAATTTTTTCTTTTTCTTTTGGCTGTTGGGTTGTATTAATTCCTTAAATGTTTTGTAGGTTAATTCCTTATCAGATTTTTGGTTTACAAATGTTTTCTCCCATTTTGTAGTTGTTTTATGACCTAGTTTTTTAAAGGCACAAAACATCACTTCTGCCATATTCTCTTGGCCTAAGCAGTCACAAAGCTACACCCAAGTTTAAGGAGAGGAGACATAGACCCAACCATTCAGTGGTAGGAATATCAGAGTCACATTATAAAAAGAGTAAGTGGCATGAGAAATACTGTTGCAGCCTTTTCTTGATAAAGTTTAAACTCAGGTGAAAAACTGTTTTATGTGCATTCCACTGTTGCTCATTTTTTCAGGTGTTAAAGCCTATATAGACTATCACTCTTGTTTTGACACTTAGTACTCTGTACGGCTTATAGCTAATATTGAAATGATTTAATAAAGAGAATGTAAAATGTCAGATAATTCCAGTTTCGCAAATATGGGAAAAGTTAGACTTTGCCATTGCTTTTCAGTTATTATGCAACTTGATTATCAGGTTGATATCTTTTCCAGGGATATAGTGTTTTTTTCTGTTGCTGTTGTTCATTTCTTTGTTTAGGGCTGGGGTCTTGCTCTGTCTCAGGCTGGTGTCATGATCATAGTTCACTGCAGCCTTTGAACTCCTGGCCTCAAACAATCCTTTTGCCTCAGCTCTTGAGTTTGCGTGATTCTAGGCGTGAGCCACTGCACCTGGTGGTAGTTTACTTAATTTAGTCATTTACTTTATCATTCTGATAGCTCTTACACATATAGCTTGTATTTATTTAGGCAGTACTGTTGATTTTTTTGAAAAGGAGTATGGTCACCTTGACTGACAAAAAGGGAAAATGAAAAAGCTTCATCTCTAGAGCAATGAAATGTGAGGTTAAGTGACATTAAAACTGGAAATTACTTAATATCTCTGATTCTGTTCTTCTTGTGAAATGGAGGTGAAACTCTTTTTTTCACCCATTTGACACTCTAATAGATGTCCTTGGCGAATTAGGTAAGGGAACCATGACTAACAGCCATCTCCATTTTAGTGTCAGCATCCCCATCACTGTGTAGAGATCAAAAGACTTCTGGTAAATAGAAAGCACCTAACTAAAAAAAATTTCCAAAAAAAGACTGGGATCTAATTTGGTGAACTGATTTCTACTATCTTCACTTCCTCTTTAATTTGTGCTTTAATTTACAATTCTCCTATTTTAAATTCGTTATAATCTGTCGACCTTTATAAAGTATGGTATGGTACTGAGAGAGTGCTGGAACGGGAGCAATATACCTACTGCTGCCCACTGTTCTTAGTGTAACTGAGAATTCTTGTTGAGTTTAAAAAAAGAAAAGGAAAGAGAGTTGGTAACCAAGAATGACTTCAAGTCTTCAAAAAAAGTGGGAGGACTGACCATCTAATCTTCAAGAGTTGACTGAAGAAACTGAGAACACTTATTTATTGCTTTAGGGACCACTGAGTTAGAACTTTTTTTAACAATTTCTATATTTTATCCCTCTGTGCTTTGTTTCTATACAATGAACCTAAGACTCTTTGAGAAGAATGAGGAGAGCCATTTTAATAATTGATGTTAGAGTACTTAACTAGAAGTATATAGTGCCTGCAACAGTATCCACGCACTCAGTACAAGTTAGTAACTTTTGTGTCTAGTTCTGGGCTGATAAAAGGTGAGAACTTGGGGATTCAGAAAAGGGTTAAAGATTGAAAGCAAAGATCTACTTACAAGGAAAGATAGGCTTATAAAATATAAAGAAAAAACTGGGAAATATCTTTAAGTGTTAATTTGAATATACGATAATGTAGGATTCGAAAATACCCAGAAACGAGTGATACATGGAGTGGCAAAAGTAATCTCATCTCTAATTGACCTGAGATGAGAATGAACAATGAACATCTTAAATCTTATAAATAAACAAAAAACAATGACCACTTAAAACTTAAAATGCAACGTTTGAAAATCTTCTGGTAGCCCCATTTACCAAAGAGAATAAACCTCATAGAGGAGAGCCATTTGCTCATAGAGTCTTGCAAATCCTATCCCCTCCTTTTCGAGCCTCATCTCTCCCCCACCCTGCCCTCATTTTTTACTTTACAACTCTTAAGTTGTTGCAGTATATAGAATGTGCCATATTCTTTCATTCCTGTGTCAAGCATTTGCTGTTCTATCCCTGAACTTCCATTATTAGGCATCTTCCATTATTATTCCATTAGGCATCTTCCATTATTAGTTTCTACTGAAATATCACTTTTTCTATTAATACTTTCGTCATGGGTCCTTGTAGTATAGTTAATTCTCTTTCCCGTATCTTTTTCTGTTACACTGTACACATCTCTAATGTAGCATGCATTCTTCCCAATATAATTATCTAATTACAAACCTTTTTCTTCTACTCAACTTTGAGCTATTTAAAGTACAGGGACCTATATCCCTAGCACCAAATAGTATTCAGTAAATGTTTGTTCAATTAAGGGAAGAATGATATGCTATTTTTCATATCCACTGAGTGTCAACTAGTAACAAATTGAGCTTACATGTGAAAAATTTGCTATAAGGAGTTTCTTGATAGTAAAGATATGTAAACAGGAAAAATAAATGTTTTTCTCTGAAGGTCTTTATAGCAGAATCGGGCAGAGGAAGTTAGTGTTCTGTCTCAAGTCAATTAGAGATGAGATTACTTTTGCCACTTTGAAATTTAAGGCTCCATGTATCATTTGTTTCTGGGTATTCGTGAATCCTACATTATGATGCCTGTCTTTGTTATAATGTATATACACCAAATCCTTACACATACCTGTTTTGCCCATATTCTGGGTCTCTGATTAGAGTTCAGCTCCCAGTTCTGCCTTGAATTACCCCATGCTACTAAACATTCTCTCTTATAATTAGTATAGCTTTAGGCTGCAAGCCTGGGAAGCACTTTCTAAGACACTGGAAATAACTCTTGGTAATCTGATCAGGAGGATCCTTATGTACAGACTCTACTGAAGTTATCCTCAGGAAAGATTTGAGCTGTAATTTTTTTTTTAAAGGACAACTCATAAACACAGATACCATAAACCTTTTAATTTCTCTAAATTTTTGGTAGAACTACTATTGTACTTTTTATTGAGTACTTGGTACAAGTACAAACTGCCTTTTAAGTCATTTTTTGTGGAAGGTTATTTACATGGTTTATTTGTATCCTTGTGCCTTTAGATACTCCTTTATCTGTTCCAGTTTTTCTCTGGAATTGTTTTTCTAGGAGATAGATTTCATTGCCATGGATCTCTGTGATTTATGTTTCTTTTCTTCCTGTCCCTTTTGTTCTATGAAGATTTTCAAATGTTGCATTTTACTAATGTAAGTTTTAAGTGTTCATTGTTTTTCCACATGAACTTAAAATCATTTTTTTCAAAGTGCAACTAAAGACTTTGGCAGCTTCAGTAGTCTAGCCATTATATAATCCAAAGGGGCCTTCTAGGAGCCTTCTTGATTATACAATACATATGAATACAAACTCCAAGACAAAAATGTGATTCTTTTAAAGAAAATATTTCTGTTTTAATTATTTTTATTACTCAATTACCCCCTTTCCCCAAGATATGTACAAATAGTCTATTTCAGACTCTTGTTTATTACTTTGGAATAATAATGATAGCATTGGAATATAATTTTTTTAAAAAAATACATTTAATAAACCCACCATTACCTTTCATAATACTCATGTAATTATATAGGTATCTGAGAGAGATGTTTGCAGTTGACCTGCTAAAGTTTAAGATTGATATGTTCTAAGCAAACAATGGAAGTCATGCTACCCACAGTCTTTGGAAATTGCTGTTAGAGTATTTGTGAAGCACTTTGAATATGTCAGAAGAATCATACCATAAAAGTTTAAGTATGTTTTAAAGTAAAGAATAAAATCTGTTTTATAAATAGAAAATCTAAAAAGAGAATCAGGATGAAGTTTTAATCTAATTAGAGTCTAATCAGAACGATCGGTGAATTTATAAATATGCTTTTTTTTGTTTTTTTTCAGCAGTAATTTTGTAGCATAGGATATGGCTTGCAGATAATTATTAGGTATCTGGAAGCTTTTTGAAAAGAAATATCAGAAAATAATTATAATGCTATTATAAAACAACAGACTTGAATTTTTTTCTCTGATATTTAATCTGCCAGTATAATGGCCCAGGCCTTCCTCTCCACTAATAAAGAATCTTGTCCTCACATAGCAGGTAGCAGGATCAAACTGCAAGTTAGCAGCAAGTCCTGGAGGGTTTACGACGTCCATCTTTAAAGGTTTGTAGGAATGTTCAAATCCTCTGAAGAAAACAGTATTTATGGGAAGGGATTTTAGTTTGGTCACTCTTTAGTTAACTATTAATACAAACACCAGTAACCCAAAAAGGTACAGGTACAGTGACTTTGTTTTTTTAACTGGCCTTTGAAAATGAATCCAGATGGCTTATTTAGTAAGAACTAAGAGAATGCAGGTTGGTCTTTTGTGAATGAAACCTTAACAGATATTTTGTTGCCATGAAGGGTGGGATATCGACCTTGTACTTTTGATGTTAATTGGAAAATACTGGTTTTAAATGAGACTAATCATAAAAAAATAGACTAGTCTGTCATGTTGATAATTTTAGCAGATTTAGATGAGTAGATCATTAGATCTTTTCCAAATAATAAAAGAAGCAGTTACCATTCAATTGGTAAAAAAAGCAAAACATCATTTTGGTAATCAGTAATAAAACTTTCTCTATAGTTTACATATATATATATATTCTTAGTATGTATCATAAAAATATTATAAGATTATATTTGTATATTTATGAATATTGGCTGTGATACATTTAGATAGCTAGGCTCCTAGGAATGAAAGCATTAAAATTTAATTCAAGCTGAAATTTTTATTTTTCCTACAATATACATTTATCAGTGCTATTATTAAGAAGTCACTTTGCATTTGTAATTTTATATTAAAAGAACACAATTATCAGTGATTATGAAAAGGAATCTAAAATCTTTAATAACATAAAGAGTGAATATTTATCTTTTTAGAGATTTTTATTCTTCGTATGAGCTTGAATATCTATGCCCAGGGCACTGAGAGGAAAATATATTCCTTATTTTTTATTTCAGCACAATCACCAGAAGATTTAATGTACATAATCCGTTTCAGACCAGTAAGACACTTTAAATGTATAGCTAATCTTTTTATAGTTGTATTTTAGAGGAGAAGAATGCTGGTATACTTCTATGTTCAGCACAAATACCTCTGTACAAGGCAGTGGTTTTTATTCTTTATGATTTAAATAATAGTTTATCTATTATGTCTAAATTTAAGTTGATTTGAAGTCTGCTGTCCTAACAATGGTTACTAGACTTCTTAGAAAACATATTGTTAGCTTGCTAGCATATCTTCAAAGTCACATAAAACACCATCTTTGTTGGAAGCAAAAGAAAAAAAAAAAAAAACCAACCCTCAAGCATCTTTTCTATTATGTGGCCATAAACCCTTAGCCTCAAAAGTTCTATTTATTTGAGGTTGCCATGAATGCATGAAGCGGGGGCTAGGTGTCTTAGCATCAGGAACACTCCTTTTATGCAACTATTAATGGCTGTGGGCATTTTACATATGGCTGTTCAGTGTAGTAATATCACTATTACTAAAGCTGTGTTTTATATTGCCTATTTTGTTATTGCTCAGCATGCGAGAGAGTAGAGTTTAAATCTTTGTTCATTTTACTTTTTAATGTTTTTTTTTTCTTCTTCTTCTTCTTATCATATTCTGGCTTTCCCAAGGATATATGCCTTGAACGAAAAGTCACATGAGCATTACTGATTGTGTGCTATTGTATTTACAGTTCCTAGTGGTGGCACTGTGAAGCTACTAATTCCTTTGCTTCACTTGATGTAAAATAATCTGAGTGTCTTTGATAGCAGTGAAACAG